>NC_091483.1:60290804-60603569 GCF_947461875.1 Haliaeetus albicilla
GTTTCCTCCCATTGGCTAAAACAGTAAAATCTCCCAGTGACCACCCAGGCACCTATCAAGTCATCCTGAGAGGATAACTTGCTCTTTGGAAAGACCTATGTATCTCTTGATGGAGGGAAGCCAAATTATTACTTTGATTAACTCTTCCTTTCAGCTGCCAAGAGAGGATAGTTGATTCTTATTTGAAAAGCTGGGAGATGTTGCCCTATCCTAAGGCATTTTCATATGTCACAGTAATATCCAACAGATGGAAAGGGAAGAAATAAAGAAATAAAGTACTGAGACTAAATTCCTGATTAACAAGTCCATAATTAAACTACCACTGTCTTCCTTTGGGGTTATAATTTTTAATATGCTATTAAAAATATATTCTAGCTACTCATAAAAATATTTGGTATATTCATGAATATTTTCAATCAGGCTTTACACTAAGCATCTGTTTCTGAGACACGTTGCTCAGAAGTTATTTAATATTGCTAAAGAAAGAAAAAAAATCCCTTTTTAGATGGAAAATTATATTCAAAACAATTTTAAACCCTCTTTTCTCATGAACTATTACATAAAAAACAGGTTTTCTACATACTTCAGTTTTCACAACACACTATATCTGTTTATGTCTGCTGTAATGACTGACATAATTTTAGATAACGTGTATAAGATCCATGACAGACCACCCCGAAGTGTCATTCACTATAAGCAACAAAATCTTGTGGGCCACTAAATGGTAGGACCACATGCATCATACCACAGACACTTGCACACTGCCAGTGAAAGCCAGTACAGACCAAGGCTGCAGCTTTAAAGGCGGGGGGGGGGGGGGAGACGGGGGGACGGACGGGACGGGACACAACAAAATTAACTGATTTAAGTCCATACTTAAGAACTGACATATAAAGTCTTCTCTTGAAAAAAATCATGCTCAACAGCTTTAAAAATACAGTGTTGTATTTAGTTTTCTCAATATGGATTTGTGTGCCCAATTTTTAGGGTTCGAAGTTTTAGCTATTGGCCTTTGGGCTGTGGGAAATGCAGTTCTTGACTACTTGAGGGAAGCCATTCTCGGCATTCTGTTCAAGACGTCTGTATTTTTCTTCTCAGTTTGCTATAATATTTTTCCTCACTTTTCAAACTGTATAAATGCCTACTATAAAACAGATGGCTGCACTTCAGTGGTGGATGAAGTGCTGCCTTATATATCTAATTTGTAACCTTAAATGAACAGAAGCTATTTTTTAAATTGCTGATTTTCATGAAAGCAGCCCAAATCAGTTCACTAACAGACTTTACATAATGGTACCATGGCTTGAACTAAAATGGAAAGTCCTTAGTTTTTAAAAAAAACCTAAATGGTGTACCATTCATATAGCCTTCTGTTGTATCGAGGGTTGGAACTATTTGTATGATCTGTCCTAAACTTTTGGCCTGATTTTTAGTGGCTATGCTTCTACCTTTTTCAGAAAGAAAGCCCACAAATTGTCCCATTGTTGATGTGAAAAATTGCATTATTACACAAATTGTTTAACAGCATAATGCCTGCAGAGAAGTTACTGAAGCATCTCCTACTTTCTAAGAGTTGTTGTTCAAACTAGTCATGGCTCATGTAGTACTGAAAAATCATGGGAGAGAAAAAGGTTAATTTTCTTTAACCTACATGTCTATTTTTTGATAGCTCAAGTTGTTTAGCTCAGGTTCTGGGCAGGGTGAAGGAGATTGCAACACTGTGAGGCTGCAGGTTGATGACAGAGCACCTGCAGTTTTAGGATTCCTTACACAACAAAATGATGTAAAACTCTGATCTAATATAACCATATGCTGCTGTTTCAAACACCTCCAAAAATACCAACAGATTAACTGTAAACTGGTGGTCTTTTTGCTGGATGGGGGTTTGCTTATTACACTGCTATAAGCACAAATGATGTAAAAAGTTGAGGTGGTAAGAGTGTCGTACACTCTTGATGATTAGAAATGCAACATATGTTTGTCTGACATGGGTCAAATTTATGCTATGACAGCACACGAATCTTGTGTCAAAGACTACAGAATTGCAGCTTGAACACTTCTGTATTTGTCTGTGCTGCTTAAGTAATGAGTAAATGATTAGTTGGCAACTTTTTCTATTTAAAAGTTTAGCTGGATTCTGGAACTCTTACTTGCTTACTTGCAGATCAGAATGCAAATGAGATATGAACATGGTAAATTAATAACTTTTGTGTTCTGGTAAAAAATACTGACTACTGGGATTGACAGAAGCATTGTGCATTCTTATTCTGTGGACATCCCACTCTTCCCTCAGCAAGCTGTGTTTTTCTTGTAACTTTCTTGTGTTCATAATCAAACAGCTTATAATTTACACTGTAGTTTATATGTGTATGTGTGCATACACAGTACTATATATGTGTATATATATACATATATATGTACGTTGCTCCTATGTTCTTTTCTCCCTCTTAGAAGAAAGAGGTATTTTTTTAATATACCTATTGCTGGTTAAAAAAAACATTCATTAAGGAGAGCTAGAAAATTCTAGTAAAGATAGTTAAGAAGAGTCAAGTAAGGAAAAATAAATATGCCTTCAGAATGGCAGATCCTGGGTCATGTGGGTATGTCAACAAGGAATCAATTTTAAAGTATGGGGTTACACAAGCTGATGGCAAAAAATGGATCAAAAGAACTCCTGAGATATACTCCTAATGAATTCAAACTTAGATGCATACAGCCAGAGTTAGGTGGAACTGAAGAAACCTATGTTTTAAAGGCTTGTTCAGTTCCCTGTGTTCTTGCTTGCTTTCTCATCCCATCTAAACTTAAGGGCTAATGTGTATGCTTTGGTTTGAGGAAGAGAAAGAGATTTGCCTATTTGACCTAAAATTCACCAGTATTTTGCATGAGGGTTTAGTCAAAGTGGATACTAATTTAAGTTTTTGGAGTGTGCTAAAACTTCTGTAGATTTTTAGATTCTGCAAAGGCTACTGCCTTCTTGCTGTAAAGCCTTAACAATGGCCTCAGGGAGTCTATTTGGGTGAAAAATAGATAAGGGGAAACATTTCTATTAGCAGATTAAAAAAAAACCCCAAACACAAAAAATTTTGGACATGCTTACAGTCTTTCCTCTTGTTTCTTCTGTTGAATGGTAGAACAGGGAAATTTCCAACAGCCCCAGGGAAGTATTATAACTAGGTAATAGCTATACTGTGGAAGACAGAAAAGCAGGTGTTTGCAGTGCCCTGAGAAGTCAGTGTTTTTATATGATTTAAAAAAAAAAAGAAAATATGTTATAGCTCATTGCTTCATTTACCCCCGAGGAAAGAGTATGTCTATTATTGTAGTTACAGACAAAGGTTGCAAAAGATGGTTGCCACAGAACACTTGTCACTTTAATAACTTCCTAATTCTTTGTACTCTGAAGAAAACAGTGTTCCTTTATAAATAACAACTTGGGTTAGGTTTAGCATTGCTTTTAACAGTGTATCTCAAAATTACCTGAGATTTCTAAAATCTCTACAGAGTAGTGTCTTCAGAAGGGTTAGACTGAAATCTTGGGAAGTGAAGATTAGTCTTAAATGTTTTCTATTGTATCATCCTGATAGGTTTCTGTCTGCTGATCATAATAAAGCATGGAGTGAAAATGAAAGGATTATCTTGTTTCAACATGGATTATTGGATGTGTTCTTCAAGTTCTCATTCTTTGTGTTTCCTACCCAGTAGGACCTCTGTACAGAGAAAGAAAGGATTTCAAAGGCTGATTTACCAACATGTAAATGAGTTTTTTTTTTTTTTAGTTACAATACCTGATGTTCCTAAGGCATTTCTAAATGATACAGCTTAGTATGTCACACAATTAACTTTTATGAAACCTTTTTCCAGGAAATAGCTAAAATGGTCCTATGAATTGTCATCATTCCTTGCATGTTGGACTGCTCCAAATTTCTTCTTATCTAATTGCTCATCTGTTATAAGATTCTTCTTGGCAGGGGATTAAGTACATTCACTATTAATTGACTATGCTAATGTAAATAATATCAGAAGATAGAGCTGATATGCATGCCTTTTAAAAGTCAAGATCTAATAATAATTAAGTTTAAGAAAGATAATTCTACTTTGACAAATATTAGCTATTTACTGTTATGTGAGCTCTTCAGTATGATGGAAAATAACACACTACTGATATAGGGATAATTCCGTTACCAAGATTAAAATTGACTTATTGAGCTGTTCTAATATTCTATAAGCAGCAATTTTGGTCAGTGTCCAAGAAGGTATATTGGTAAAGGAAAGATTTTTTGTCTCCTCATGTGGCCATTCTTATGGTCTTTAAGTAGATGAAAGGCTCAATGAAACATTAGAATAGAAAATTAACTGTTTTCAAATCACTAGGGAAAACACAGAAAGAAAATGTTCAGAAAGCTGAGGTTCTTTTGGCTGAATGAAGCAAGGAATTTAGATACATACATGGGGTTGAGGGTTCTCTGAAATCACAACAAAACATGATACTAAATCCTGAACTCCAAGAGATATTATAAAGAATAATTAGACCAGACTTCAAGAGTACTTGTGTTACTCTTGGAAGTACAAAATAAATACAGTACAGTCTTCCTATGGAAACCACACCAATGCAGATGCTTCATAGAGGGAACAGTTACCTTGGAAGTCTAGTTTTTGATCTGTCATATCATAGCTCTATCACATTGCAGAAACTTAGGCTGGTAGTTTGTATTAAGGTAATATTGAAGGTTCACAGAGATAGAAAAATCTTCTGGATTTTTTTTTGTTTACAACAAGAAAGCTAATGTGTGTGTGTGTGTGTAGGCGAGGGTGAAGGGAGGAGGAATTCCAGTGTCCTTTGGGGCTGAGGAAGAGAAAGAGGTGGAAGAAGGCTTATATGTTAAGTCAAGCCTGTACAGGCAGAATGTTTTACACCTGCTTTTTATTTGGATATGAAGTGTGTGTTACTCTTTGCAAACATGCCCTGTATGTGTTTTCTCCCAAAGCTGGTTGAACCATCTGGCCTACAGGGAGACAAAAATGTTTCCTAATAAAAATCTAATACAACATTTCTATAAATAATTCATGACTAAATGACAGATTTCATAATTTTACCACAATGCTTGAGGTTATTATTTAAATATAAGAACTTGTAGACTTGCACTTATATCAAGTTGAACAGTTTCAGAAGCCATTTTGGCAAGCAAAGTATCCTTAGTGTTTAGTGTCCAGCCAGAAAAATAGGTGACTAGTAGTTAAGCACAAGTTTTAGATTTTTGAGAATGTGTCCTCTGTTTTTAAGAAGTAATATTCAGCCTAGAGACTATTTTAAGGGAACTATGGGAAATCGATTTGAAAATTTGAAAGTTCTGTTGTTACTAACGCAACACTAATTTTGCTGGTGGTGTTTTCTAAAGATTTTCTGTCTTTCACAGAAGTCTGTCTATAAGGTTTTCTCCCTTCTATGTGTAAGTATTATTCTGCAGTGTCTGAAATAAGAAAGCTGCCAGTTATCCCTAGATATAGGCTGAAAACTGTGTTTGAAAGTGAAATTATTTTTTTGGGTTTTTTTCTTCTTTTTTTCCTCAAACGCCTTACAGGTCATGGCAAATTTGCTTTTTACAGACTAGCCAATATAGACTATGCTAACCTTACCAAGGCTTTGAATGCATGAGGGTTATTTGAATATGATTCATAGCACCTTTCTTTCCTTTTTCTCTCAAGCTGATGCAGGAAGCAAAGGCAAGTAGTAGGAACAGGAATATAGATGCAGCCAGAGACAAACAAAGAAGAGACAGAGGGGGGAAATTCTACTTGCTGTGATTATTTTGTAGTCTCACAATAGCAGAGATGGAATTTAGACTTTAAACCTTTTTTTTTTTTTTTTCACTTGAAAGGATTATTGGTGTAGTATTTTCTTTTTAAAGTATTGGAAAGTTTCTGTGTGTGTATAACTGTGTGAAAAAGATTGCACTGAATTTTTCTTTTAGGTATCATACATTTATCATTACTTCCTAACGGATCATTCCTTTCAAATGAGTCGTGCTTGTTACATAGCAGTGCCAAAGCCAGCAGTGGCCAAGTCTCAAAAGTATATTTCACCTTTATATCTCTGATCTTTTTATGCAACAGTAAAAGAGTCTGAAAGGATGTAAAACTGCACCAAATAAAAAATGGGTCTTCCACTGATTATCATGATTTGATAATCAAGGAACTGGTTACCTGAAGTCGAGTGGCACATGATGTGTCATAGGGCAATTTCAATTATTCATGCTATTGTGAGATGCATATTACCATGTCTACTGCTGCTGCTTGTACAGTGTCAAATCTTTGCTCCTGACTTGAGGTTATACTTTGGTTCTTGGAAGTAACTTTGAAGATGAAAGTCAAGTCATAGCATACAAAACTAAAATAACATGTAACTAGGGGGGTATGTTCATTTTAAGAAAAATACAACAAGCTTTGAGGTGCTGCTGGAGGACACTGTTTGAAATGACAGCTCATCACACCAGGGTGTCTCAGAAACCCATGCACAGTGAGCCAGTGAACAGGATCATTTACTCAGACTGTGCTGTAGCCCAGTACTTAAAACAGAGCATGATGATGTGTGGGTGGGTGTCTCAACTCTTGCATCCCCAACACCATGGTCTGTGAGCTGTGCAGGTCATCTGAGTAGTCAATCTGTGTTTGTAATAACTCCACACTCTATCCTCAACAGCCAAAATGCTGATCCTGGAAAAGCTTAGAAGCAGGCATAAATTGACAGATAACAAATTAGGTGAGACCATTTAAATCCATAAGGGTAAAGCCCGGTTTGAACTTAGTATTTATTAGGGAACCTAGGAGCCTGATCCATTTCAGGACAAGGTGTAGATGTCTACCCACCCCTCAGCAGTCTTATCCTCCTTTCCTTTCACTGTTTCTGTTAAAATATGGTGTCGGAAGAAGGGAGCCAAAATATATTTTGACAAGTCTCCCAGTCCAGGTAAGCAGGGGACAATGACTGAAAATCAGGATATGCAGAAAACCTTCTGCTCCTTCAAGTTTTACTTATCTGTCTGTTCTCATATAATAACATTACAGCAGGTGTATTGAGTTTGAATGCTTCTCAAAGTTAAAGAAGTTGTCACTGCCTTGTGCATTCTTCCTTCTCTGTTCCATTTAATCTGATTTCTTGCTCTTATCCTCTCTTTAACAGCCCAGTCTCTTAACTTTCTAGTGAATACTCCTTCAGGCTCCCTTGCTTCCTTCCTTTTGTTTGCTTTTCTTCTCCTGCTGGGATGTATTTTATTTCTGGCTTTTGTAACAGTCTTAGTTGTCTGTGCCAAGAGTTTAAAATACTAAATTTGATTAAATTCAAAATACGCTTTTTAAGCTGTTTGGAAAACAGATTGTCTTTTGTGCACAGCTGTCATCCATGTTTGGTGCTTCTAAATGCTACAGACCAACATATAATAATAGTGAATATTACACAACAGATAACATGAGATTTTAGGATATGTTTTTCTGGGTTAGTTTTAAATGTAGGGGGGTTTAGTTGTCATAATCTGGAAAATATTAAAAGAAGCAGGGTTGTATGAAGACAACTCACTGTAGTAAAAATCAAATATGTCTTAGTTCTTCAGGCAAATCAGAATGCCAGATAACAACTCAAAGTTTCCTCAAAGATCTAGACAAAAGAACAAAGTCAGTCTCCATACAATTACAGTAATGAAGAAAAAGAAAAATACCAAATCTTGCTACCTTTGAAGAAAAGCCCAGTAAAAATACTTGGCAATTAAAAGTTCCTTTGTGAGAAGAGAAATATTATAATTCAGTAGGAAAATAGTATTTTGTAATCAAGAGGGTCAGGTAAGTCTAGATGCCTATAAGGCTGATTAGACTATGACCTTGCAATTTAGACTAGGTGATGGTAGGCATGTACTTGCATTGATCACAAACTAGGGATAGCAGTTCTCAAGCTTTAGTTTTTAAGAACAACTGCAGGAGTCCTGTTTGCCTCTTTAAATTTGGAGAAAACTAGAAAAGTAGAAAGCAGCTTGGAAGAGAACTGGTTTTGATTTTTGTTTGACATGCGAAGAGGTATTGGTACTAAAAGATAAAAAAAACCAAAATTATTGCTGTGGGGAAGAAAATAGCTGATTTTTTGTTCTTAGTTTGACTGCTGTAATACCTTTTTTAGTAATTTCTTTGATCATCTTGCCCTGATTATTGCATGCAACATCAAATGAAACTTGTCAAAACAGAGAATTGGTCCTTTACTGTGAGCAAACAGGCACACTGTCAGTGCAGCTTGGACAGGGAAACCCAGGGCCATCTTGTAGCAAGGACAGCAGGAGCAGATCTGAAGCTAGATCTTTTGGTATTTTGAGGTTGATGAAGGAAATTATTTAAGGAAATTATGAATACAGGTCCATCTCAGGATCTCATCAAACCTGTGCTTGGTCTTTTAAAAGTTGCTCTTTCACCCTGAAATATTGTTTACCTGCTAAAAAAAAAAAAAAAAAAAAAAAAGATTTTTCTACCACAGGCTTGCTATTTATTATTTTTAAATTTCAGTGAAGATCAGTAAGACAGGGGTGTCAGGAAATAAACACCTATAGAGAAAAGATCAGGGCTTCTAGAAGTCTTCTGGTTGGAATGGAAAATATTAAAAAAAACCCCAACAAACAACCTGGAAAGAAAAGGCTAGTGATTTGCACTTGATATTAGGAATAACCACAGCCACATACAGGAATATAATTTGGCTTTTGTATTTTCCACGTACAATATAAAAACTTATTTTTAGATATGTTAGGCAGTGGTGAAAAAAAACCCCATCCCAAATGATTCAAATGATGCAAATCCAGTGAGCAATAACCACTGAAAACTGCACTTTTACCTTTTGCTGAGAACAGCTTATCTCTCCTCTCTGTTTATGAAGGGGGTTTAGTAATTTAAGAACTTTTAAGGGTTAGTCTTTCAGTGAATATTATCAGGAAAAAAGAGAGGGATATCCATACATAGCACTCATGTATTTCTCTCATCTTTATTAGTACTACCATGTTCTTCCACTGTGATCTGTTTCATCCTTATGATGTGTTGAAACTACTGTTAGGAGTGTTTGATTTCAGAGCAGCTGAAATCAATACTGAGCATATAGAAGATGCAATTGTGTGAGACTTCGGGGAAAGTGAAGCTTTTCTGGATATTAATAGAAGGGAAGCGCTTTAGTACTGCACAGTAGCTGGTAATTACATTTTAAACAGTTGTGATTTTCTCTGTTTGAATCTGAGCTTTTCTTTGGCATAAGGCCTCTTGGCCATCACGATCATTCCTACCCTAGTATAGAAATGATTAATTGACTTAAATTTGGAGGAGCATTTGGAATAATTTTCTACAAATTATGCCAACATCTGGAAGGATTTTACTAGATGGAGCTGGTTTGTGAACTTGGTCATCTTTCTCAACTTGTATGTTATGGACTGCTGGCCATCATAGGCTCTTGGAAATTATCATGTTTGGCACATTGCTGTCCGTTGAAGGAAGGTTATAAACCAATAGAAAAGGGGAGTAATAAGAGCATGGTCTTGTAAAACCCAGCTTTTTTCTGGTACCAAGTGAAAATTATTGGAACATACATTAACTTTCAAAATCATTGTTCAGCTAAGGCAGAGTAACAGTAGATTGGACATCCTCCAGATCCTTTTAAGCTTTTTTTTTCCCTTCATGATTTTACACAAAAAAAAAAAAAAAAAAATTACTAAGTCTCATAGTCTTTAAAAGTGATTTGGTAGTGAAGAGAAGAGACTTTTACCCTATAAAAGCTCCAAGTAGCTGAGGAAGTCCACATACCTGGCACTCCACACATTTGTTAAATGCATAGTATTTTTTTAATTTCTTAGGATTGGTATGATAGTTTTCATAATTTTTCTTTCAAACTGACCAGTAAATCCTTTTGTCTTAATCTTTGGAAAGAATTTATACTTAAATCACCTATGGTTGGGGAAAATTTTAGTCATCAATTCCATCTATTGCAGAATAGACAAAAATGGCAAAAATAGTGTCAAAAAGCTTATCACACAAAAGAACCAGTAATTGGCAGCTTATCAGTTCAGACAGATATGAACTGGTATGTTAACATGTGAGCTGGTACATTAATGTGGTGGCAGGTCACATGTTAGAGGATGTAAATCAACTTCTCCCAAATTAATTCATGTGATTAACAGAGTATTCACAGGAAAGCAGTACTGTTTTTCTCTAGATAGAGAAGAATGCTCCATGTGTTTAACAGAAGGGGGTTTTTGATCATATAGAAGATGGCAGAAAATTGTCTCTTACAATTTGATAAGAAAAATATTTCACAGTCAGAAGTTAACGAGCAACAGTGTGTTAGAAATAGGTATGTTCTGTGGAAACAACAGTCTAATTTTATCATAAATGGATAATGAATAAAATGGTTTTGATATCTCATCTAAAACAGCCATGTATAAAATTTAGACAAATTTCATCTGTTTTGGGAAAATGAGAGGTTGATTTGCATTTTTTTAGCAACTACATTCTCTAGTAACCCAAATACCTTTCAAGCTCTTGCATGGTGAATGATGAACTGCTACCTATTTCTTCTGCAGAAATGAGTGTGGTGGTTTTTCATTGCTTATCACATTATTCTAGTGCTGAATAGAATTTATGCTGACAAATTTGTTTCCTGGTTTTAGAGATGTCTGACACTTTTTCCCTTGATTCATCAAAATAAACATAATTCAGTTATAATTCAGCAATAAAACAGTGTTATAAAAAGTATTCTAACTGAAATAACATGGTAAGTTACCTCAGGTTTCAAGTATCTCATCCTCCTTTCCATACTGTTTGGTAGTTTAAAAATGTTGTATGTTCTGGGTTTGGTTACTTTTTGATTACTTTTGGGTTTTTTTAGTTTTTTGGCTGCAATTCTCATGTCTTGGGTCACTACAGGTGGCAAATTAGGGAAATTCTTCTTAAGCTGGGTGTGTTTCTGATGAAATCTCTAATGATATTTGGAATGTGAGAGTATCAGCTTCATTAAGTTATCTGGTTAAGGACTATGGAGTATAAAAGGAATAACAAGTAACCAGGGAAGCGATAAATGTACAGATACAGAAATCTAACAAACAGATGATAATGGAGGAAATAACAAGTACCAAAACTTTTCAGCTACTATTGATAAGGCATTAAAGAAAGTATTGAGATACTGGTGTTTTGTAAGACTGAATTTTACAAGATCAGTCCTTCATGTCAAAGACTGGTACCGGAATCCTGAAAACCTCAGTATATCCAAGCAACTCACAAGGAAAATCTTAAGGGTATAAATCAGGACCAAAAGAAATGAAGGGGCAAAACAGAAGCATGCAACAGAACGGCACAGGTCAGCGACAACATCAAATGCATGCCCACTGATGCATCCCAAAGGATTACATGTTCTCCATGGTGGTAAACATGGTTAAACTGGATGAACCAGGGACTTGTGGTAATATGGAATATTTCAAGTAAATAATACATCTTACAAGGGTGCTATTTTTTTCACCTGACAACCACAGCTGTAAATGGTGGAGCAAGGAAGTATTGTTTGTCTATGTGGATGCTTGTCTGTTGTTTGCTGTGAGGGTGACTGAGCACTGGCACAAGTTGCCCAGGGAGGTTGTGGAGTCCTTGGAGATATTCAAAAGCCATCTGGACATCGTCCTGGACAACTAGATGTAGGCAGCCCTGCTTGAGCAGGAGGTTTAGACCAGATGATCTTCAATGGTCTCTTCCACCCTCAGCCATTCACTGACAATTCCGTGGTCTTTTAAATGCACTTGTGTTGAAACAACAGTTGCCAATAACTTTGGCAAACAGCATTGTCTCTAGCTTAAGAACATGCAGAGTCTGAAGCATTGCTGTGTGAATATTGACAGCAAATGCCATGTTTGATCCTAACCAAATTCTGTACTGCCTTCTTGCTAGTTATCCAGGCACATTTCAAATGTCTTGCTTGTTCTTCTTTCTTAGGGGAAAAATTAGGATTTTATTTAAATTTATGTTATGTTGTTGTTGGTTTATATTTATACTGGCTGTGGCACATACTATGCTTAAAGGCGAGCCCAAAGGAATGTGCCTTTTCTTTTGCTATGGAAAATAGTGAGGTTTTTGAACAACTTTGCTCTAAAGATAGTGGCTGTAGTTTCTTATTCTTTTTCTCATTCCCTTGAAGCCCTCTTTTCCTTCCTCCCACTTGTAGGGACATTTCCCTCCAGAAACAAGCTTTATGCTGACAGTTACTAGAGGGGTTACTGTTGAACCCTAACATGTTGCTTTAATTTTAATTTGCCACCCCTATTGAATTTGGTCTAATTAAAGTAGGACAGTAAAGTGCTCTGTACTTGGCACTAGTGAGGCTGCACCTCGAATATACTGTGTTCAGTTTTGGGCCCCTCACTACAAGAAAGACATTGAGGTGATGGAGCATGTCCAAAGAAGGGCAACGAAGCTAGTGAAGGGTTTAGAGAACCAGTCTTCTGAGGAGCAGCTGGGGGAACTGGGGTTTAGTCTGGAGAAGAGGAGGCTGAGGGGAGACCTTATTGCTCTCTACAACTACCTGAAGGGGGTTGTAGCGAGGTAGGTATTGGTCACTTCTCCCAAGTGACAGGATGAGAAGAAATGGCCTCAAGTTACACCAAGGGAGGTTTAAATTGGGGATTAGGAAAAATTTCTTCATGAAAAGGGTTGTCAAACATTGGACCAGGGGGCCCAGGGAAGTGGTGGAGTCCCCATCCCTGGAGATATTTAAAAGACATGTAGGTGTGGCGCTTAGGGACATGGTTTAGTGATGAACTTGGCAGTGTTACATTTATGGTTGAACTTGGTGATCTTAAAGGTCTTTTCCAACCTAAATGATTCTATGATTCTATGAAAAAAAGAGAAATTAATCTGCAGCAAAAATAAATATTATAAATTCAATAAAAATACATTAAATATTAACTTTTTAAAGTATTGTTAATTTTGTATCTTCGTAGTTAATAACGTGATATACGAAATTTCTAGATACTGGAAGGAGCAATATTTTATATTAGTATTAAGAATATACAAAAAAGAAAGAATTCTTTTCAAAACTATTTTCTTTGCATTAGATAGTTTTTCCAGATGTGTCAAATTAAACTCCACTCTTTTCAAAAGACCTTTTCTTACAGTTGTAATGCTCAAGTAGCTAATAAACAAAAATTCCTCTTTTTAACATGCAATTCATAATTTAGAAAGCTTTTTGCACAGGTTTTTCTTAACCTTTGAGCATTAATATATGAAAATGAAATTGAAGAGCTTTTCCAAAGTTAATTTTATAAATATCAGCTAGCTTCTATCCACATACAAGCCCCTATAGTTAGACAATCTCAAATTTAGGAAATTAAATGAAATCGTGAAATTAA
The DNA here is from genome assembly GCF_947461875.1 of Haliaeetus albicilla. NCBI lineage: Eukaryota > Metazoa > Chordata > Aves > Accipitriformes > Accipitridae > Haliaeetus > Haliaeetus albicilla. The sequence continues at coordinate 60,304,208 of NC_091483.1, forward strand.
ATGGGTTTTGCTGTATCAAAATATTGCTTATGCAAGTTTTCTAATGCATAGTACCTTGGTAAGATTATGAACATATATGTTCTTTTTCTCTCTATAAATGGGTATCTCGTAGTCTTGTCAAGAAAACTTGTACTATGGTGGCTCTTCATACCAAGTGAATGTTCAAAACATTATTAAGGCTTGTTCCTAGAGCTGCTGACAATGAAATCGGTAGGCACCATAAACAGCAAATGTTGTTTGCAGGCTGTGGATCTAGGCTAGTTAGTGACTGGAAGAAACTACTCAAGAACAAGAAATATCTTGGTGTGTGTCAATCTGAGAGCAGCAGTTATGTGTCCTCCTCTCCTGCAGAATGAAAAAAGACAAACCAGGCAGCCAAAGGCTATATTAACATGAGGGAAAGCCAGAGGTAAAAATAACGTACCTTGTTAAGAAGTAGGGCATGCTATCTTCAACTTAGTGCTGTGTTGGCATGGTTACGTAGCTTCTGGGTTAGAGCTGACTTGTATCGGATGGGCTCAAGGACTGGACAGAAAGGATATAAGTCTTTCTACAAGTCTCCCTGTGGACATGTCCTGTATCATTCATCTGTCACTGAGGTTTAAGAATGGGAGATCTTGACAATATTCAACAGACAACTGAATAGTCATTATGGCTGCTGGGGACATAGTTGCTTTTCCTAATCTCAGTCCTATACAGTCCCATTTGTATATTTTATTGAAATAATTAATCTGTAGCTTGCTTGGATTTGTGCTAGACCTCCTTGTTTACTTTCAAAAAAAAAAGGTGGAGGGAAGCTATAAGAAGAGACTTGGAAGGAAACAAATTATAAATCCAAGTGTCATGGATTAGCATTTGCTGAAATTCTAATTTACATTATAACAAAGTGTTTAAGAAATAAAACCTACACTCTCCATTGTCATTCACTTATCTGTATCGTCCAGTTCTCCCAGTTCCTACTGTTACGAGTTGTGGCAAACAGGAATGATTTTCTATTTGGAGGGCAGTGGTATCCTAGGTTGCTTGCTTTTTCTAAACAGTGTGATTTAGGAGTGTATATCCTATTTACCATAATAACTTGAAACATGTAGGGGCAGATTAATCAGAATAGTCTAATTTCTCAGGGACTCATGCACAAGCTCTGAGTTCAGGGCTTGGATAGCTGGTAGTAGAAGCCCATTCAGAATGAGGTTTGGGGTTTTTTTTGCCTCACTGCTGCAAAGAAGTTTCTCGTCAGAACTCCTGAAATAACTTTAACTCTCAAAGTGTCAATGGCTTTACTGTGCTCATTACAAAAGCACTTTAACTCTCTGTCAAACTACCTGCATTGTTCTGTGAAGGCAGACAGGTATTGATTTGCACATTTGGTGATTCTTCTGAGCTACATGGTATGTAAGGAGTGCTGTATGTTGCTATGGTCTCTCTTATTTTCTTTGATTAAAACATGATGCTGGTTGAGCGAATCTTTTAACATTTATTCTGTTCTCTTGCGTTTCTTCCTTGTGATGAATCGGCTATGGGATTCTTTTTCTCACAGCTGCTGGTTTCTGTAAAATCATTGACATACATGGCAGTAAGCCAGGCAGTGGTTCCTTTTTGTTACTTTTCTAGCTCTTTTGTTAGTAAGTCCCAAAGCAAATGTTGTCTTTGAGGTAGGCTGAGCCGTACCTGTTTCCATTGGCTATATTTGCAGCTATTGTAAGGATAGCAACATGACATTGAGCTTCCTTTGTACGTATTTTTCAGTAATTTGCAATTGCACCTTGCTGAGAGATTCCTCCTATAGGAGTCCATATGTTACCTTCCTGACATATAAGGATTTGCCCCAACCATTTCTTTCTGTAAACACAGTGCAAAAATTAGAAAACAATACCCTCATCTGATTTACACCTTCGTAAGTCCATATCCTAACTGATGAAGTTAGCAGGTTTCACTTAATGGGATTAACACAGGTAACTGAGATCAGAGTATTGTAGAGGGGGTACTGAGCAAGTTCACCGTTCTTAGAAGAGATACAAGCTAAAATCCAGTAATTGACCCCATAACTCAGATGACTTCCTTGATAGGTTAGATTTTATGTAAATGGTGGTGAAATTTGAATTAAACTCTTACCTTAATTTAGTTCAGTAGATACTTGCAGTATTGTCTTATTCTAACTTAAATTATGTATGTGTAACACAAACACCCTCACATCAGAACATGCAGAAGTAAAATGATGAAGTAGCCTTTGCCGCAGCACATTTAGAAGTTCATTTCTCTCGTTGTTTTCTCTTTCAGTTTATAATAGTTGTATTTACACTTTTTAAAAGGACAGTCTCTTTATTATTGACAGACCCATTGCTATTCCTTAATCTCCAGATAAAGATTCTTTTCCAAGTTCGTAGTAGGTATAGGATGAGGGTCTTGGGTCTCAGTTCCGCAAAGTCTTGCATGTATTTAAGTTCTTGAACTGTTCGCATTAAAATATTTGAATGAGTAAAGTTACTTCCCTGAGCGTACCTACAGAGATTGTAGTGTAATCTGCAATCACATTTAGCTATGTGGAAATTTATAGAACAGTGCATTAATAGTGCTGTAATTATAATCTGTAATTATTATGAAATTATATGTAGCTGTACTAGTCTACCTCAGCTGCTACCCTATAACCTGAGTTTTTAATATGAGAGCAGAAGGCCTCCACTACTGGCAGTCATTAGTATTTCTACAAAAGCAGTTCATGGGGCAAGAGAAAAATTAATCCTACTGATTACCAAACTGATTAGAAGGTCTAATCATCCTTCAAGTGTATCAGTGAACAATAAAATGAAATAATTAGTGTCAGGGGGTGGCCTGCTTCTGAGCAGCCATAATTTACAAAATGTCAGCCTTTGAAGTTCCTCAGAACTTTTATTATGAGAGTTTTGTCCTTGCTTACAGTACTTGCTCTTTCTGTCTCTCCTGGATGAAAACGCAAGAAACAGATACCTTATAGCTGAGTTCGGTGTAATTAAAATTCTTCCATCTTAGCACATTATCTTTGTGTCTTTGCTGAAAGATGGTCGTGACTAGTCACAGTGGTATGTACCACAGCTCTTCACAGAGCAAAAAGCTTCTCATACAATGAATGAACTGTTTTTCTAAATGCCAGCTTTTGATGAGCAACCTAGGTTGGCAATTGCTGTCTGTTCAAACTCTCACATCAATCAGGTCTCAAGCAGTTAATTTAACCAAAAGTAGAATATGTTGCCCAAATGAGCCAAAGCTATTTCTAGAAGTAAAAGTAGCAACACTAAGCACTGAGTGTACAATGAATTACCTTGTATTACTTGATGGATTATGATTATAGACTTCATCCAGCAGCTTAACAGCAGCTGCTAGCAGTGTGGTCCCATGGATTTTTCCCACAGTTCAACTATAATAAATGTGGCAGTATAAGAAATATATAATTAGGACTCGAGAAGTATCCCCTCAATTTCACCCCACTGTTTTACATCTATTTTTGTTTATGTTTTAAGATTTATTCCTTTACCATTAGTTATCCAACTTCTCTTTTTCTCCTCTCAGGGTCACGTGCATTGTGAGGCACCAGAAAGATTTTGATGCCCCTGACTGCTCATCAGGCTGAGAAACATGCCAATTTACTGGCCTTTTTTATGTCAGATATGAGCTCTGATAGTTGGTAGTAATGGAATACAGCCATGCACAAGTCACAGTAATGTTTTTTGGCAGGTTCTCCGAATTGTTTGTTTTTCTTAAGTTTTATTCTTGTCACTATGGCCTAAGGCACTGTGAGCAGAGTGACAAAACAGGCAGTGCACCTCCATTAATGAGCTACCTGGGCTGTTCATACAGGAGAGCAATCAGCCTTCTCTTATTCCCCCAGGACATTAAATTAAGGTTGACAATGCATGCATAACTGCTGCAGAGGTCTGATGACTAGGCTTAGTGCACAGTCCCTTTAATTGCATCCATACCTGTAAGCTTATAAAATAGCCTGCTTGCACCTGCTGAAGACATAGCCAGACCAATTTGGAACCACACAGGTACAAAAGCAATGTTTAGTGTATTTCGCAGAACTTACGTATTTTGCAGAACATGAATACACAAACTGACACCAAGCTGAGCCAGTGCAGTTGATACACTAGGGGGAAGTGTATGCCATCCAGATGGACCTTGACAGGCTTGAGAAGTTGGGCCTACATGAAAAAATTATGGAGTTCAACAAGGCCGAGTGTGAGGTCCTGCACCTGGATTGGGGCAATTGCCAGTATCAATACAGACTGGGTGATGAATGGATTGAGAGCAGCCCTGCAGAGAAGGCCTGGGCGATGCTAGTGGAGGAAAAGCTGCACATGAACCGGCAATGTGTGCTCGCAGCACAGAAAGCCAACCATATCCTGGGCTGCATCAAAAGTGTGGCCAGCAGGTCAAGGGAGGTGATTCTGCCCCTCTACCCCGCTCTCATGAGACACCACCTGGAGTACTGTGTTCAGTTCTTGGGCCCACAGTACAAGACAGACATGGACTTGTTAGAGCAGGTCCGGAGGAAGGCCACGAAGGTGATCAGGGGGCTGGAATACCTCTCCTATAAAGGAAAGCTGAGAGAGTTGGGGTTTGTTCAGCCTGGAGAAGAGACCTTATTGCATCCTTTCAATATATAAAGGGGCTTATAAGAAAGATGGAGCAAGACTTTTTACCAGGGCCTGTAGTGGCAGGACAAGGGGCAACAGTTTTAAACTAAAAGATGGGAGATTTAGCCTGGATATAAGGAAGTAATTCTTTATGATGAGGGTGGTGAGACACTGGAACAGGTTGCCCAGAGAAGTTGTGGATGCCGCATCCCTGGAAGTGTTCAAGGCCAGGCTGGATGGGGCTTTGAGCAACCTGACCTGGTGGAAGATGTCCCTGCTCATGACAGGGGGGGTTTGGAGTAGACAATCTTTAAAGGTCCCTTCCAACCCAACCCGTTCTATAACCTTTTTCTCTACATTCAGAGAAAGTGTATTTTACCTGTTCTGTTACTGTCTTTGACTGGGCATCTTATATAGCTAGTGTTACTTAGCAACTTCTTTGCAGAGGCAGATTTAAGCATTCAGATCCATGAGACAAATTGAAGTGAAGACGAAGGCATCAGTAAGCTCAGGTGCTCAGGGAAATCATAGTCTTTTGTCTGCATTAAATTAGCGTTTTGAAGAACCTCATTGCATCAGGCTCTCTGCTTTCATGTAATAAGAAACCATTTGTTCTAAGGAGCACGTGGAGATAATACACCCTGGCAAGGGCAGTTGCAGCTGTGGTTGTTCTGCCAGAGCCTCCATGCAGCAGGTGCAGAGCTGCTGGAGGTAACTGGGTACAAGCCAGTCTAGGTCCAGGTGCAGTCCACCTGCATTCCCCAGTCCTGCACCTGAGTTAACAAGCTATGACTAGTTATAACTTGTTAGCTGTGAGTTACAAAGCTGAGCTAACATGATTAGATTGCATCCAGAACTCAGCTTCAGATCTTGTGCCATGATGCACTCTGTGAACTCTCCATTATCTCGGTGTTGCTCTCAGTTGGGCAGAGCACTACACTCTGCAAATGACTGAGGCCTCCATGTGAAGTTATTAATTTAAAAACCCCACCTTTGTATGGAGATTTCTGCACCAGTGGTGCATTTCAGTCTTTGAGAAACTTTATAGTTCATGTGCTGTATTCCCCTACTCTTTTGAAGGGTTAGTGTCTTTTAGATGGTATTACATCCTGATGCTGATGATATTGCAGGATCAGCTCAAGGGGTGCATTTTTCTTTAGGGATAGAAATGTTGGAAGTACCATTTCTCAACAAAATTCAAACTCTTGCCACAATTCCTATTCATGTGCCTAAAGATAGAGGTGTTCTCATCTAATCTTAGACTTCTGCCTACAAAACTTTCTTCATTGTTTTAGTTTTTCAGTTTTGTCTCTTACTGATATTGTTTAGTTGTGGGATTTGTAGCCTTTTTTTTTTTTTTTTTTTTTTAAATTGTATTGGCTTTTTGTGGCAAGGTTTTGGTAGTGGGCGGGGGTTACAGGGGTGGCTTCTGTGAGAAGCTGCTGGAAGCTTCCCCTGTGTCCGACAAAGCCAGTGCCAGCAGGCTCTAAGATGAACCTGCCACCAGCCAAGGCCAAGCCAATCAACGATAGTGGTAGTGCCTCTGTGATAACATTTTTAAGAAGGAAAAAAAGTTGCTGAGACGCACAGAAACAGCAGCCGGAGAGAGGAGTGAGAACATGTAAGAGAAACAACCCTGTGGACACCAAGGTCTGTGAAGCAGGAGGGGGAGGAGGTGCTCCAGGCACCAGAGCAGAGATTCCCCTGCAGCCCGTGGGGAAGACGATGGTGAGGCAGGCTGTACCCCTGCAGACCATGGAGCTCCACAGTGGAGCAGATATCCACCTGCAGCCCGTGGAGGACCCCACACCGGAGCAGGTGGGTTCCCAAAGGAGGGTGTCAACCCGTGGGAAGCCCATGCTGGAGCAGGTTCCCGGCAGGACCTGCGGATCTGTGGAGAGAGGAGCCCATGGAGCAGGTTTTCTGGCAGGACCTGTGACCCCGTGGGGGACCCACGCTGGAGCAGTGTGCTCCTGAAGGACTGCACCCCATGGAAGGGATCCACGCTGGAGCAGTTCCTGAAGAACTGCAGCCTGTGGGAAGGACCCACGTTGGAGAAGTTTATGGAGGACTGTCTCCCGTGGGAGGGACCCCACACTGGAGCAGGGGAAGAATGTGATGACTCCTCCCCCTGAGGAAGATGAAGCAGGAGAGATAACGTGTGATGAAATGACCGTAAACCCCATTCCCCGTCCCCCTGTGCCGCTGGGGGGGGGTAGGTAGAGAATCTGGGAGTGAAGTTGTGCCCGGGAAGAAGGGAGGGGTGGAGGGAAGGTGTTTTGAGATTTGGTTTTATTTCTCATTACCCTCTTCTGGTTGATTGGTAATAAATTGAGTTAATTTTCCCCAAGTTGAGTCTGTTTTGCCCGTGACAGTAACTGGTGAGTGATCTCTCCTGTCCTTATCTTGACCCGTGAGCTCTTTATTATATTTTCTCTCCTCTGTCCAGCTGAGGAGGGGGGAGTGATAGAATGGCTTTGGTGGGCACCTGGCATCCAGCCAGGGTCAACCCACCTCATTTATCTATATCAGAAATGTTTAAACCAGAAAGAGACACATCTATGCACATCTAACACATACAGAATGGTATCTAAAATAACTCATATATGAAAAACAGCTTTGCTGTAAGGAACTAAATTAGGCATAGTAAAAAATGATGTCACTGAATTAACTGAAGGGCTTTCATAAGATTTTCTGTTATTTTTTCCCCCCCTTATGTTTTATAAGCTATTAAATTCCAATATCACAGGTTTTTTTTTAAATGGCTAAATCTAGATATAGAAATTGTAATTTCTACCCCTGCTGTGGAATGTTTCTTTCCTTTGTAAGGAAACACAGAAAGAAAATTAACTCAATCTCTGTCTGCATGAGTCAGACTAGGTAGCTTCCCCTTTAACTATTTGCTTGTTGTAGCGCAGAAATGGAAGAACAAGAGTTACAACACCAGCAGCAATGTGTTACATTCAGAGGTCTCCAACTTTATCTCAAGTCAACTGTGTGTGTGTGAACCCCATGACAGAACAGTAAACCCCATCTCTTCTCTTCTCGTTTCTTGCCAGTCATGATGGCTGCTGTTACCTGTAGTGGGTGAGGGTAACAGGGCGTCTCAGACAGCACAAGCTGGCATCTGTTTACGCTGCTCCCCTCAGTCCTGATGGAAATGGATTACTTCATATTGTCAGTGGCATCTCTGGAGCTTCTTGGTAGACCAAAAGGGGAAAAGAAGAGAGGGTATTCATCATGCTCTTTTGTGAAGGAATATTATCATGTGATTAGTTGAGGTCTTGGCTCCTAGACACATTCTGTTTTGTTTTAATATAGATGGGAAACTAATGTATTTTAAGAAGTGTGGTTGGTTGTTTATTAAAGCACTAGGAAGAATAGCAGCAACATAATTTAACAAATTGGATGAAAAGGATGGTCTGTTAAGGGTCTTTTGGGAAGTTGGAACACCTGTGGTGGTGGGGAAGCAATACAGTCTCAGTCTGTTTTGTTTTGGTGTTTTTTGTTGTTGTTGGTTTTCCCCCCTCTGGCAAGAAGTAGGTAGGGCCTGACTCTGAGAAATTGGTTTACAGTAGATGTGATGGTACAGTTCTGCAAATTTTACAGAAACGGGAGTCTGGGGCACATCAAGAGATGTTACGGTCACTCGTGGCATATTTAAATAAGCTTTCTGAAGAAAATCCACCTTTACCTGTGGAAGATGCTTTTTTGGGGGACTAAGCAGTTGAGTAGGGCAGTCTTAAAGTCATGTAAGAACCTACATCTTGGACACTGCCTAGTAAACATTATAATAGCACAGCAAGCAGGTTCTGTTTTTTTGAATATGAGTGATAGGCATTGCTAGCAGTTGCCAAGTGTGACTTGCTGAGAGGTGATCAGAGGTGATCATCCACCAACAGCACACTTGGCTTTGTAAAGGTGCCAATGTAACAGCAGTTGCAAATATGATTGATCATCTGATCTTGATGTTTTCTGTTTATTTCATTTAAAATTATGTAGCAAGGAACCTCAGAGAGTTAAATAACAGACCTGCCCTAATTACAGCTGTAGTGCCTGTTTTTACACAGAAAACCTTAGGAGATTCACAGCTATTTGTGCAGGCTTCATCCTTTGACCTCCTTCAAAGATGTGCTGTTGCACATTTTCAAGTCTCTGAAGTAGACAAAGATCTCTGTTTAGTGGACAATCTGCTTACTTTACTGTCCCTCTGCAGAAAGTTTTTGCTTTGCTTTATTTACTTTGGTACTCCAGCACAAGGCCGTGGTGAATTTAAAAAAAAAAAAAAATTGATAAAATAAACTGTGTGTGTGTGTGTGTAAATAAAAAGTAGTAAACTCACCTGATAGACTTTTTGAAGCATGGGAGTGAAATGTAGATAGATTTTATATTGTCTGGTTATAACCTTATACTGTTACTATTACTATGTTTGCTTATTTTTAGCCTAGCTACACTGATTATATATTGGCAGAATCATTCACTACCTCTTGTGTGAAGTGTAATATTATCTTGAACCTAGGATTTACAATCTGACTTTGTACTTGGATAAGTATAGAGGAAGTGACAGTGTCTTGGGTATAACTTGCATGCTGAACACTTCTGGAAGCTTTTGTTATTAATCAGCCTTTTCCTTGTCTCAGCTTTCAATGAAGAATAATTTTAGCTGCACAGACCCACAGAATGACTCCTTGCAGCCACGGTTCTAGAAAGTAAAATTCAAACTTTATAGAACTGCTCTTGCTCACAGAATTGTACAGTGCATTAGTTTTGTTTTGCACTTATACCCATACACTGATGAAAGACCTGCAAGTTCTCTGTTGAAGAATCAAGCCTGTAGATCCATCTTCTTTGCTGATTATGATTAAAACCAGGGCTTCCCTAGTATAGGAATATCTAATTAATAATGATAATTTTTCCCCATTATTTTCATATGTATTCAAAAGTGACTGCATCTTATTTTCTTCTGTGGAAATTAGTCCAAGAGCAGTATTCAAAGTAGTTGACTTATTTTACATAGCATTATAGAACTGCTAGATCATGCTTCCTTAAGAATATTCTAGCTTCATAAAAAAAAACTACCTAAGTTACTTCTGTGTGTTTTATTTTCCTAAAATATCTTTGAATAATTACTTAATAGCACTTCCTCAAAAATTACTAGTGCTCAGGAGAAAATTGTTTCTGTAAATCAGAGTGAACTCTGAGATTTATGAATAATAAGGTAATCTGTTTTCTCTTCCCTTCTCACAACTTTATTTGAGAAATTAGGGATATCTGTAGCCACCTGATTTGATGTGATTGCCAGAGTTTAAACGCCTTTCATCTGATTACTAATTTGTATTGCCAGGATTTTGACCACTGGTCCACAGTTTATTTTCCTTGGGCTCTTGTATGCTTTCATTAAATAAACATAAAACAAAAATTGTGGTCAGACAGAACCCATTCACACCAAAAACAACATTCAGAAGTCTCTGCAGTCCTGTGTGGAAGATCCTCCTTCAGCTTTCCAGTATCTTAATTTTGAAGGTGACCTTCACAGAGATTTAACCAGGACTTAGTGGAAAAAAAACCCCGTACTTGCAAGGAAACTAGAAAACTGACTGAAAAGTGCAGCATGGCCCATCATCTGTAAGAAATACGCCGCTCTGCTTGTCGGAATTGTGCTCTGAGCACTTCTGCAAGAGTCTGATGAGACTTGACAAGTGTAATTCTGGTAGGAGACAGGAATTTTAGCCTTTATTTTTAGACTTTAAAATATTTTGGATGTTTAAGGAAATATTTATGAAATCTAGTAGCTAATTTAAATAATTATGATTATATGAACTGCCACAGAACAGTATTAATTTAAACCAGCTAACAGTCAGGACCTAAAAAGATTTAAGATGTTTATTGTGCAATTGATTATTTTCTTGACTTTCATATTTCAGCATAGTGAAACAAAGCTAAGCACTGTACATGTAAGAAATAGACTGAGAAAAAGATATCACAACAGCTCTAGTGTAGCAGAAAAGTCACTGAAAAAGAATAATGTTGTAACCTGATGGATTATGCTATAGAAAAATAGTAACCAAAGAATACAGAGGAAATAAGGGCAGCAATTTAATTAAACATTTTAAAATAAAGGAGCTTTTGTTCTAAATATAATCTGAAAACACTTAATTCCTTCAACTTTTAAATGACACAAAAAAATGCAAATCAAATTCCAGACACATTTTGTGGAGTCCCTTGTGTTGCATATCATGTAATACACTTAAAAATAGACTAAAAGCACCAAAGGAATAAAATGGCAGTTGCAGCCAGGAGTCTGAAGGTCAACTTCAATATTACTAGTGGAAGAATTGTCAATAACCTTTATGCAGCTGAAGTTTCAGTGCAATTTCCAATATAAAGATTATAAGAGGCAGGAATCTTTCAGATTGTTTTTTTTCTTTCTCACCAACACAAGATGGGATTTTTCTCTAGTTTTAATTCAGCCACACTTATTTGGTGTCCTAAATTTCTACTTTATTTCTGCAGCTTCTTCTTCAGTTACATGTCCTCAACATGGACATAAATGGGTCATGAGGTAATTAAAAAGAGCATGGAAATTTAAAGGTGTGTGAATAGGGTGGGTTCCCATCTCAGTTGTTATCCTGTGAAAGACTATTTCTCTCACAGGAAAATTTTGGCTCATATTTTTTCAGGTAGAATATGAAGGCCAGGAAGCCAAGTGATTGCCTTAGCTAATCAAGCCCTTTTTTGCCTGAACACCACAGTGGTGTTTAGCCATTGAATTTATTGGCAAGAATGTCACCTACATGGTTTCTGCTTGCCCTGTTTTGTTCTAGTCTCAAGGAGAAGATCACAATGGAGTTTTATCTTCTTTCTGTGCTCTAACAGCCTCTTAGGCTACTCCAGGCAAAGGGGATGGAGTTACACAGCCTGGGAAGAAGCTCGGAGACTGAGCACAGTCTCTGCTCTGCATACTCAGAGGACCAGACTGTGGGGCCTGCTGCAGACTGTACCAACCTCATAGTGTAGACAACCCCTGCGACCTGCTCCCGTTGACCTACCCAAGGTAGCCTGCCTTGCTTGGATCACTTTGCCACATTTGGAGGACTGTATTATAGGTAGGGGTTGAAGTTGAGAGGTATGGAGGAAAAGGAGATAAGCAGACTTGGCAGAAAGAGAAATCAGATTCACTTGCTTCTCCTGGCTACCTTTTCTTTTTTTACTTAGAAGAGGTATAGCAGGAACTATTGGGATGGTTGGTAAAGGATCTCTTGAGGAGGCAGGCAGAACATTGCAACACTGCAATTTCTACTGAGGAGATAAAGATGCTTTAGGTCTCCTTTCCCCAAAAATATTTGTTGGTGCTGTTGTCATTCCTGTCTTGTCAAACAGCCCCACTTCCTCTTTACTTGCACATCCCATTTAATCTGGGTTTGCTTCTTTCTCTGAGAACTGAATCAGGCCAAAACCCAATTAGAAATTGTATTGTCTCTAGCAGTGGTTGATAACGCATGTGTAGAGGAAAAAAAAAAGTCTAAGAGAATGATTCTTAACACATTTTCCCATATGTACACAGTTAGTGTATTAGAAATATGTGTATTAACTACTGCTAGACCCAGAGCTAATGCTATCAGAGAATTATTACCAATGTTTTCCATGTCTCATTTTTGAGAGATACTAATAGGTATAGTTAGAGATATTTCTTTTCCTTGTGAAATTTTCTGCGTGCCATTTCTTATGTAGATAGTCAGGATTGCCAGATGCTATTGCAGCTCTTTCCAGTCATGATTCTAAAATATATTTTATTATTTGCAAGGTTTTTTAAAACATTTGATTCTAAAATATATTTTATTATTTGCAAGGTTTTTTTAAACATTACTCACTGTCTTTCCCAGATTATTTATGATTGCTAAAGATCAGATCCTAGGGATACTTTGCTTAACAAAACAACTCTGAGACAGTCAAAAGGCCATAAAATATTAAGGAACTGTTGGAAGAAATGGAATGCAAAAGGGAATGTAGGCACGGGACATATGTGTCTTGCTCATATTTGGAGTGAAAAAGAGGAACCGATTAGAGAAAGAAGCTTTCCTTTCATTGCTTTTCAGTGAATCTTCTGTCTGTAAAGTGAAAGAATGTGATTGAGAGAGACTTCCCTCAGCCCCCCAAAACAGCTGAGAAAAGGTTGATCATCCATAGTGGAGGTTCCCACTGATAATGTTTCCAAAATTATTAGACATTTTTTTCCCTTCAGGAGATTTCTAGTTACCTGTCTGGTGCTTTCTCACCATGAAGTGGCTGACACCCAGTTCTACTGGCATTTGTATGGTGTATATATTCCATTATCAGGCAAATATAAGAGTACATTGGTGCAACAATTTTGACCCTGCACACTAGTCCAAAGGTACATAGTATTCTGATCATTAGCAATATTAGTTTTGGGCCACTCACTGCAAGAAAGATATTGAGGTGCTGGCGTGCATCAAAAGAAGAGCAACAAAGATGGTGAAGGGTCTTGAAAACAAGTCCTATAAGGAGCAGCTGAGGAGCTGGGCTTGTTTAGTCTGGAGAAAAGGAGACTCAGGAGAGACCTTATCACTCTCTACAACTACCTGAAAGGAGGTTGTAGCGAGGTGGGTGTCAGTCTCTTCTCCCAAGTAACAAGTGATAGGACAAGAGGAAATGGCCTCAAATTGTGCCGGGGGGGTGTAGATTGGAGATTAGGAAAAATTTCTTCACCAAAAGTGTTATCAAGCATTGGAACAGGCTGCCAAGGGAAGTGGTTGAGTCATCATCCAGGGAGGTATTTAAAAGACGTGTAGCTGTGGCGCTCTGGGACATGATTTAGTGGTGGACTTGGCAGTGTCAGGTTTATGGTTGTACGTGATGATCTTAAGGGTCTTTTTCAACCTAAAGGATTCTATGATTTTATGAGTCTATTGATTTTTTTTTTCTCACTATCATTTGCTCTGATGTCTTTCCTCTTCTTTTGTTACTGTAAAAATGGAATTAATGTGCAGAGGAAAGACTGCTTCATCATCTAATGAGACTAAATCTTACAACGAGGATGGGTTAAGCAGTGGAATACATTTCTCAGAGAGGTTGTGGGATCTCCGACCTTGGAGACTTTGAGACCTGAATCAAATGGTATCTGCCAATGGTTTGTAGGTACAAAGGACCTGTAGACAAAGCCTAAGCAACCTGTTTTTGCTTTGAAGTTAGCTCTACTTTGAGCAGGAAGTTGAACAACTTGATCCCCAGAGCTGTTTTCCAACCTAAACTTTTTCTATGATGGTATGATGTGCAACATGTTCTGTACCTGCTTTATGAATTTTTTGCAACATCCAGTAGGAGCTGGTTTTGCTGCAACTGTCAGAAAGTAAAATATATAAAATCTTCTGACTCATAAACCTCGTGAAGCTAATATTATGGTTTTAACAATTAATAGAATGAGAATCATTATGGGCCACAGCTGCCAGTTTCTTTATGTCAGTTCTCTATTCTATGTCAAAACCTAAAAATTTTCCTGTCTTTGACTACATGTGGATATTCGCTAGAAAACTAGATAAAACATTATAGAAGAGGAAAGAGACTAAAATGACATGCTATATACTAGCCCCCCCCTTACCCCATCTCTCCTTTTGTGTGCTATACTAAAGCAGCAAGGGCGAGACACAACCTGTACAGGAGCCTCCATGTTTTCTCCATGGTAACTGTTGGCTGCAAAGCCACAGCTGCTTTCTGGCTTTGTACTTCTACTGCAGCACCATACTTGGCTGATGATTTTGCAGTCCCCTAATTCTGTACCACTTTAATGGTCCTTAGGAGTTATCGTTAACAGAAGATAGATTTAGGACAATTCTTGTTTCTCTAAGTCTTGATAAAGAATCATACTGATTCACAGTAGCCCATGACGAAAAAAATGTGCACTGTCTCTGTTTCAGTATTTAGCTGGTGCACAAGCCACAGGATGATGCTTCTGGAAATGGAGGATCATCTGTGAACTGCAAGATGAAGCACTATGTGAGAATACTGCCTGTAGATGAAAAACCTGAAAAGTTATTCTCTTCTGGACTAGTTTAAAGGAACACTGCTATGGATTAAGGGGGAAAAAAATGAACTTTGGCTAATATATGATTTCCTTTGAGGCAGTGTGCAAAAATAAGGACAGGAAATTCAGTCTTCCTATCTTCTTGTCTGTTTGCGTTGCCTTGAATCTGTTGCTTCTTTAACCAAAATTGTGCAAAGTCCAATCCAAAACAAGTTCTAAATATACTCCAAGAAGGCCAGGGATTTATCCCAAGGCAAAACATGTCCATATGGAGAACACCACAGGAGAATCATTGCAATAGACTTGCTGCCTTATCCAGAAATTGTGCTCTGACTTTGATGAAGCCTTCTAAATGTGCCTACAAATTGCTAAAAGAAACTCTGTTCAGCTTGGGTCATGGGTCTGAGGGACCCATATGCCCTCATCCCCCAGCATTATATATTATGGTAGCTCTGCCTCTGATGTAAATCAGAACAGAATCAGCTTCCTAAAGTGTTCTCATTTTTTTCATATTCTTTTTTATGAAAACTTCCAGGAACAGCTAGAGCTTTTGTACAGGTGTATTGTGGATAGGTAGCTACTGGCAACCGGGTCATAGCTGATCTTTTCTTTTTTTCACATAAAGAATAGTGTAGCAAACTTGAAATAGCAATAAATAGAATAAATGATTTATTTTCATTGTAGATAAAACTCTCAGCATTGATGTATTTGTGTAAGGAAGGCTAGAAAAGAATGTTTAAATCTTTCATCGTGAAGCATTCTAAAGCTAAAAGGTCAGAGGATTCTCACATCTGTCAGAAAACAGTCTCCAAAGCCAGAAGATGACTGCAGGAAACATGCTTAGCCAGACTTGATTTTGACCATTGGGAAGTGCTCAAAATGAGGCAAAAAAAAGTAAAAGAAAGCAGCCTTCAAAGTTAAAGGGGAAAAGTTATTTTCAGTTGGACATTTCTTAAGAAAGAGCCTTTAAATGGTGACCCCCTCCAAAATATAAACAATCCTGAAAAAATATGAATCCTAATAAAACTTAAATGTAGATAGAAGCAGTCTGCATGTTGCCTTTTCTGTGTGCTTCATGAGATGAAAAAGTGATATTAATAAAAGAATGAGTTGAAGGGCTCTTGGGTGACTCATGGTGACAATTCAATGTGTCTTTCTGTATTACAACTTAAAATATGAGAGAAAGATGGTGATGGAAGATTTTACATAATAAGAAAGATAATCTAAGCTTGCTAGAGTATCCGGGGAAATTCTAGCAT
The DNA here is from genome assembly GCF_947461875.1 of Haliaeetus albicilla. Lineage (NCBI taxonomy): Eukaryota > Metazoa > Chordata > Aves > Accipitriformes > Accipitridae > Haliaeetus > Haliaeetus albicilla. The sequence goes on from NC_091483.1 coordinate 60,320,116, forward strand.
TTGGAAACAGAAAATCTTTAAGTGGTATTTCACTTTATAGCAAAGTGTTCTGGAGAATTTTGTTCCCGGTGAACATTTCTGCCACTAATTCTTTCTCCCTGCCCCCTGCACGTTTTTTACTTGCATTTTACTTGAGAGCAGAATGTTCCAAAATGTTCTGTGTTCCATGGCATATATCACTTGCCTTTTCTGAAGACAAATGCTTCTCATTTCTTTGTAGGGTAAATTTTTTTTTTCCTTTCATTTTTGTGCTGTTTTACTTGAACAGGAAAATTCTTGTGAAAAATACGGATTTTATCTGTCTTTTATAAAACTATATGTAAAAGCATCTGACTGAGAACGGGGAAGCTGCTGAGAGAGAAGAAAGCGCAATTATAATATGAAACTAAGAAGTGAACTGTAGATTTGTGAAAGCCAGCTGCTCTCTGGATGGAGTCTTGTTCTAGTGACGGGTTGGGTAGGGGCACTGATGCCACCTGGTTGTGTGGCAAAAGAAAGCATAAGCCACAATGGACTGTGATAACGGGCAAGTGGTGACAGCTCATTGGCCTCAGTTCCCCGATTGCCTCAGCATCTCCCCACAATAATACTGTTTGTGCTACTTGTGCTTCCTGATCTGTTATGACCCTTATCCTACAATGAGTTATCAAGATCACTGCAACCTATGTTTCTGTAATTTAAGATGTAATTTAAAAGTACATTATGAATATTTTGTCTAGGAAACCCCAGAATAGCTTGACTGTTTTACTGGAAGGGAACATATAGGCTGAAACTTTGGCTGTTTATGAAGCCTGAAATTAGGCCCTGAAATTTATTGATTGCATTTTAAAATGTGGGTTGTTGGAAACTGAAATCAATAAACTTACCAAAACAATATATTTTAATCCACTCACACACAGATATGTATGCAAAACAAATCTTTTTCCTGTCAAACCAACAGAGGTGCGCTATATTCACCTATTTATCTCTGCCTATACTTTTAGCTCTACTGTAGGCAATTAATCATGTAGGTGAAATAAAAAGTCAAATGTTTTGTAATACAAATCTGAATTGGATAGGGAAAATAATAGGAAGTATGAAAAGCATGAAAAGACTTCCACATGAAAAGAAGCCAGGGAGAAAAGTTAGGACTGCTTTTTTTTTTTTTTAGAGGACAGGTTGGATATAGATGAAATAAGATAGGAGTTAGCCACATTTCATGTGATATAGCTCTAGAAAAGTAATTAATTAAACTACTCAACGTAGGTGATTAGTCTGTGGGACTTTCTGCAGCATACTGAAGATGTAAAGAAACAGTCATGCACATCTTCATCTTTATTTCAATTTGGATGTTTGCAATGCAGACCTTTGCAACTGTGTCAGTCACACTTTTAGAGGCATTTTTACTTTTAAGGCATGATTCTTTTAATCCGTTTCAGTTGTTGACTTTAGGAAGAGGTTAATACGTTACTATAATTACCCTTTTTCTCTGTTGACTATAGAAGTGTAAGTTGATTGTATCAGAGATGTATATCTACTTCTGGCCAGAAAAATCTCACTGATTATTGTGAGTATTCCTGCTCATCGTACCAGTGAAGGGAAAAATTCCCAAGGGCATTCATGCTCACTCTTCCACGTATTTTAAAGGCATTTAGTACCTTACAACTAACAGAAATTTCCCTGTGGTGATCAGTATGGTAGATCTTTGAGAGACTGGGATGCACCTTTGCAGACAAGTGTTTCCAAACAATGTTCAATCTCAGGTGTTTTGTCAGGCTGACTTTGGCACTCCGGGCAGACTTGTATTTTTTTTCTGCATTCTTTAGCCTCTTAAGGTTTTTCTCATTAGAATGACTGAGATGCTCATCTCATGGAGGGCACTATGAAAACTCCTACATCTTAAAATCGCTACGAAGAGTAGTACTGGCAATATTATTAACTGCAAATATCTGCTTCTCAGAGCATGATGGTGAACTGCTGAATCCAGGACCATGCTTGTAAATTATTACAGGTTTGTTATATTCATGCGTTCATGCAAGCAAAACCTTGTTACCAAAAGCATTAGCAATCTCAAATCAAAGTATTTTTTACTTTGTCTTCTGTTAAGGAAATGAGTTTTGATCAGACTACTTGGACTTCTGTGGTTTCTCTAAATTCTGTAGTAAAATTAAGTCTTTCTCAAGTCTTGCTCAAATATCCTAAGTAATACCTAACAGTAAACATTGCCATACTTACAAATTCTTCTACTTTTATGGTTTGATATTTCAAAAATATCAAATAAACAAAGTTTCTATTTCAAAGTGATCATATATATAGGTGTGACTGTGTAGACATACACTTAAGAATATTTCTTCTTCCTTTTTCATATGATTACTAACAGATTAGCATATTACTGTATTTGGGTTCATATTTCTTTTTCTATTTTAGTCTACTTCTATTTTTTAGACCTATTTCCAGTCTTTTATTTTGGATTTCTTCTCATTTGTTCATATTTTTCTTATTTCACTCTCAACTTCTGCATTTCTTTTTCATTTTTCCTACACTGATAAATACTAACATAGGGAAGACAGTCAGCTCTGACCTCTTACGTCACCTTACAAACCCTCCAGGGATTTGCCATGCTGTCTCCATTTTTGACATCTACTTGCAAATCTTTTGTGAGTGGTCTTTAGTTATGTGCAAAATTCCTTTCATTTCTAGTAGGATTTTGCTGATCACTTTATGTATACACTATATGTGTGTAAATATATAGATATGTACTTTTTTAGTCTACTTCTCCATTGCTTAGGCTTTCTGATTTCATGCTTATTCCATTTTTTCGCTCCATCACTCTCTTGCCCCGTGCCTTGTTAACTTCTCTCTGTCTTTTTTCTCTTTGAGCTTCTTCCTCACACTTATATACATGTATGCATAATACCTTGTGTTCCTGGAAAACATATCCGTTGCAATTTCCCTTGCCAACTTTTCTGATTCTACTACTTGTTCTGGTAATGACAAACCATGATATTAGCTACATCAGCCTCTGCCTCCTGTCTGTGCCATACCTCTAAGACTCCTAATTATTTAACATGGAGCACTGACCTTTCTCTTTGGCTGCAAACACTCTATGTAAATAAGCAGCCTTTCACCCCATCTGCAAACTGCAGTGTTATGCCTAAACCCTGTACCACCTTGCACTTGAACTTTTGGGGACCCCTGACTTGCTCCTGTGCTGGCACCTGGAAACAGATGTCTGACAGAAGCCTCTCTCTAGGCTTCTGGGACCAATGGCTAATTCAAAAAAGCGTATTAAAACCCCCTATTTATTCACTCAGAGCTGTTACATCCCAGGGAAACAATGCCCAGTCTATTCACCTGAGTCCCTTTCCTTCTCTCAAATGTTGGATGTGTCTTGCTCTCCCAAATGTATCCCTCAGAGTCTTAGACTTCTCTTTGTGAAAGGTGCTTTGAGGACTGAATCACCATCTTCTCAGAAGATGTTTAACTGTTTAAATTTTTTTCAGTCTAAAGCTCTGAGACTTAGAAAATAATCCATAGGCTTTCTGAGCAGTAATTACTATTTTAGCCTTCATCGTCTTGACTCGCATAATTTCTTATCTTTGGCTACTGTTGTGTTTCCTCATTTCCTTTTTCCATAGCCTCAGGCAGATTGAGATACCCAAGTCCTAAAAATGCAGATCCCTCTTCTTGACTGTATAGGAAAGAGCTTTACATGCCTAGTTCTTGGCAACAGTAGCTCTCAGTAAATGTGATAAGATGGCTTGAGTATGTTTTTCATAGCAAGAGCAAAGCCTCTCAGAGTGCTCTAAATAGAAACTGAGTTACAGAATAATTAGGAAATGGCTATTATAACTCAAATTGTGTGTGTATCTGCTAAGGAAGGATTATAGAGAGTGGGGAGTGCTATAATTTCTTTGGTGCACATGTTCTTATCAATGCAAAGTGTTTTCAGAAATGCCAGTTGATGCTGAATTCTGGCTGGCAAATGATAAATGCTCAGTGTATTTTTCCTGCTGCTAATGCTTTTTTTTTTTCCCTACCAGCTGGAGCTTAACCTTATGCAACAAATAAATCTTTAGCATGTCCTTAAGGGCTTTTTTTTGACCTAGGCTTAACCCATATTTCATATTCATGTACATATTTCATGTATTTGAGTTGGTGTAGAAATTCTGGAGGGGAAAAAATATTTTTTATAGATTTTTATTTATTAATTAAAATTCTGCAGAATTTTCAATGTATGTGTTTCTGAGATAAACCAAGAAACGATTTCTGCTAGTGGGAAGAGTTCTGTAAATCTTAAAAACTATCTAGTCTGCAGTAAAAGCAGAATTTATTCTGTGTCTAATTTAATCTGTAGGAATATGATTCTTGCTCATGGATCCTTATACCTAAATCTGTTTCTCTTGTTTTCAAAAACTGGGCCTCATTTGGTATTCTGACATTTGTATCAATACTAATTTTTATTTTATTTTTCTCTCTGAACTTTTAGAAAAAGCACCCCAGTCATATGCTTTTAGTCAGATTGCCATACCTGTAGCATATTTACTTCTCTTGAATTTTGTAGAATCAAAGCACATATTTGTGGTTTGGAAACTTAACAGATATTGTTACCATTTTGAATCCCCCAGCCAGGATAGATTCACTGGGTTAAATGAAGCAGATACTGAAAGTTCACACCTGATAGCTGACATATCTACTGAATATTTATGTAGCAAAACATTTTTCTCTGAAGCATTTTTTAATAAATGCAAGCGAATACTTCAATATTTTGAGAAAGATAAACAGAATATTTAGAGATTGTCAGAGCTAGAATACTATGACTGTCCCATCTGTAAGTGTAATGATTCATAAAGGACTTAAGAGAAAATACTAATGCATTTTGTGACAAGAATAGCAATTTTTAGTAATGAGAGTTTAATAAAGGTAAGGAGACTGTCAAAGTGTACCCACTTACTACTCTAAACCCACGACTTTTACAGAAAGATATAGACACAAATTACAGATAACAAAAATATTTATTCCATTGACAGCAAAAACCTACTCATTATGTGACTTACAGAATGCTCAAATCCCCAAATTGGTTCATGCTGTGCCTGATACCATTGCATGCTAACTAGCAGATATCGCTAGCTTCCAATATATTATTCTTGCTGTGTGGTTTCTCTCCATACAAAATATTTAAAGAACAAAGGTTTTGTCTTGCAGGTGGGTCATGATAGCAAGAAAAAAAAAGATATTCTTGTACTCATTTTTCTGAATAGCTGAAGTCAGCTTGCAGTCATTTCTGTCATATAACAAAGGCTTCTGAGACCATGTTACTTAATTCTTAAGATTGTGTAAAAAAATTCAGGGCTCTCTGTCATATGCAGTAGTAGCCATCCCACACGGCACTGCTGGAAATGATATATCCATTTCTATTACCGTTTCCATTACGACATTGTCTGAGAATTTTGATAGCCTTAGTTGCAAAGATTTCTGAATAGCTGTTGATAAACATGTTGATAGACAATACAGAAGAATAAAACAGGAATCTAAAAAATGGAAATATGAGGACTTCTTTCCTCTGGATTTTTGCTGTAATTTGAATAGGAATAAATGTTTTGCTGCCTGCTGTCCCTAAGCAAACAAACATTTATCCCAGCATGGAAGGTTTGTATTAAGCATATGGAATAGAGACAGAGAGGTTGGTTCTTGCATATTTGTTGCAGAATGGCTGACATTCTGGGACTGTAATGTAAAAGTGTGCAGCAACTAATCTCCTGATACAACCTCAGTAAGAGGTGATACAGCAAAGGGAATGGAGTCCAAGATTACCACCATGCTGAGCCAGGGAGCTGAAACAGATGAGTGCAGTCAGCGTCCAGTTAGCCTCTGCTCAGTCACCAGGCTGGAGTCACTATGGTTTTATCAAGACTCTAGAAAGTAGAGCCGGAAACTGTTGTGCAGGCAGGAGTGCATACCTCTCTCCCCATCTCTTTTTCCCCCAAAACAGTGCAGATACTTTTTTTGGTTTGTTGGTTAAACAGTGTGGAAGAGACTATTCAAAGAATGAGTAAAATGCCTTTTTGCATGCAGTACAGTAGTGGCTGGAGCAGTTGCTTGGCCAGAGGGGATTTCTACTCCTTTCTTCCTGGTGAGCTTTCTAATGGCCAGGGTTGTATTTTACACTAGGCGGCACTTGATCTGTTATGGAGACAGACGTCGAGCCAGTGAGAGGAGGCAGGATTCCCTACGTTTCCTCTCCCCTCCAGCTACTCTCCATTTCAGGTTATAGGACGTGCAAGCATGGACTGCCTGCCCTGGCTGGAGGAAAGCATCAGCCTCCTATAAACCGTCCTGGAGGCAGTCATCTGAGCACTGTGGAGAGAAGAGGCTGAACCCTCTCAGGCTGTGGAGGACAGGGAAGGGCCAAGTTGCAGAGCAATAAATTTTGGAAAGAATGAAGGGAATTTGCTATTGGTATCTACCTTTTACAAGAAAGTGGTCACCAGCAATGCAGTTTGCATGGTGTGGAGGTCCTCTGGAGCCAGAGATGGTGGAAAGCCCAGGTTTGTGGATGTGAGAGGTGCCGTTGCGTAGGGGAGCAATAAGCGTGCAGTCACATCTGACTGGGGAACGCCTGGCCCGGTCCATAACTGCAACTCTCTGTGCCTTTTGGACATCAAAGCAGTTCCTGAATTTAATTTCTTTATGGCCAGGCAGCAACTGATTGGGGGGTAGGAACGGGGATAATGTTCAGGATGACATTCCTGTCCTTCAGCACTTTGCCCGGCCCACTTGCAGATGTAGTGCTGTGATTCTGTCTGGTGCCTCAGCAAGGGCTGTGCTGGACCTCGGCCAAAATGGCTCTTCCTTGGGTAGCTTTTATTTCTTCAGGGTAAAAGCTAGTTGAGGGGTTAGTTTCTTTTAACTGTAAAATAATATAAGTGGTTACTGTGTGAGAGTTATTTATATATTCCAGTGTATCCTGTTCTACTTACTGACAGAGCATACTGCCGCTTTCTTTCACCAATACGCTTACTGAAGTAGGGCACTCCAGAAGTGTGAAACAGTGCTTGCGAGCTTTTGAGTTCAACTGCTAGCATCCAATCTGTATTCCAAAACCTTCTATTTTCTACTTCTGTTGACTGCTATTTCTCTGTTTAAGTCATATAACATTTCACTGAGACTTTAAAAAATAAGTTGAGTGTGGTGGGTGCACTGAGGCAATAAGCAAAAAATTTCTTAATCCACCTCATACTGCTATAGTGGCTTTCCAGGAGGTCTATCTTGAACCTCTTGCACATGATCTTCCTCCACTGAGTCTGAGAGACCTCAGGGGACACTCAGAAAATCTGTGATAGACTGATGAAAATTTTAAAATTAAAACACCAAACCATTCAAAGAATCCTTCAACTTTAATTTAAACAAAGGTGTATTAGGTTATTGGTATGACACATACTTTATATTTGTGTCTTAGGTTGCTCCATCTCATAATGGACTATATATAGAATTGAGCATGACTTGTTCTAGTCCATGTCTTCTACTGTGTGGGTTTTCTGCAAAATCAAGGCTTCTGACTACAACTGCTAAACACAGACTTTTACTATGAATTATTATTCTTCCACAGCTTTTATTTTCAAAATAGTTACTCTTCAGCTAGGTGCCAGGAAAAGAAAACTATTTACCATTTCATCTTTCAGTAATCCACATGACTTAGATTTTTACAGGGTGTCTGCCATCATAGCTATCTCAAACCTCATGCAGCTCTTTGCCAACAGTGGAAAATATTATGCAATCAAAAAAAAAATTAAGACGAAGAAAGTTGATAATTTAAATGGTTAGAACTGGAAAGTAGTCCAGATTGTGGCATAAGTCTAAATAGCCTGATTGCCCTATAGCAAATAGAGAATTAAAAAACAACTCTCCTCCCCTGCCAACCCCCCTAACAATAAACAAATCCTGCAACAAATCAACAAATAGTCCTCCTGTCCTCAGAAGATGGAATTTAAGGTTACTGAGCTAGCTTTACATCCTGTTGTGCTCCCATCTAAGCTGTAGAGTGGGGAGCACTTTTAAGGACAAATGAAGCAGGTAGACCCAGTCCAGTACCACTTAGGCAAAGGTGACTAACTAGAATGTAACACGAGTGTAACTAGCAGGCTAAGAAAGTGCTTCATCCCATTGATTCATCAGTTGTGAGGCTGCAGCTGGAGTACTGTGTCCAGTCTTGGAGTCCCGGTGCGAGGAAGATTTAATGTAGTGGAGCGAGTCTACCAGATGGCACTAAAATGAATGGAGTGTATAATGTACAAGGGGAAACAAGGAGAGATGGGTTTGTTCAGTCATAAGAAAACTAAACAGGGATCTTACTGCTGTTGTCAGCTACCTAATGGAAAGCTATAGAGAAGATGGAGCTGGACCCTGGAAGTGCACTGTTAACAGAAAGAAGAGTACACAAGGTGCAACAACAGAAAATCCAATTAGATATTAAATATTTTTTCACCATGACAGTGATCAAATGCAGAAACATGTTTCCCAGAGAGGATCCACATGGAATCTCCTTCCTTGGAGATACTTAAAACTCAAATAGACAAGTCTGAAGAAAATGATCTAGCTAGAACTGATAAGAATTAAAGATTGGAGCAGATGCTCTCCAGAGGTCCCTTCTGGGACCTATCTGTGATTCTATGAACAGAATTATTACAATCATTGTCCAAGAAAAAGATGCAATAGCTGCTTTCACAGGATAAGGTTTGTGAACGTTTCTGAATAGTGCTAAGTAGATGTAACCTAAAATGAGTATGGAAAAATCATAACAAGTGCTGAACCCTGGGACCCTTCTCTGAAAGCAACTGGATTTGCACCTTTCAGATGTTCTAGTGTTCTTTCTTTACATACTCAAACATGTATGCAGTCATATAACCCTAGTGAGACAACTAAAAATTCTGAAGTTGCAAGTGAACACCTCAGCATATGAGTCAGGCTAGTTTTTGCAGTGCAGATTTTTCTGTTAGGGGAATCAGAACCACCTCAGAAGTTAGGGTTGCAAATGTTTGCACTGATTATTGATTAAATGGGGAAGTGCACAGTTGCTTCACCACAGAACATGATTAATTTGATGTTAGTGGTTGAATACTGCTTCAGGAGCATAAAAAAGGATGCATTAAATATACCGATTATGACTTCTGGGTTGATTAACACTGGGAATTTTTTGTGGCGCGGAAGCTATACACACACATACATAACTGTGAATAAAGTAATTTGTTTTAATTCCATTGTACATACATATATATATATTTATAAGGAGGCTTTCAAAAATTAAAACATAAAAGGGAAGCATACCAGAGGTAGAAGCAGGGATAGGTGACCTGGGAGGAATATGGAGACACTGTCCAAGCATGCACAGGGACAGGGTTAGGAAAGCCAAAGCCCACCTGGAGTTGAATCTGGCAAGGGACGGGAAGGGCAACAAGAAAGGCTTTTACAGGTTTATCAGCAGCAGAAGAAATATCAAGGAAAATGTGGGCCTGCTGCTGAATGTAACTGGGGGCATGGTGACAAAGGATATGGAAAGGGTTGAGGTACTCAATTTTGTCTTTGCCTTTGGGAATGCCGTGTCCCTAAGATCAGTGGGGAAATCTGGAGCAAGAAAGACTTACCCTCAGTGGAGGGGGATCAGGTTAGAGAACATCTAAACAGATTGAATGTATGTAAGTCTGAAGGACTCACTAGTGCTGAGGGAGCTGGCCAATGTCTTCGAGAGCCCATTCTTGATTATATCTGAAAGATTGCGGTTACTGGGAGAGGTTTCTGAGGGCTGGAAGAGAGCAAATGTCAGCCTTCTATGATGAGATGGTTTGGTGGATGAAGGAAGGGAGTGTAGGGGATATTGTTTGTTTTTACCTTAGTGAGGCTTTCCAGTACATTAGATCCTCATAGACAAGCTGAAGAAGTAGGACTAGGTAAGTGGACGCTGAAGTGGATTGAAAAGTGGCTGAACTGCAGGGTTAATTTTCTTTCATGATACAAAGAATAATGATAATTATGCATGTGGTTTTCTAGTGTTTCAACTGTTGCAGAATTAAATGACTGTCTGGAAACTCAGCTGGAAGGAAGATTACTGTGTTTATTCATACTTACTATGCATTGTGTGGTTACTAAAATATATGATATAAATATTTAGAAAACTGCTCTCCTGCTTTATACCTGGCTCTTTAGAGTGGGAGAAATCTCTTAATCAGGTGCTTTGCTTGTCATATAAGTCCATTGTTTCTTGCCTTCTGATTGCTGTCTATCAGCTTCAAGAATGCTGTAAGTTTTCCCAGTGTATTTCAGTCTACAAGGAAATAATTAAAGTGTAAACATTATGAGTCGCATATATTTGACCTGATTTTGTATAAGTGTGTTCAGAATATCATATTTGCATACAGTATTCACAAGCTTCAGCAGCAGTTACAGCAGATAGCCCAGGGAGTACTTTGGGAATTAGTGGAGTTTAGGAATTTCTTTAGCTGAAAATCTCCCAACACCACATGATTCACAGTAAAGATTTCTTACAGAAACTGCTGAAAACTTCTCTCTTAACTCTGCTTTTCTTTTATCTTTGGATAGTGATGCTGGGAATCACCAGATGACTTTGCTAGAGATAGTCTAACAATATTGGCTATGATAAACGAACATGCAGTTACACCTCAGAAGACCTTAGAGTATGTGATACAAGACAGATTTTTCATTCTGCCTCTGAGCTTATTTTAGTACAGAGTCTAAAATAACTTACAGCTCTAGATATCTTTGGCAATATCTTTCAGCATATAAAATTACAAATAGACAGCTCCCACATCTCTAGTCTGTGCACTGTCATTACAACAGAAAAAATCTTAGTCATTTAAACCATCTTACTGTTATCCCAGAATTTTATTTATGAGAATGAATTGAAACTATGAGATTAAGTAATAAAAGGAAAATAGCACACACCATAGTGTCCCCAGGTAGAAACTCTTTCAGGAACTGAAAGTTACTTGTGCAGAGTTGGATGTAACATTATTTTGGAATCTCAGATTCAGGTCTGTTTTGGACAACATCAGTCTAAAAATGATTACGTTATGTTTATTTATGAGCATGACTGAACTTCCCAGCATTTTTTTCAGTGTATTTTTTTTTGCAGATGTCATTCTGTCATGAAGATTTTTGTTTCAGAAACATAAATCATGCAAATGGTAACTCCAGAGGTCAGCTTTAATCCATAGTGAGTATGACTTTCTAGAATGCATTTGAAGATTCCTGATAAAAATGTTTGTCTTTTGTGAATTGTGAGAATGTGATCCTACTATAAACAAAACATTAAACTAATGGATTTCACAACCTAAAGATAAGGCATTATCTAAAGTGTGGCAGCAAATTGCAGCTGGGGCTTTGCTATTGTCAGTAGGAAAAAATGCCATAGGATTCAAAACCGTGCAGTTCAGAGTCAAGACAAGTCAATATTGTTGTCTGTCCTTATAGAACATGGATGTTGGAACAGAAAATGCTCAAGAGATTATAGTGATTGAAGTCTACTGCTTTTCATGCCCTACAAGTGCTGGAAATTTCATTGTATATAACTCAAAGTCATACCCAATGCAAAGTTGCTCTCATATACTTAAATTATTTGGTAGTCATGTAACTGCATGGTGATTTTCAGTACTCATTGTTTGCAGATTTTTGGGGGTTCCAGCTAAAGCAATGGGACCTTCCAAATGAACTAATTCTGTTAGTGACATTTATTACAAATATTAATAACTTGGGAGGGAAAAAACAACATCAATATGCAAAAATGCTCAGATGGTGCGTTAAACACAGTTTAGTATTTGGTGACAGACCAGAAGCACGGTTCTTTAAAACTATCATGTGTGTCAGTAAGGTATTTTGCAGCAGAAAGAACTGCTGTGCCCATGTCCTGAGCCATCAGAGCCCTCTGACGACAAGAGCAAGTAGCACAAAACCAAGCACAGCCGATATGCAAGGGTGTTGTGGTTTAACCTGGCAGGCACTTAAACACCACACAGCCGCTTGCTCACTCCCCCCCCCCCCCCCCCCAGTCAGAGAGAGAATTGGAAGAGTAAAAGTGAGAAAACTCGTGGGTTGAGACAAAGACAGTTTAATAGGTAAAGCAAAATGTACACAAGCAAAGCAAAGCAAGGAATTCATTCACCACTTCCCATCAGCAGGCAGGAGTTCAGCCATCTCCAGGAAAGCAGGGCTCCATCACACGTAAAGGTTACGTGGGAAGACAAACGCCATCACTCCGAACACCCCCATCTTCTTCTTCCCCCAGCTTTTTATGCTGTGCATGACGTGATATGGTGTGGAATATCCCTCTGATCAGTTGGGGTCAGCTGTCCCGGCTGTGTCCCCTCCCAACTTCTTGTGTCCCCCCAGCCTACTCGCTGGTGGGGTGGGGTGAGAAGCAGAAAAGGCCTTGGCTCTGTGTAAGCACTGCTCAGCAGTAACGAAAACATCCCTGTGTTATCAATGCTGTTTTCAGGACAAATCTGAAACATAGCCCCATAGTAGCTACTGTGATGAAAATGAACTCTATTCCAGCCAAAACCAGCACAGAGGGCAAAGGAGATGTCTCTGCTACAGGGTGGTGCAGGAGATGAGGTTTTTCTCTTTACCAAGGAGCTCTGGGTGGTTAAGGTGTTATTCTGAAAGGCTGGAAGAGAGTCTTTGAATGTGAAGGCTGAGCTTGAGTTTCTGTGAAGATCACTGTAGCTGCTGTGTTTTGTGCTGAACACGCTCTGCCCAGCATGATTAAAGACTCTCCTCCTCAGACTGGACTTCTCAGGAGATACAGGCTGGGCAACTGCTGACTGTGAATAGTGTCTTTTAGTCCTCAGCCCGAGATGGGAACTAAGTTGTTTGGCTTTCCTGGGTGGCAGCAGTTGTGGGCTTGCTCTGAAGTACCATTTGGATAGCAAAACAGTGAGTGGCAACAAGCTTGGCCACAGTTTGAGGACTGCACTTTTTGGTTTAAGGTCTGGAATCTTTTCTGGGCACTGGTGTAGGTGCCTTATTATTTGTGAGCTTCAAATGCTACAGTTAGAAGCATTATTGGAAATCATAACTCAAGGACAGATCAATAACTGCGATGTGAGGCAGCTGGAAGCTAGCTTCAGTGTTGGTGAAAATGTTTTTTTTTAAATGCCAATCTGCTATAGTATATGCACTGTGGTAAGCACTGAAAAAAATTACTGTTATCTACCAGTCAGAAGTTCTGAAGTCAAAATAAAGTCCTCTGTCTTTTGCTTTGATGACTTGAGAATTGTAGTATTAAACTTTAAAATATTAAATATCTCTTGCTGTGGTGGGTTGAACCCAGCCAGCAGCTAAGCCCCCACCAAGTCACCTGCTTACTGCTCCCACACATGGGATGGGGGAGAGAATTGGAAGGGCACAAGTAAGAAATACTCATGAGTCAAGACTAAGACAGTTCAACAAGTGAAGAGAAAAAAAACCCTCAAGTGATGCAAAGGCAATCTCTCTCCACCTCCCACCAGTAGACTGATTTATCACCTGTTATATGAGGGAAACACCCACCTGAAAAAACCCTCCAGGTGATACCCTCGCTGTGCTCCTGGGTCCTGACAGAACTGAGCCAAGGGCTGAGTACCAAGCTGCTGGGTGCTTGCAAGATGGAGGTGATTCTGGACTTTCCCACCAGCAAAACTGTAAGCACTGGTGGAAATTTCATGCTTAAATATAAAATGCCTATGGGGATGTGATGCTTTGGAGTTAGGAAGCAACTGAGATAGTGGAGGACTGCACTTTTGGTTTCAAGAGTCAGTTCAGTGAGATTTAGACTCCCAGATGTTTTTCTTGCTTTGTCCCCGAGTCCCTAACCCCATTATACACTATGTCTATCTGTGAAAAATGCAACTATTTAATGAATAGCTGTTATGCTGTAAGAAGGGAATTGAAAATCCTAAATTATTCACCGAAGAATTTTAGAGCCTTACTAATTCTGAGGTTAAAATCCATTTCTGATCAGGCATGTTATTAAGTGTCCATTGTGGAGCACTGATAAGGTACAAAAGATTACCTTTTAAATTACTGCATTTTAACCTATGAATACAGTTAACACCTGGGGACTTCACTTTCTGTGAGAATGAAGAAGACTGCCAATGAAATGATTGGTATTACGAGCTAAACTGTGCAGAATTAACGCTTTCAATTTAATGAGGTTACACATATAAAAAGAGTGTTTAAGTCAGTTCTTGCAGCATGGTTCAAGCTGAAACAATGCTATTGTACTCCTGGAAGCTTTTCTGTTTCTTCTTTTTCTGTGAGAAGGCTGGAGACCAGGGCTTGCATTTTTGGCCATTTCTCACACAAGCTCTGATATTGCAGGATCAGTTCCCTGCTCCTAATGAAGTCGGCAGAGTAGCAGTTAGCCTCCTTTACACTGCACAAAATAGGTGTTAAGGCTGCATAAGTCGTCAGCTGCTTCCTAAGGAAAGACAGTTTCTTCCAAGCCCAGATTCAATGTCAGATATATTTTTTTAATCCTGATTTCAAAAAAAGGTATAGGAACTGTAAAGCTGTTCATCCTTCATAGGGAAATTAAGCTTGATTCTTATTTGAGACTGCTGTAAACACATGTAAGAAAAAGTTGCATTGTGCTATATACACAAAAGGGACCCAAATTTTTAATTTTGTCATTTTAATTATAAAGATGAGTGAATAGAAATATTTTTCTAGTTCATGGGATTTTTTTCTGTTTTGTTTTTAAATGAAATCTTGGTTTCAATCCAAACTCGTCCATAGGTGATTTCTACCTACCCACTCACATGAACTGAAAACCCTGACAGTCTTGCTGGGGGAATGTGAGCATTTACTGTTTCAAAAATAAAATGCCCTATAATCCCACCGTTGCTTATCTGAATTTCAACAAATTAAACCAAAACAAATAAATTAAACTGATTTAGCTGCCTGTGAGTCCCTAGTTTGGAAACTCTAATGGCTGGGGTATGGTGCAGAATATGTCTAGATTCAGAACTCCCCTGAGACCCTACCTTGGGGAATGCAACAGAAAATTCACCTGTAATGGCTGAAAAGAAGTACATCTGGTGCAATGAAACAGCAATTTCTGGTGAAACTTTTTTTTTTCATTTGCAGTTTCATCATAGTTTGTTTTTTTTTTTTAACCTAAATGTATCACGTGTATACTTAATAATGACCTTACAAGATTGTGCAAGAATTCTTCAAACAAAACAACACCAACCCACCCTCCACCCCCAAATAAAAGAAGAAAACATAGGCTAATGCTAAAAGATGTTTGGGATGTTTGTGTTTCCTGCATGACTACATAGTAAAAAAGTTATTTCAATGACCTTTACTAAAATATGTAGGGACACAAGGTGTATCTATGTTCACCTATGTTGTGGGTTGACCCCAGCCAGCAGCTAAGCACCCACAGAGCCATTCGTTCCTCCCTATTGCACCTCCCCAGCAGGACAGCAGAGAGAATAGGAATGGCAAAAGTGAGAAAACCTGTGGGTTGAGATAAAGGCAGTTTAATAAAGTGAAGGAAAAGGTGGAAAAAACCCAAGTGATACAAAGGCAATCGCTCGCTACCTCCATAAACTGAGCAGTGCCCTGCCAGTCTCTGAGCAATGGCCACCTTGGAAACTGCCCCTCCCACCCCCCGCTTCTTCCTCTACACCGTTTTTTTTTGTTGAGCATGATGTTACCTGGTATGGAATATCCTTTTCGCCAAATCAGGTGAGCTGTCCTGGCTGTGCCCCCCTCCAACTTCTTGCCCATGCCAGTCTACTTGCTTGTGAAAATTTTCACATCTGTAAAGCTGATCCTTTGGAACTGTTATTACATTTATTTTACTCTCTTTCTGAGGCTAAATGCAATTTAATGAAAATATGCTAGGTTTTTGGCTTTCAAACATGAAAAGCAGAAATGTGGCAATGTATTCTGACAGGGTGGATTGATCTCTGCTTGCACTAGTGTGTCTCTGCGATTTAATCTTGTGTCTTCGTCAGTTGTATCTTTTCTTTCTAACTGTTCTCAGAAAAAACATTTTGACCTTTTATATCTGTCAACATCTTTATTTACTGATTTTGAATGATAGGTTCTGAAGAAAGTTGTTTTTCTGAAAGTCTTTGATGATTCTTGACACATCAACAAAAACATGCAGTCTGTTGCCTAAAATTTCTGTTCTTGTGACTATTTAAGGAAAAATATTCTTATATTTTAAATATATTTTAAGGCTATTTATGCACATTGCTACATTATGCTTACTTATTATTACAAAACTTCAGTGATGACTCTTTCTTATCAACATTAAGACCTTATTTCCATTTACTGTATAAATGCTCAGATAGCAGAGCACCACACTCGATCTCCGCGCTAGACAGAGCAAATCATGGGCGCCAATGGTGCAGATCTGTAGCAGTTCTAAGTACAGAAGGGAAGAGAAATTAAACCCAATACTCAATGTATTATAGCCATTGTAAAATAACTTCGGTCAGTTAGGTCACTGGACATACAGTTAGTATAGTTAGTATCTCTGAAATTCAGATTAAGAAATATATTCCTGCAGTTTCTTCTCCCAAAACACTGTTGGTATTTAGAAGCAAGCTGCCAAGGTATTAATCCCTCCATCTGTATTTCATTCAGCAGTTTATAATAGAAGCTTTGGCCAATGCTTATTCTGCATCTTTTTAATGTCATTTTGAATGATTAGCAGTCATACTGGAATTTTTAATTGTGGATGGTGTTTATATATTTGTGTGCTTTGATGGCTAGTAGAAGGTTGGCTCTCTGAGGTGAGCTGGCTGTACTCCAGTAGTGACAGTTGTGTATGGCATGTGTTGCGAAGAGCACTGGGAGGTGAGTTCACTTCAGCAGTATGATGTTTTGTGGATTATACCCTATCATATTGTGCCAATCTAGTTTAGTTTTTGGGCTACAGTGCTTGGTATGCTGGATAGTTCTAAACAAGATACTGGCCTTTATTAGGGAACTACAGAATTAAAATCTGAATCTGCATTAGCTGTTCTATTTATGGGCTGAATTTAAGAAATATTTTGATGGTTTTGAGGTATGATGGAGACCTGTCACTACGCAAAGAGCATAGCTAAATTCAGTTTACACTGAAGGTGAAGCC
This sequence comes from Haliaeetus albicilla, assembly GCF_947461875.1. Taxonomy (NCBI): domain Eukaryota; kingdom Metazoa; phylum Chordata; class Aves; order Accipitriformes; family Accipitridae; genus Haliaeetus; species Haliaeetus albicilla. The sequence goes on from NC_091483.1 coordinate 60,337,238, forward strand.
ATAGACTGGATGCTGCTCTGTTACTCTGTTCAGGAGTAGCATTAGTCCTGAGCTGCACTTCATTCTGCTCTGGAACATTACTAACAGCCAGGGCTTTCTTCAGTAGATGAAGAAACTTGTTTCCTTTTTCTGGGGAAAGAACTCTGAATACATGAACACAAATGACAAAACAGCAGGAATAGCAACCACCAAATGTTGATCTTGATGAAAAATGAAGTTGCAGCTTAAGCCCTCTCACTGCTTCTGCATTTGGCTTTCTGCAGGGCAAAAGATATTGACCACTGAATTCAGACTTTACGCACAACACTTCGCAGCAGAGTTAGTCTCTTAAATGGTTTCATTGCTTGCTGAGTGCCTCAGTTGTTGCTGATGTATTTGTTGTTGTTTTCTAAAGGTGGAGCACGTCCACTGGCACTAGCAGGTCTCTCTGCAATCCCTATACCTGAACAAGCACCACTACTGTCTCTGTCTTGGAGTCATCATTGTTAAATCCTGTACTTTACTCTGGAACTCTGAGGAATGGCATGTTTTAGATTAGAATTAGCCAGGCACGTTTAGTAAACCTTGTTACTACCTGAAAGCAAAACAGCTTTGTTCTCCTGATTTGCCTCTGATTACAGCTACTAACTATGGAGATCTTTGCCCCACGGTATGAGAAAGAGCAGGAGCCTGAAGTGCACCTATTGTGTGATATTCTACAAGGAATTTAATATTCTTATGTTCAGTTTGAATGTGAATTCTATATAAGTGCCAATTTTATTATGATAATTATTTCTTTTTTTTGCTATTACAGTATTTTTTCTTTTAATTTTGTTTTATTTTGCAGCATATCCTCTAATATTTGAACTGAGCTGCCAGTCACATCTTAGTCTGTTTTTATGTCTTTAGCTGTCTGACTTTCCACTTTTTTTATTAGAGAGTATATTTAGAACATGTAATTCTAGTGGTTTCTTTCTGGATATGTTGTAGCTTGGCATGTTATTACCAGTTATTCAGACAATTCAGTAACAAGAAATTCATCTGCAAATAGCTTTGGGGGATGCTCTGCAGGTAAGCTGGTAGGCCACTAAATATAACTTGTTGTTAAATTATTGTTTAAAGCATTTTGAAGAACGTTATAGCAGTAATGGAACAAAATAAGGGACACTGTATGAAAACTAGCAAAGAGATCGCCAGCCTGATCAGACATAGATTTAAAACTATAAAGTATACCAGCTCTGCACTGCAGCTGAAGTTATCTTTCATAAGCAAATCTCTGCCTATACCTGTTACCTATCTTTTCTGGCTGACTAGATGCTAGGGAAATGGCTATTACATGTGACCATATTTTGCTGCCTAGAAACCATAAGATTGTGGTTGAGAGATGTAAACCAATAAAAAACCCCATCGGTCTATCAAGCTTCACTGACCTTCTATCACTTTGAAGTTTCTTCCTGATTAGCCTCAGTGCTGTGCTTAACTTAAATAATTATCTGTTTCAGTCATCCACAGGGATTCTTCCCTACCTTTCACTAATTTAGAGGGCCATCCATAAGACCTTTGATCATGTGTGTAATACCCACCATAGTTCTCTGGGGATTTTGTGTGTTTTATCAGAGGGAAAATGCTGAGGTGTCAGTATAGACCTGTGAAAAGGAAAGGACATGGCCATCAGCTTCACCCTCCATTCTCTCTTTCACTTGGGAAATGTGCATTTTCATTCCTCATTCTGCAACAGATGTCTCCCAGGGCTGGGTCTGATTTTGTTGCAGCACAGTGGAGTGTACCTAGTGTCTACCCCACCATGGACCAGCAGTGATCAAGACCACCCTACTTCCTTTCTGCTACCACCTTCCTTCTGAGATTGGTAACGCTGCTTCATTATTCCAGCAATGTGAATTAGTAGGTAGTTTTTTCATGCTTCCTTCCTTCTACACTAAATAATTTGCATACATATCGGTCAACTTTTTAAGGTCTGTTTTGCTAGTGAAGGAAGAAAGGAGGGCATGAAAGCAGAGTAGGAATAATGATCCACTGAACAGCAAAAATATACAGGATTGGGCACCAAGTACAGCTCCACTTCCTCTATGCTCTCAGAGAAAAAAAATTAAGAAAAAACAGCAGTTAATATATTATATTTTTTGTGTAATAATCTCTAAGTGTAGTGTAAAAATGAGGTGGGGATTTAATCTGCATTCTAAATGAATCTTTTTAATCTGCATTTTACTCTGAATATTGCAATGACTTCATTCTGCAGCACTCTACTGCTTCTATGTAAGGTTTCATTAGGTTTTTTTTTAAAGAAACTGGGAGACAAGGCCATATTAGTTTGCAGAAATTGAATTTGGATGAACCCAGATTTTAGAAAGCTGACAATTTAATGCAATTTCCAGACTGCCTGTTTGACTGTGAGCCAAAGACATTGTGCTTTGTGGACACTAAACAGAAAGTTGAACAGGAATCTGTAGCCAAATCACTCAGTTCACCTTCATAGTCTAAGAAATGACATAGGCAAATTATTAAGATCAAAAACATAAGCAGCCAAACTTTGGAAAATGACGGGAGAAAATTTGTTTATGCAAACTTCTTTTGGTCTAGTTGCTAAGATGGGCCAGATAAGATTCATTGCAACATCATTGCAACAGCTACTAAATGATGCAGTATTTTTCTGGCTAGAAATAGGTTTTAGGATTTCACCTTTAGGCTGCTTTAAAAATAATGCATGAGGTGGTAGAAAAGAGTAGGGACAGTTAAAAGGAGAAATATTTCCATGGAATGATATAATGCATAACAAATTCAGATATTTAGGTCCATGGCACATAGGTGTTACTTTCATTTAGATAAGAAAAAAAAAAAAAGAAATGGACCAAGCCCCTAGAGGATATGTAGCATATTCTTCAGCTGTTTACTATCAGTTGACAAACAGACTTTCTCAGGAATTTTGAATGCAAACTGTTAGAAGTTGGGACTGAGTATGTAGCTAGAGACAGTTTTACTATTGCGCACCCTTTCTCTCATCTTCCTTCCACTCTTTTGTACTCGCCTCATTTTCTCTCTTTTCCTTCTGAGTTCACTAGTTGCTCTCTCTATAGCCCTTGCTCTTTAACTCCTGCAACTCTTAATCCTTCTATGTTCTTCCATCTCACCCTTTATAGACAGACTCCTCTTGTTCTGCAGCCTGAGCATCATGAAGGGAACTATGGAAGGTGCATCCTTTTTCTGATGTCCAGTGTTAGAGCTCAGCAGTTGGCATCAGCAAAGAGAGAACATTGACAAGGGTCTCCATGAAGCCAAGGCAGGCCTTTGACAAGGGCCTCTTTTGTCTCCACAAGCTTGGGCCGGAACTTTCATAGGATGGAGTGGGCATATTCTAGTAACACGCAGAGGAGTTCAGCATACTCTGTAGGAATAAAATCAGAGGTCTCTTAATTTTAAAAAGTGTGTGCTGTGCACGTGTGAGTGTAAACCTTCTTATAGGTTGCTTGTAAGCTGCTGATGTCTTATTAGGAGGGATAAATGCACAAATACATCTCCTTTCCCTACTTGCAAAATGTCTGGCTTTTTGTCCACTTTGTAGAAGGCTAAAATCTTCATAGCAAAAAAGTTAGAAGCTTATTTTATTTGGAGCCTAATTTTAACCCAGTTTCTGAATGTAATAAGACTCATACTGTTATATTGTCTTCCTACTATTTTTCTGATAGTCAACAGGATAGAAGAAAGAGGCCTAGTGAAAGTGTGGATACAGACTCAAAAAAGAAGAGTTCAAAGTGGAGTATTTCAGTCCAAAGAGTAAAAAGTTGCCAGAGGTATAGGAAACTGCAAACCCAATCTCAGAGTGGAAGTAGTAGGCATTGTGGAGCAGGCACTCTACCTGATAGACAACACAAAAACTCAGCATTTTTTATGCTACACTACACTACATTATTCTTCTGTCTTGCTGTCTCCTTTATCTGGCATATTATCTTCTGTCTTTCTGTGAAGATTTTTTTTTTTTTAATGCTTGCTTCCTTTTTTGTATAGCTTTCTTGCTGGTTTTCTCCTCTCTGCACTTTTTTCCTCTCTCTCTCTCTCAGCCTTTTTCAGGATGTATCAAGTTTACCACCGTTCCAGTTAGTCTGCTCAGAGGAGAACAACTATTTATGAAAACTCATTTGCTCTGAGGGGCAGAGTTTGCCAAAGTGCCTATTCAGCTTAAGGGACAAATAGTTTGCTTACTGCTAGTCCTAAATGCATATTCAAGCAATTGTCCTAAACAATGCCAGGATATTAAGAAACTTCATGATGAGCTGAAAGCTGTATATTTCTCTGTTTATTATACCCTCAATATTCTAATGATCTCAAGTTATAATTTAGTTAGCAATATAAAGACTAAGTTAGATGGTTATGAGGATATTATTTGTTTTAAAAGACTTATTACAACTCTTTGAAAAAAAAAAAGGGGAAAGGGCAATTATTTTTTTTCTCCTTGAGCATGCTCTTTGCCTCTGTATGCGACTGAATTAGTGACAAATAAATAATCATGGAGTTTTCCTTGAATGGAATTCTCTAAATGTCTCTAGGCATTATCATGAATTGCACTATCACAACCTTAAGTTACCAGCTCTGCGAATTATAGAAGCAGGCAAATAAAATGCTATCACTACACATAACACAGAAAAAGCACCCCCTTACTGATAATGATTACAAGTGATCATTTCTTTCATGCAGTCCATAAGCTGGGGTTTGAACTTGTAATAGTGCCACATCTCATTATGCAAAGTGATTGTGGCGAGGGAGAGCGAAACAAACAAAAAATAACATTCATATAACATTGAGGAGCACTCAGTTAAATAGAAATGTTTAACTTGAGCTCAGAATGTGTTGTGACAAAGACCACAAATAGTTACGTGTCTGATATAAATCAGATCTGTGTGAAAAGCTCACCTGACATGAGCGTACAAGTAGCACACACTTTTAGCCTCGATAGCTTGAGAAATGACAGCAGAAATATTAGATCATGAAAGCCCAAACTCTATAGTCTCTCAAATAACCAAGGTTATTTATAGTGTCTCAAAAAAAAACAATCAGGAGAAATCAATTCCTCAGAAAAATGAATGAAAGTAAGACTATTCTGCAGCTTAGTAAGATTCTGAAACCCAGCATCTAACACAGGGATAGCAAAAATTCAAATGTCTTCCAATGAAAATTTTTAGACAATACCTTTTTTGCCTTTCAGTGCTAGTAAAGTCTCCTGTAATGTGACTAAGCATGCTCGAAGCTAGCTCTGAAATCAGTTATGCTTCCTGTGTGCTCTAGCCAGTATAATGGGTTTGTTCTTTCTAACTTTCCATTTGACCTCAAGACTCTATCTGGCAGCATTCCAGTCTGATTTCAGGAAAAGTGTTCCACCTGTTGGCCTTACCTGATATGTGGCACTTGTGACTTCAGTCATTCTTCTGGCAGGTTTCACACTGGACCTTGTGTTTTCATTACTGGAGTGGAAGTTTTTTGTCCTTAGATGATCAGGCAAAAGATCAATATTTTCCATGTGGTGAAAATACCTACTTTATCTCCTCAAAGAAAGAGGAATATGATGGATAATTTAGTGCTGTTAGAGGCCAAAAGAGAGGGAGGGAAGTACCTCTTGCTTGGGTCTCCATGTGAAGGCCCTCAGAAACACCCACTAAGCATCACTGGTTGTAGATGGAATATGGAGGTTCAAGGTTTTACACAATGCGCTTTGTCAGGAGGCAAGGATTATTGCCTCCATTCATCCATACCAAATATATTTTGATTATTGAAGTGTGCCTTAGCAGGATGTATCATGCTACATTCATGTCTATTGTGTTCCATGCATCAGTTAAAAATACAGTTTCATCTGCTGCAGACAGCATAGGAAATTTTGAAATGTGTCCATGCAATGAAATTTCTTATCATGCTGTGGATTCGAAGACACAACGTTTATCCAAAGTGTTTATCTGAAGAGCCAGCAGGCAGGCTTTGAGATCCACCCTACTTCTAAAATTTTTTTTAATATTATCTCAGGTGGTCACCAGCAAGGATTGGAGTTTACTGTGGAATTAATTTACTTGTCAGTCTAGGCTGTTGACAAAAAGTAAGGAACAAATACCAGTCTCACCATTTGCAAATATTGCAGTTACTCATCTCCTAGTTTGTGGCATTGTTTGAGGTTTTCTATTTATCCTTCAATAGGGACAAATGCACTAAAACTAACCTTATGATTCTTAGAGTTCTTTCATTTTGTGAGTGTGTGTGTATACATACTTGAAACAAATATGTGCAATGGAAAATTGTTAATTCTTTGGAAAAAAAGACCCCAGCATTCATGATCCTGCACATACGCTTGTCAGAAATGCCAGAGAGATGTTGAAACCTTGATATTAACATAAATTTGGTCTACTTCATAACTGTCTACTTTAGAGTAGATAAAGGTCATAATTCTCTGTATACAGAAAATGTTGAAGTTCTGTTTTAGTGTTTATTTTCTCTCATTGTTCACCATCCACAGATAAAAGTGGTTGCTAGAAGTCTCTTTGGAATGTTTTTCATCTGTTTTTGAAATTATTGCATAGACCTGAATAAAAATGTTTGATATCTTTAAAATATGTTAATATATTGCTTTGGTGAAGTGGACATGAAACATGTTAATGAGTTTTCCCCCTAAGTAAATCTGCTTAACTTCAATGCATTTTAAAACAGTGGGGATGAATATTCTGTATATCACAAAGAATAGATTTTCATCAAAATGCAAGGTGTGTCAATATCCTCAAATAGTTAGAGGAGGCCCTCAATAAAACCAGACCACTTCCATCCCAGAGCTCCAGCTTCATACTGAGGCTCAAATCTGAGGCTATCACGCTTGGGATCTCACAAGTATGACTTAAACAATCCCACACAGATGGCTTTTAGCATCTTGCAGGTTAAGGTGCAATTTATAATTAATAGCTAGAGTTGACAAATTTGGTGTGCTGCTGTTGGAATCTTTGCAAGTTGTTATTAAATGTTTAATTATCAAGTGCCCTGAGCACGTGATTAATTTGCCTTCCTGTAATTTTGTGTTATTGTGGCTGTGTCATAGTTAATACATAACAGTATGTCTAATTAAATAGTCGTTAGGTTTTCTAATGGATCCTTCTTTAAAGGCACAATTGTTCCTTCTGATATTAAATGTACTTCATATGTTTATATATCAAGTGTATATGAATATTGTTCCTTGGAAGATATGAGCCAATATGTAATAAGATGCGAACCTATGCAGTAATTCTTCTCATATAGTTTATAGGAAATGATAAAATTTTGCAGAATCCCACAATAAAACCAGTTGCATGCTTTTTTCAAAGACAATGTCATTATGTAAAAATGTATGAAAGATAAATTTCATGAAAATTGAGTGAAGTTACTTCCCATTTTAGCTTCCATAACGCACCCTATTGCAATGACTAGTGTTGCCTTCTGTGCTATCAACATGAGCTGGCAGAATGTGATATGGAGTAATTTATGGACCAGTTCTCCTTAACTGTAATTTTTTGGAATGCTCAAATGTCCCTTCAGCTACCCATCAAGAGCGCAAGTTGTGTAAAATAATTACATACAATGTATATCATTCAGGAGTGGCATAGATTTTCTGTTGAAACTGGTTTTTCCATCTTCAGTGAGGTGGGGATGTTTTTGTAAAGGTGTGTGAACTGGTTTTTTTTTTTTGTTGTTTGTTTCTTTCAACAGGTTGTTTGACTCAAATATTTTATCTGTAAACCAAAAATATTTTGACTAGAAATGTAGTTTTTGTTCCCACACAACATTTTGGCTTTGTTCTTCCTGAAGAGGAGATTGCAAAATTTTAGTGAGGAAAAGCATAGTTCATGTAGTAACTACAATTCGTAAAGCTAGAATTATTAAGGTGATTCTGCACACCTGTATTTTTAGTTTGGGAACTTCAGATTTCCATTGGAAAACTTTGGTTTAGGGTTTTCAATGAAACTCCAAAATTTCAAATTTGAAGTTTCATTGAAAAATACATTCAAATTGAATGTAACTTTTAAAATCTTTTACCACTTATAACATTAAGAAATGTTTGCATGTTACTGTAGAGTATATTCTGTACTGATCTGCAAGGCTTTAAATCTTTTTCTGATCAATTCTTACATTCAATTCTAGCATTATATTTTGGCATCACGGATTTTGACAGATGAAGGTTAAGGTAATTCAAGCTTTGCTCTGTAGCTGGAAATGTAATGTTTATATTTAAGTATACGCTTAATTTCTGCCTGTGAAAAATGAGTACTTACTTTCAAAGTAAAAGTAGCATTTATTAGCACTGAAAGTGAACCAGTTAATGGCCTAGGCATGTCCTTGAAGGATCTGAACATAAAATTCTTCCTTATTTATCTTGTTATTTTATTTGTTTGTGAGGTGACTATTTTGTTTTGTTTTGTTTTCAAATAGATTGGCTATCTCAAGTTGTTCCCTGAATCATCCTGTCAACCATTTCAGGATACAAATTATATGTAAAAAACTTGTTGTTCATATCCGCTATGTGAAAACTTAGCTGTTGGGATGGACTCACCAGTCAGTGCATGGGTTTCTTTCTTCCTCCTGGGGGAATTTTTTACACCAAAGTTTCTTAACATTCAAAGCCTATTTGTTGAATATTCACTGCAATTGAATGTGAAGTGGGTGACTGTCAATTTGGGTTTTGTGAGTAACAAGAATGCAAACGTGCTCGAGAAATCCTGCTTTTGAGTCCACCATTGCAATCTTCTTGACTCAAATATCTTCCTTTACTGGAAGGAGCTATTCCTTGCCATCCTGAGTCAGCAATATAGCACTTGTGTCCTTCTCCTTTCCTCCTCAGAAATCAGGTATATATGAGTCCAGTTAGCCTGACTGGCATATTTTGCTTTTGGGAATAATGTCAGTGCAGCAGAGCAAGGACTTACCTTTCCTGCTTACTCTTGGGGGAGAGTGTCAGTCTTCAGGATGGCAGTGGAGAGCAAGGAGATGGAGGTGGGAACCCCAAGGCGTTCCTGCCTGCACCTTCCTCTCCCAGACTCCACCTGCAACCTGCTGCGTGTGGCCAACAGAAACCTCTGCTGCCTTCTACCGTCTAGTGATACAAAAGAACTGCAAACAAATCCGTAACAAAGGAGGATGGAAAAGAAATCTCCAGCTATCCCTTTTTTGCCTGCCTCTTGATCCCTGAGGAATAATGTTGATCTCTGAGAGAGAATGCTAGAAATAATAGAGATGGCTTACCTATTCTATTCGATTCAATTCTATTCATGGAACCACATATTCTCTGAATCAAGAGAAGGTCCTTACTGCTGCTTTAGTGTACAGCCCCAAATCACACCAGTGAATTGTTATTCATATTCTCAATTGTTTTACAAATGTTTTACAAGAGTTTCCTCAGTGAAGGCTTGGTGTAGCTAACTGGCTAGCTAGGTGATACACTCCATCATGTAGGTGTGTTTGTGCACATGTAAAAATTACATAGTTTCAATATTTGAAGAAAGTCAGATTCTAAAGATAAAGAGAGAAAAATAGTTGGAATACGTTTACTTTGTTCCATCACATGTGAGTGTGATGTTTTAAGGCTTGAGAGAGGGTTCTGTTTGTTTGGTTTGGGGTTTTTTGTATTTAAAATTTCTTATTAAAAATAGTGAATAATGAAAATGAACCAGCATGAAAAAGTGCATATTATCATTAAACAGACTGGAAATAAAGCTGATTAAGATACACTCAAAAGTTGCAATTTTTTCCTATCAGAATTTTGTTGAAACCAGTGCATAACAGAGAAAATTTACATTTCTTGAATCCAGGTCAGAATTTAGATTTCAAATGAACAGATTTAGAGCTTTTCTAACACACAGATATATATTTTTTTTCTATTGTATTTAAAGGACATGTCTTTCTGTCAAGTCTCCAGAGGAATACCATTATGAATAAAAATGTTATTAGTTATTTCTAATTCCAAGAGTTCTCTAAAATTGTTCCCATATGGAAAAATGAATGAACTAATTAGCAAGTAAAATTTACCTGTATTAGCTTATAGTTATGTTTCACTACCTCTAACTGAATTAGATTTTTTGAACTGTTGACTGCAAATGTGTCTGTGACTTCATCCAATTTTCAGGTAGAAATGACAATTAAATATCAGAGTGTACAAGTTAAGAGAATCCCAAATAATATTTTTAGTGAATGCTGCATAGCTAGAAAGGCTGAATGTCTTTCTGAACTGTAGCAGACACACAGGTATAGCAGTGTACAGTGTTTGGAAAGATGAAGACTAAAATAGAAATGTAAAAGAAATCATTCTGTAGGAATTAGTCTGAAGTATTTCTATAGTAAGAAGAATTTGTTGATAAGTGCCAAAGCTTCTAGAAGTGCCAGTTAGTTACTGGAAAATCCTCTTTGTGTTCAGATATACACACCTTTCTTAAATAAAATTGGAAATAAACATGAATATGTAAGCATTGTTTATTAGGACTTAACCATTTTTGTTTCCTCATGCAATAATTTATCTGAAACATTGTTAGAAGGACATAGCTGACAAGCTAATAGCATTTGGGTGAAGGAAAGCTTGTGACTGGAAAACCTAAAAACCCCCAAACAAACAGAAGAAATATTAGTAATATGCTGAAATACAAGTAAATCCAAAAGAAAGGCCTTAGGACACAGTTCAATTTAAACAGGACTTATGTTCTTGTGCTTAATGGGAGAAAGATTTCTTGAGTAAGGAGTAAAATGGGCTGCTGTACTATGTGAAGTGAATGTGACTAAAGAAACATTCCTCAGTAGATCAGTCTTGCGATAACACTTTCCACAGAAGTGAACAACCACCTAAATTTCTGCTAAACTTTGGGAGTGCAATTCTGCTTTCACCTCTTAGCTATGATAATCATTCTTTTTATGTCTGTCTTGTCAGAGAGAAGGTTAAAGAAATTGTGAAATGCCAGGTTAGATTTATGTGGTCTTGCTCAACAGCATCCAATGTACACCTTTAATATCAATTCTGCAGCTAACTTCAGTGCTGACAGATGCATTTTCAAATGCTGAGAGCATCAAGAATTTCTTGGTGCTTCAGGAAATTAGCACAGTTATCAGAAAAGAGTTGCAAACTGAAATTCCATATCACAGGTAATGGAAGTCTTTGTGCTAATACAGAAACCATGTAGTTCTGCAAAGCACATATGCACATGCTTAGTGTTAGACATGCAGATCTTATTGCTGAAAACAAAATTACCTCTTTGGATTACAAGTCTGGACTAAGAAACTTAATTTTGAGAGCGTTTTTTGTTTGGTTGTTTTTTTTTTAAAAAGAAAATAATGAGCTTTTAACACTTTTTGTAAATGTGTCTCCTCCACTGAGAGCATTACTATGTTAAATTAGGAACTGCTAATAGCTTATGTAATGAACAAGAAGTTTAATATTCTCTTGAATTATAGACTTATCTTTTCATATTATGAAGTGTACATGAATGGAGTATAAAGGATGCATTTTAGAAAACTTGAAGTAACCATGCAGTCATAAGAGCGCTCTCAGTTTTTCAAACAGCCCAATATTGAAATGGCAGAAGCTATGCTTTGGATTTGAAATTTACTTGTGTACCACCACTTACCTCTAACCTTCCCTCCCACCTAGCTTTCTTACTCCCTGCTGTGGATTTAGATGATATTACAGAACCACAAAATGGTTGAGGGTTGGAAGGACCTCTGGAGGTCACCTGGTCCAACCCCCCTCTGCTCAAGCAGAGCCACCGAGAGCCGGTTGCCCAGGATCATGCCCAGACAGCTCTTGAAAATCTCCAAGGAGGGAGACTCCATGACCTTCCTTGGCAAATTTTGCCAGTGCTTAGTCACCATCACAGTGAGAAAGTGTTTCCTGATGTTCAGAAGGAAACTCCCGTGTTTAATTTCATGCCCATTGCCTCTTGCCCTGTCACTGGGCACCACTGGAAAAAGCCTAGCTCTGTCCTCTTTGCACCCTCCCTTCAGGTATTTATATACACTGCTAAGATTCTGCCAACTCTTCTTTTCTCCATGCTAAACAGTCCCAGCTCTCTCAGTCATTCTTCATATAACAGATACTCCAGTGCCTTCATCATTGCAGCGGCCCTTTGCTGGACACTCTCCAGTAGCTCCATATCTTGAACTTGTATGTTTTTCACTGTACGCATACAGGTACCCTCCTTCATGATCAAATTGGGCCCATGATGCTACTAGGTGAAAGCTCAGCTGTTGACAGTTTATTGCTACTGGCCTGCTAAGACTATAATACAAATAAATCAGTGGATATATGTATGTTGTACAATGAAATACCTGAGTTACCTGTGGTATTGAAAGGAAGCTAGCCATAGCAATACTGAGCTCAGCTTGGGTTGTTAACTTGCATTTTAGCTTTTGCTTTTTCTTCCTTTAACTCCTTCTTTGATTTTTTTTTTCTTGAGATTTCCCATCTATTTTAGATCTTAAGCATCTGGGGACCAGGACTGTCCTTTGCCACAGGCTGTGGTCTCTTCAACAGAGATGCCTTGTCCGGCTAAAGCTTTTCAATATCACTGTAACACCTGTTTTTTAGTGTCAGGCAGCATATTTGAGGGTTTTCCAGCACTAAGATGGCTACTTGAGCTTTCAGATTTTGTGTGCTTATCTGAACTGATCTTCTATTCCTTTGAAGTGTGCCATTTCTAATATTAGTCCAAATTATGAAAGATTTCAGTGTCAAGAATTACTAGTAAGAGTGTATTAAATAATTTGAACTCTTACTAAGCTTCTTAACCTGGAGAAGGGCTGAAGAATCCTTCTGCACTAATTCTTCATACCTCTCCATTAAAGTTTGTTCACAGAACACAGAAAGAAATTAGATCATGTCTCTACATCATCAGTGAAAACTGTGGAAAGTACAGGATGACTTCTTGCTGTTGATTCTAAAGAGAGCTTCAAATGCAGTCCTCTTCTGCAGAAAAAAAGTAACCGAAATCATTCTGGGCAGTAAGCATTCTAGTTATGTCACTCACCTGCACATAGATAAAAATACATGATGTTGTTTTGTACATCATTCAATTTCAAAGTCACTTACATAAAGAATATTAAGAAAGTCAGGATTTGAAGAGGCAGCACCTATTCTGAAATGAAAATATTAAAACAGAGATTGAATGGTCCTAAAATAGTGCTCTTCCTGTGTCACAATATGCTATTAAATTCCCTTTCTCCTTCTAAAGCTGCTGGAAAACAAACTGGTAACAACTATAATTTCTCCTTTCTTATTAACACAGACTATATTGCTATTCAACCCACAGTTTCATGAGCATTTAAAATAAGTAGGAAAATAACACTCGCTGTGTTTATTTACATTAATGTTCATTGATCAGAATTATAAAAACTATAGTACAATGAATGCAGTGCAAGCTGAATTCTGCAGCAAAACAGAGGCAAACTAAAAAATTAATTAATCAGCTCTATATAATGTATGAAACATGCAAAACTGAAGTTATGAAGGCAATGTTTTAACTTGAGTTACATACAATATAGTTCAGATCATTAATGGATATCTACTCTGTATTTTGAAAGGACTAACTTAGCAATTATAAAGCAATTATAAGCCCATTCAGGTGGAAGACAATTTAAACTAAAATAGGGTGATATTAATTGGGAGCAGTTTAAGAACATTTAATTAGATGCCCCCAAAGTCCCAATTTGATAATCGAAAGGGAAAACCATGCTGTTTAAAAAAGAAACTAGCTTATATGGGGAATAAACCTTATTTATAAAACAAATCCCAGAGACAAGGAAGAAGATGAGGTGGAAGAGAAGGTAACTTGATAGAAACCAGTATTATCATAAACTGCCAATTTTATTTAGAAGCTAGGAATTGGAGGAAAAATAACTGAAACAAACCGCAAAAAACTAAGTGACCAATGAAGCAAAGCTGATATCTTACTTTCTAAAGTGTAATAGCAATCATATCTATCCATTTGATTCCACTGGTAGCTGCAAGTTGTGGAAATCTCCATAGTAACAGTAAAATACAGATTTTTTTTCAGTAGCTATTACTGTTCTATATTCGTGGGTGGGGGCTAGATACTCCCTTAAGTCCTGATGAAGGAGAAACAATTTCTTCTCTGTTGAAAATATTGTGAATGAGAAACAACAGCTAGATACTTTTAAAGTAGGAAAATTAGTTTTGCTTTTTTTTTTTTTTTTTTTCAGGAGAATGACCTGATCTGTTTGGCTTGCTAAATTAGGGTAAGTGCTAATGAGGATGCTTTAATATTAGTTTCTTGGTGCAAACCTTTCAGAATTCCAGAATATGTCACTCTGAGGGACATAAGGGGCTGCAGTAGAGTGTGACATATTTTCTGATGTTATTCTGATAATGGTGGAAAAACAAAAGAATTCTGTTTTGTCATGTTTCCAAGCAGTTTTCTTCAGAATTTTTAGTATAGTTTTTACTTGCTTATTTTTATGGGAGATCTTGAGGGACAGAAAGGGCAGTGGACTTGTTAAATGCTTTAGAAAAGGTAAACAGAAGAGAAGAATTGTTAAGCTAGAAAAGGTCACGTTTGGACAGATTGGATTTGAGAAGATGAGACTGCTTCTAAAATGTGATGTCTGAGAGGAAAAAGGGAAGAACTCAAAGGCAAAGAAACAGCCCTGAAGATCGCTCTTACAAGTCTAAATCTGAACTACAGAAGTGATGAAGAAAGGAAGCCATCTTCATACCCATATTATAGCTCAGGTAGTAGAAGTAAGAATTATTCTGCAGCTTAAAAATCAGATTTGTCTTTGTGTAGCCCTAATGATCCTTTGAGAGGATGAGTTGGAAGAGCCTTTTATTAAAAAGGCTCCCACATTCCCTTCTAGCCAAATCCAAAGCCTTTTTCTTATCACTGTAAAAAGGTGTAATGAACCACAGATGCATGTCCTCTGGGTAGCTTTGAAATTCACAGCCATTCTGATTCAGATTCTACTCCAAGTTGTCCCTATTCCTGTCCATTCTCTGAGAAAGTAGTGGGGCATATAGCATTATCCTGGTTACAATCAATTAGTTCTCAAGCTTTCTATAGAGTGTTTTCTATGCCAATAATTTTTGTGCAAAGATTTTCCTGGAGGATAATCCTATCATAGTACTAAATTTAGGGATGTGCATGGCATGCTCTCTCTCTGATTGTTGGAATTGGAAGTGATGATTTCTGAGGGGCTGGGTTCAAAACTTCTATCACCATTTGACTGATGAAGGCAATCACTGATAGAAATAAGTGTTTGCTTTATATACATCGTGTCTTATTACCCTGCATTACATATCTAAAACTTCTAAGCTGGCCTAATAGGACTATCTAAAGTGAAGAAGATGAGAGTATTAAGAAGCAGGCATTTAAAAAACACTCAGCTCTGACTTGCCAAAAATCTGCTTTGGGAAAACTGTAGCTGCTGGTTTGACTAAGGAAAGTAATGTGACAATTAACATAAGTTTGAGTAAAAGCCTGTTAGTTTCAATTTAAGGTTCTGGCATGACCTATGTTTGTTTCAGTTTGTGTTATATCAAAACTGGGGAAATTAATATTGAACTGAAAGCATTTTTTTTTACTCTCAATACTGAATCAAATGCTAGTGTTTTCATTTTCTAGACTTGCTGCATATCAAATCAGATGCAAGGATCTCTGCATGTGCTTGTACATTGTGCCTATTCAGTCTTGACAGTTCATTGTGTTGTCAACTTTGTACAGCTGTTGACATAAAATTTAAAGTGGTATCTTCTAACTAAAAAAGAAATAGTATCTTTTATGTTGTGGTTTCCTTGTAAGGTAACAAATGTGAGGCTGTGGGTGCTGAACTTCATCCAGGAATTTACAACATCCAGATACAGCACGTAGCTTTAGCTATTAGGTGAAGTAGGCCACTGCTTAGAGTCTAAGAGATGTTGCTGGAAATGGTTGACTGTTGCCTCTGTTTTAGGCTGGCTGAGTCAGTGTCTGAGAGCCCTTGCTACCTATCAGATAGTAGGCATATGGGTAGGCAAGGTTAAGTGCTCCTGCCATGGAGGAATAGGTGGGGCTGTGATTGCTGCCAGCATCAGCTCTCTCACCCCCACCAGCCTCTAGCCTGGCAGAATTAAACATCACTTTCCAAAGCCTTCCAGATCCCTCCCTGGCTTTCTAGACTATTTTTATTCTCAGGTTGTTCCTCCTCTCCCTCCTCCCTCGGATGACGGCAGCTACAGTATAGGAGGAGGTGTAAGACTAGTGCAAGGAAAAGAAAGACCCATCATGTGTGGGGAGGGGAAGAGGGAGAGGCTGGAGCTGCAACATGGTGGTAGGGGTAGGGATGGAATTGCCAAGGCAGAAAGGAGGTAGGAAAGTCCAAGGGTAGGCCAGCTGGACCCAGTCTTTACTGACGTTTTTGTTTCTAAACACAGTCGTGTATCTGTCCTTGTCTTTTTCTTTTTTTTCTTTCTTTTTTTTTTCTTCTTGGTTTGTTCTTCTATCATTTTACAACTTGATTACTTCTATTTGTTGTTTGTATCCCATCCTGAATAGTTTTCTCTGGGGAAGGGTCCTCACAATAACTTAAATGGGTTGTTTTTAAAAGCCGTATTGTTTTCAGGCTATGTCTGAATAACTCCTTCTTGACATATTTACCTTGATAAACAAGCTTTTTTGAGTCCTGCAGAGTATTTCCCAGTGGAGCAGACAAGAGCTCAGGATGTTCCTTGAAGATTGCTTTGTTTAATGTCAACTTCTCTTCTGTTATCCATCTTCATTTATGAATTAATCAAGGAGCACATTTTGCATATCCTTATCTACCCCAAATCATGGCTTAGTAATACCAACACTGGGACTTTGGGTATTGTTTCCAGTTGATGAATGTGGTAACTTTAATCCTAATGAGCATATTCAAGCATACTTTCCATACGACAAGTAGTCCTCATGAAAGATAGAATATTGCCTCAAATGGAGCCCACTTTAGAATAGTAGTAAGTGGTAATAAGCTCCTTAATAATATTTCAATATCCTTACAGAAAAAAAAATGCAAATAGAGCTGATGACTATCCTAAAAGGAGTAAGGCTCACCCATGAACTGCTCTGTGAAGCAGGCAGGTGCTTTGTTTGGGTTGCTCAGAGAATAAAGAAAATCACAGCATTATGTCCATGCTGTTCTTTGCTATCGTGCCCGGTCTGCCAGGTAGATGCTCAGCTTGTGGGGTTTTCAAACCTGGTGCTATCTGATTCCGGAGGGTAGAGGTGGCAAAATGAGTAAGAGAACACTCCTGCCCCGAAGACCTTGTCTGCTTGTGTTAGAGACAAGACTCCTCTGCAGATTGTGATATGTTTTACCTCACAGTGGGCACAGGAAGAAAACCTTGCAGACTTCATGTACACAGTGAGATGGCTCTCAACATTAGAACGTCTTCTCGTTTTATTTGTATTATGATCTTCCAGACAAGGCCTGTTGATGGAGGACAGCTAGACTGAAAGACAACAGAAAGGGATAAAGAGAGAGTGGGCTGCTAGAGACCTAAATTTGGGGTTTTCTGGATATTCTTTTTGGTGGCAGTTTTGAATTTGTTTGTTCAGTCTGGTTTTGTGTGGTTATTTTAATTCTGGATCTGTTGTGTCTTGCTTGTTGGTGGTAATAAAGCAGCTCTGCATTTACTGAGGGAGTGATGCAGGAATGACTGGCCGGGGCAGGGGGCGTAGCAAGGCAGTGGAAGAGGAAATGAAAAAGTACTGGCACCTCTAAGGAGAGCAACATCCATGGCATTCTTGTCTGAGATCTGGGAAGGGACTATTTAGGATGGACACAGTCAGCACTAGGAGTGTCCACATTGTACATTGTGGAAAGAGGTATGGTAATATCTGAACAGCATAGCTCCTGAGAAATGCTGTTGATCCTTTTCTAAATATCAGAAGTTCTCCAGTTTCTGTTCTGCCGGCATACTTTTTCTTTAAATAAATAAAAACAGCTCTGTTTTTTTGGGGGGTTGTTTGTTTGTTTAATAAGGGTATACACTTACTTGCTACCAAAACCATTTTATCTTTTCTCTTCCAGATGTTTTGTTTGTGGTCGTCTTCTGAGGGCATTTGGATAATTGATTAAATCATTAGAAGTGAGCGTCATTATTTGTTATTAGTTTCGTTTTGCCCGTTAGATCATACTTCATGCCAAAATTACTGTTCTCAGAATGATTAGATGTTTTGTTAACTCACAATAAAAGATTTCACAGCTAATGCTTCAGATGTTCTTTGCCTGCTTTTAAAGTAAACACTTATCAATAGATGAATCAGTTATTTCCGGTATCCATGTAACCACCCAGGTATGTCACCATTTACAGAGACAGATCAGAAAACAAAGTAATCTCTGCACACCAAAATGGACATGTCCTAA
This sequence comes from Haliaeetus albicilla, assembly GCF_947461875.1. Taxonomy (NCBI): domain Eukaryota; kingdom Metazoa; phylum Chordata; class Aves; order Accipitriformes; family Accipitridae; genus Haliaeetus; species Haliaeetus albicilla. Next base: position 60,355,601 of record NC_091483.1, read on the forward strand.
TTAGTGTCTTTCTCATGCATAATGGCAGGAGAGGGTGCTGCCATGAAGGCCCAGAGAAACGAGGAAGTTGGCTGACTGATCCTGAATGGGAGGTTTCAGAGAGGAGGAAGCTCTGAAAACCTGTGTGCAAGAAACTGATTTTTCTGTCATAGATGGGCTTTTTTAACTAAATGTTAATTTAAATAGATCATTGTAACTTGACATGAGTAAGGCAATATAATTGTCAGGCACATAATATGGTCTTTCATCTTTGTCTTCATCTATTGTGTATACAAATGTGTGAAAGCTAAAATGTTGAGCTTTAAACATAATATAACAGCGCTGGTATTTTGGCACATAGCCTTCTGATCTTTTGAACAAAATTATGAAAAGCAATTTGTTTAATAGTTATGCACAAAGCATAAAACTATTTTAGTTCTTGTTTATAGTTTCATCTGTGTAAGCCTTTTTCAGTGCTGCTATTCCACCTATGTGTTTTGGATAGGAGACCTGAGACTGGTGAGGAAGAGCAGGGAGGCAATGCTGAGGAGGCTACAGGCATCCCTTCCCTTGCAGAGTTACTCTGTGTCTCTTAACTTTTCAGATGTTCCCAGCCACTTACTTTCCCTGTAGTTTGGAATAAATTTTGCATCATTTTGAATGCTCTGAGCAGGGGCAGATTAGCCTCTGCACCACAATGTGAAGCTTTGCAGCTCCAGGACACTCATGTAAGCTCAATAGTTTTTGTCTGTGAAATTGCCAGATTAAATGGTAAATGTTGGACTCTCCACTGTTGACCTGTATGAGGACAGGCTCCTGTGCTGGTCCTATGGCAGCTGTGTAATAGCCAGGGTACTCTGGGCAATCCTTCTGCAATACATTTAATTTTTCTGCTGCTACAGGATACTCAGCATAGCCCACCCTTGCACAAGGTCTGCTGAAGGAAGAGTACTAGTCCTATTTCTTGTGCTGCAGGACATGCAAAAACCAGGTGCGTGTAGTCTGGATTGCAATTTCACATTCCACCACAGCAGCCCTCCCTCTTCCAGCAAGAGCCTGCTTTACAGGCTCTGCTTTAAACGCTTGTGCCAATGTTTTGTAAACATCCAGATGAGTCAATTATGCAGCTGTTCTCTGAATTGATCCTTTCTATTTCACATGTGATTTTGACTAAGTGTACTTTGGAAATGCCTTTCTTTAAGATTGAGGTAACTTGTATGGAGTTGAACCTATCAGAGGAGCTTTGAAAAAGAGAGGATTTGATTCAGGATGCTCAAGAATAATTTTCTTTAGTAGCTCTTTCTGTTCCTCAGGCCACTGAGTGCTTTTCATTAGAAGTGAATTTAGTTTTGGCTGGGTTTGGTATGTCTAACTGTGTGCCAGCCACACTGAATTGGCCCTGTGCTGGTCACTGTGTTCCCTGGAGTTCAGGGTAGTAGCGCAGGGGCTCTGGAGGTGACTTTGCCTTAGCCACTTTGAATTAGTGCAGGATTATACCTGACATGCATTACTTCACTTTGAGATGCAGAATGGCTTCCCATGGAACCAACTGGCCATGAGTCAGCAGCATGGTACATATCCCCACCTGGATACAGCACCCAGAGCTGATGGAGAGGGCTTGTATAGTACATGTTGAATTGCAACTGCCTATCACAGAGCTCCATCTTCTACTGGAACTTGCTATTAAATTGTAATTCTATGGTCACACTATTAAAATGCTGCCATGTAAGATCTAAACACTAAGAAAATTACCTTCATGGTAACACCAGGGTAAGTAAAATTATTTTCCTATGGTAGATACTGAACTGCATCCAAATGAAAATTTTCTCAGACTTTTACCAACAGTGCCAAATAGTTGAATTTTAAAGGGCTATACTACCAGCTAACGGATTCAAAACTGTAAGTTCATAGTCAAAAAGAGGAGGCAGATGATCCATGAGGAAATAAAAGTGTTCTCCATCTGTTGCCTGTATAAAAACTGTTTGCAAAATGTTCCTTGACATATGTTGAATGCATAAGTGGATACTGCTGCCCTTGATTTGGCATAATGGACATTATGGAATTAGATGTTGTTGTTGCAGCAAAAGAATGGTCTCTTGTTTCAGCTTCATTCATAATCACTGAAAAGAACAGCATCATCAGTGAAAACAAAAGCAGTTCCATATTTAATTTATAAGTCTTAAATAACTTTTCCGTTTCATAGGAGCCAACTGTTGACCGCTAAGGTCCTTCCTTGCTCAACAGATTTTGATATTCAGAACACTTCCTATGTGATAAAATTGCCTCATTAAAAAAAAAAAAAGTTCAGTCATAAAAATTATTTTGATCTTGTTTTGTTTTCTTTTTACATTTTTTTTTCAAGTGCTGAACTGTAAGCTTAAAAGCTTATACTGACATATTTTACTAGTTTGAAGAGGTATCATGGATTCCTTGTACTCCCCTAGGAAAGTTGTTATTGCTGTTGATTTGATATGTGAACACTCAGGCTCTTTCATAATGGCTGGACCAAAATCTTTCTCAGAAGAACAGATAGGCAGGTTTGAGGTCCTCCCTTATTTCTTTTGTAATTTTCTCAAGTTATTACTTGGTCCTTCCTGGAAATGCAAATGAACAGAGCTTAAAGGGAATATTTTTAAATTCCAGACCATGTCAGAATGGCCTGAAAGGGCCTGTTGCCTGCTATTACAAAATGTAAATGCATTTTATAAGTAATACACTTTATTTATTAGTTCCAGCAGGACATAAGTACAAATGCAAGCAAGTAAAATAACTTCTTAAATATCAGTCTGTGGAAGTCTATTGCTTTCACCTCAAGATCAACCTGTGCAGGCTAGTAAGGGAATAATTAAGGAAAATTATGTTCTCCAGTACATTCTCTGGGATGTCTGCTTTCTGTAACTATCTACTAATGAATCCCAAGAGAATTCCAACAGAGCAGAGAAACAAAATGTGATCCAATTTATTCTCAACAATTCTCACTTCTTTCATAGTAATATACCACATAATTAGCAAACTTTCTGTTCTGGGGTTTCATAAGATTTTGACTGGAAAACTCCAAACTGGTTTAATGGTATCCTTGATGAAATTTTAATGTAAGATACTGAAAAAATGTTTGATTTCTGTGAAACTTAGGAGAGTGCTACTTTCAGAGGTGGACTACTGCACTAGTTCTGTGACAAATGATAAGTGCTGGCAGTATGAAAATAACACTCCTGTGAATTCCTTCAGTCTCGTGGACAGTCTTGAACACAGCCTTAATAAATACCCAAAGGCATTATGCCATGCAGGATCCCAGAGCACATAGTCCCAAAATTAAATTAAAAGGTCCAAAGTAGCAATGACAAATCTTTTAAATGATGAACTTTCTTGAATCTACTGAAACATTCCAGAAAAAGTTGAGAATCTGGAGAGTAATGCATAACATCAGTTGTATTTCAAGCAATTCAATTTCATTAAAGACAAAGTACTTCACTGAAAATTGTTCATTGTCTAAACTGCAAATCGTTTGATAGGACTAATTTCTATACATATGCTTTACATAAATCTCACTGGCATTAGATTCTCAGCTAGCAAAGCCACTGTGTTTTTGTTGCTAAACAATTTAGTGAAAGAGAAAACCACACTCAAGAGTACATGATCAAAATTAAATGCTTGTGATGATATGCCCTTGAAATTTAAGCTTGTATAATAAGCATGATGATGAAAAAATAAGCTTTTTGGAGCCTTGGGTTTTTTACAGTTCATAAATTTGTAAGTTGAAAACTAGCTGCATAGATATCACAACTGTCGTAGTGGTAAATGAAGGCATGTTATGTTTTATCTGACACACTTATCGGAGTAACAAGATAAGTGACCCTCACATAAATACCACTTGGACTTTTTCTGTATGAACTAATTACTAGTGATATTATTAACATCTCTTGTATATATGTGCAGCAGCTCTTCCAGCAGCTCTATATGTGCTGCTTCTCTTTTTCTCTTCTTTAGCTGAAGACATGATTAGTGTGGTCTGGTGTTTGCAAGCTGTCCAATAGCTTAATGTAACTTCCCCTGACAAGAACTATGTTAATTAGTTATTTTTGGTTTATAACTTGAACTGTTTGGGGATTAACAATGTCATCTTAGAGACACACCGTGAACATGCTTTTCTTTCAAAATTGGCTATTTTATAAATTTACTTCTCTGATAGAATACCCTTAATTAACATTTTCTAAAGTACATTAAGTGGCATTTATCATTCCATAGTAATGCTGAGTTTTGCCCTCAAGAAAAATAATTCACCACAATAGTTACATGTGAATGATACAATGAACTTACTTTTTGATTCTAGAATGACTTTTCAGAGATTTTACAGATATACTTCATGAGGGTTATTTTTGTTCTTTCTGTACCATCTTGGTTGAGCCAAGAGCCACAACAGATCTGCTCATGACTGCCATTTTCTTTCAATGACAGACATCAACTGTACTTAGATTCTGGAACTACTGTTAGAAAAACATAAATCTTACTTAAAATCTGGGTTCTGGATACAGCTGCTGTCACAGGGTCCACAGCTGTGTTGCTTCTTTTCATTTTGTTACTGTATGACAAGGCTAATGTTGGTATGTGACTTACCAGATATATTGAATTACTTATTCAGACACTGAAAAGAGAAGTTTCCATATCCCCATTCCAAGGGAATATCCTTATCTCAGAGTGGAACAAGCTCTATTGTGGAGACCACTGCTCAGAAGCATTCTGGTGTCCGAATCAGTTAAACACTATTAATAGTCTAAACCCGGTGTTCCTCTGTTGCCAAAAACTTTGAGCTGTCTAAGTCTTTTAGGTGCTTCTGTTAAGCTGCCTTGCAGAAACTCAGAAAACCCTGGTTTCAGTTCCCACTACTTATTTTGGAGTCCGTGAGACCCCAGCCAATGGGACTCCCAAATTAAGATTCCTAAATAAGAAATAAATATTGCTCAAGGAGAGGGTCTTGAACAGTGAGAAGTGTGTAGCTGCCTTGTCAGACAGGCACACCAGGATTAGGTGCTTAAGCTCCAATCCTTTCTCAGTCTCTCTTTGATATTTCATCTCTTTCTCATGTGAAGTGATCAGCGTGTGAGCATCTGTTTAGCTGCTGTTGCTCTCATGATCTCTGGGGAGCTAAGTGGCTAGCTCAAGGCTTCTGGATTTCATTTGATGATAAGCTGCCAGGCAGTTATTTGTCGTAAATCTGAAAAGTGAATAAAACCTTATTTATTTCTCATGCATAGGTTGTATCAAGGAAGTATGGTCGTAATTAAACTAATGTATGGGGGCCTGTTGTTTCTTGTTAACATAGTTTTTATCCAGGTATCTGGAATTAGCTAAGAATTATAACTCAGAATATGCAAAGATGTTAAACAGTTTGTAGCTGCCTAAACAAAAGTAATCAGTCTGCCTACATTTCAGAACTTTAGATATTACACCCAGATAATTTTTTGTATATATGTCTGTGGATATGAAGGAATTTTCCTGCATAGTTTTCCAGTAGATACTCTGCTACTAGCCAAATTGCAAAGGTACTTCTGCTGGCAACGTTCCTGTAAACAACTTCCTCTGGGCAGGACATTTTATGGAAAAAGAAATTAAAAAATTATGACAGTAGAACTTTGGAAGAAAGTCAGTTCAAAGGGGGAGAGAGTTCACTGGTAGTAGGAGTGAAATATATCTACAGATGGGAGAGACCAAAGTAGCTTAATTGTTCATTTTTATGGGTTTGAGGAGGTTTTTTCAGTATCTACTGTAGGCACCCAAGCTTGGAGGTTAGGTTGCCTCATTTCCCTCTGCTGTCAATGAAGCGAGAGAGGCTTCTCGAGGCAGCACATTGGAGCAGCAGCCAGACTTACAAGCCCTGAATATGTCTCTGGGGAACCCTGCCACTTTCCACTGACAATAAATGAAGAGTTATGGAAACAGAGTATCTAAATTAATAGCCCAAATCGAACACTGGGATGATAGATACCTTTCTCCTTGTCTCAGCTGTGTTGTATACTATTTACTGGAGACTTTTTGTGCCATAACAGGTAATTCAGTCAGCCATTGACCTTTCTCAGTAGCCAGTTTGCATGCAATTGTTTGATCAAGAGGAACTGACCAGACTGGTGTGTCAGGAGTTGGGCAATGGACTTGCTGATTCAGCAAGAACTCTGTCTGGTCTTTTTAATCATAAATGACTTGGCCTGAAGAGGGACTAGAGATTAAAGGTATTACATTCAAGGGGTAGCATGTGTATTATAAAAGAAAATGTAAAATAACTCTTTGTTTTCCCTTACTGAAATGCTTTTAAGAATAATTTCTTCTAATCAAAGCTTGCATGATAAAATGCATACCTTGTAAATTACGTATACATATAAGTATACGCATTTGTAACACCAATATCACTGCATACGGAGGGGTTAATAGAAGGAATTTTGGTCTGTGGATGAACACTGGGGGAGAAATAGATAGCTGAGAAAAACGCAGTCAGCACAGAAACTGGATGGTTTGTTGCCCGTTGCTTGGAATGCTGACCACAGAGATAAGAGAGCTGAGCAATACTGGGGGAGGACGGGCAGCAGGCTGTTGCACAGCACAGCTGTGAGCACGGTCGGCGTGTGACTGCTGGATGATGACAATATGCCATGTGTACAAAGCCCATGAACCAACAGACAGGATGGCTACGGCTCGTGCAGCGCGCCTGGCCAACGAGCGCGTGCGTCATGGGCTCCCTATGTTACAACCGAGGTGTGTTTTGGCACCCACTAGCCACGTGTGGTGAAACCCGTTCCTCCGCAAATGTATAAATACTGGGATTTCCCAAAAAGCATCGGGCTGGTGTATGGGAAGGCCACCGTTGCCTCCGTGGGGATGCCCACGTAAAGCTGGCACCTACCGATTGCTGGGCTGAGCTTGCGGCACAAGATGGCACAAGAATGTACGGATGGTCCATCTTCCTCATGGTCCTTGGGCTGGTATGTTAATCTGCTTTACAAGATACCCTTAGCATAACACATCTCTGTAGTTAATAAATGCTTGTTTTTTCCCTTATAGTCAGTGTGTGTGTGTTCGCCTTCTCGGGAATCCTCGAAACAACCCTAAAACAACCACACAGGATTAGACTACAGTGTTTACACACTAAAGTTCTTTGCACCTTCACATTTATTATTATCATTGTGATAGTGCACTGAAAGAGTTCAATATTTCCTTGACTTATGAAACTTGCTTTGACATAATTGTGGTATCCATGCTCACCCAGCTTTAACTCAATATTTAATATATCATAATCTTATGTTGAAAGATAAAAATTTCTGGATATTTCTATTAGAAATGAGATGGAATCAGACTTTGGAAAGGCAGAATCAGTATTCAGAGATCTCCAATGGTAGAAACAACTTGTTGATAATAATTCTATATTATTTTCTCACTATTTTTGTCTTGAAATTATGTGGAATTTAAGTATTGGAGTGTTGTTAATTACCTTTTCAGGATGCTGCACCACTTAAAGAAGCTAAAATTCCTTGATTTCTCTTGTCTTCTGCTCATATGGACTTCCTAAAAATTTCTTCCTTTCCTGCACAGAGATATCACTAAAAGAATTTTTCATAAGAAAAAAAGTGTTTATCTTCTAAATAAAAAAAATTTAAAAATCATCTTGAATCTCATGAAGCATTCAGATGATTAGCATGATATACATGCCTGAAGATAATTACAAAAATATATAGCCTTTTATCCTGAAATGATTTACATAGCTACAGGGATATCTTTGATTAGTTTAATTACAATTGTTCAAGTTGCTGTCCAGACAGATTTTGCAAATCTCCAAGGTTTTCTCACCCTGCCACCTTTTCCAGTTATGAAAAACTGGAGAAGACTGACTCAAAAGACAGGAATTTTGGGAGCTGATAGTCTTTAAGATAAAATTAAAAAAGCATTGGTTAAGGTAGGTTCATGTGAGTGTTGTGATCCTGCCACCTAGTGAGGAATGGACTTTGACCTCTTGGTATTTTCTTTAGCCCTATGATTTTAAGAAATGCAGCTAGATATTTAAATATCCAGCATCAGGTATTAAAGCATATGCATTTTAGATCATGGACACTTAATATTGGATTTAACAAAGGAAATCAAAATAGATATCTAAATCCAGTCACATCTGAAAAGCTTGGTTTAAGAGCAATGGAAGGCCATATGTAACTGGGGATTATAGCTGTTGCTTTTTCAGAGTGAAAGGTCAGACCCTCAAAAATTTACTTTTCAGCAAATTCTAAAGCAGTATTAACCACGGCTAATGCAGTTTTTTAGTTTGTTTTTTCCTGTGCTAAAAGCTTTCTGTTTTCTCTGTACAGATATTTATTTTTTAATTATAACTGTTTTTGACTAATCCTGTTTAAGGGGTTCTTCTTAGAATATTTCCTACCATAAAGAAAATTCAAGTAACATGTGCAAAACTGTCTGGCTTCATTATTAGGTGTGGTAGGAAGTCACCGAAATATGGTATAATAGAGCATAATAAAATTCTTTTCTATTTCTAGTAGCAAAAAAGAGACCAAACTTTTCTCTAATTTTTTAGTCTGTCCTCTTTGTAGCAAAAGACCTGAAATGGATTTTTTTGTGTAATAATCACACAGTATGGCCCAAGACAGGGAGCTTTTGGAGGGCAAAAGAGGGAATTAAGTTCCCAGTTCCCACTGACTTTCAGAGGATCTGCAGGGAAACCACTGAAGAACAGTCACGTGGCAGCAGAGAAAATACTTCATTGTTTGTAGCCTCAGGTTTGTTTGAAGATGCCGATTTCTAAAATGCTGTCTTCCTGCTGCCTCTGGCCCCTGATGAGCGGGATGGAGCAGGTCTCAGCCGACCTCCTCTGTACATGGGGCAGGGTGTGAGGGGCTGTGCAGTCATACGACCTCAGCTGTACCTATGCATCAGAGAGGTCACCACATCAGCTTTTCTAGTTTCTTCTCTCTCTTCCTGAAACTCCATTTCTGCAATCCAAACACTCCTGAAGGAGAAGGTCTTAACAGTGTTTTAATTTACTGAGATTTCTTCTACTATTTTCTTCTGGATTTAATAAACAATGCTGGCAATTAACTTTTTTTAATATATGTATTGGTTGAATGATGGCAGAATCCCCTTCCTTACACCTATGCAATTTTAGGAGCCCCAGCCTGCCTCATTTTCTCTGGCAGTTTTTGATGTACAGTGGAGATAAACTTCAATGTATTGAGATGCTTTGAAGATACCAATACTTAAGCTAACATGTGACTAGGGACAAATGTACTGACAGATGGGCCCATTAATCTTTCAATAAAGTCTTCAGATACTACTGTCATCTGCACTTTGCTTGACGAAGAGGACAAAGTGTTGAAAAACAGGATGAAAGAAGCTGTGCTAAGTTCTGTACTTCTCTAGCTACAATTATACCAATAAAAATATCATAAAAATTACCTGAATTCATGTGTTTTAATAGAAAGGTCTAAGGATTTGCTGGAGTATATTTAGAGGTAGTGAAACGAAAGTGAATTGCAAGGGTATTGAGAAAATACACACCAATAAAAGAAGAAAGAGTATTGCCCTGGCTACTTACACAGTTTAAAACCTTTTCAAGCATACTGTCAAAATACTTTTTTGCTGTGAGATTTACTTTACACTTCTTCAGCCTAATGCTAAAGACCCCTCAGTCTGTCAGAATAAAGAAAGAACAAAGCTGTGTGTTTCCAAGTGTTGAATAGTAGATGATATTCTGTCTTTACTTGGAAACACTGTGTTGAAGAATTTAATTTTCTAGCATAACTGACATCATTGTCACAGGATGTAAGAGGTCCTGTGGTTCTCTTGGTAGGGTTATTTCTTATGAAGAATCTGGTCCAAGAACATGAGACCACCTCACATAAAGGACACAGAATATGTATTGGAAGTAACTTTTCAGATACTAACCTTGATCAAACCAGAAGCAGTATACTTCACAGAGGATGTTCTGCATCTTGTTAGCATTACAATCCCCAGAACAACTTGATGTTTCTTGGTTTCCTATGGAGCACTTGGTTTGCAAATTCACTTGGAATGCTTTGGAAAAGGTTATACATAGTTTCCTAATATAGTCTAAAATAAACTTTTCCAAGGTCTTTATGGATTCCCTACACTTCTGCTGTAGGAAGAAAAACAGTATTATCACATAGAATGAATTTATCTTATTCTGAATAAAACTGAGTGTTTTAAGAGATTAGGATTAGAATATATGCTAGGTTCAAAACTATTGACAAAAATGTACTTGTTAGCAAGCTAATGTTTTGTAGCCTTGTGTGAACAATGTTTGCAGTAATTAAAAAATGTATTCTACATTCACACAGGAAATTACTGCTACCCAGTATCAAACAGAAAATGAAAGATGTTCATTTGCAGAAAAGATCCATTAAAGGTAGTACAGAAGAACAGTACAAAAACTGCAAAAGCCCACATATGGGCTCTGGGGACATAGTATTTCAGCTTGCACGCTTTCTAATGTTCTCCTTGTGCTCTTCCCTATGGAAGCAGGTGCATGCTGTCAATTATTCTTGTCTGTATTTCCCCATGGGATGCTTTCTGTCTTATTAAGACTAATTGGTAGGTTGCTGAAAGCAACTGCAGGGCTTCAAAATTGTGAGCTGACATATTTAACCTTCTGTTTTCTAGACATTTTCATACATTCCCCTGACTTCTTACATACTTGTGAGCTCCATGTTCTGTACAAAATATGGCTTTGTACAGAAACATCTTGAAGTGGCTCTCCTGTCATTCTGACTTTCTGAAGGAATGGAAGGAAATGCAACAGAAGGAAAATGCTTTTTGGTGTCAATGTTCTCCTTTAAAAAATCCCCTGGAAGTTACTGAAGGTGACTTTGCTTTTGAGTGTATTGTTTCTTAATAAATAATAAAGTTTGTGCGAGTAAACTTTAAATTGGATTAACACTTCATGTGGTGCTACAGCTACAAATGCATTTATTTTCAATAATCTGGAAGCTCTCTTGACTTCAGAAAGAATAAACATTTTTTTATTATATTTCTGTTCTTAAAGGTGCCCACACAAATGTTTCATTAAAAGCAAATTTTTTAAAAAAATTTCTTTTTGACCTTGTCCACCCAAGACATATGTGCAGACACAAATTTTTAATATAAAAAGAGCTCCATTTTATTTTTCATGTTCTCCTTGGTGCTAGGGAATTTCTGCCTGTGAAGTCAACAGCAAAATTATGATTGAGCTTCTGTTATTCTGTTGGTGTATTATCCTGCTATGTAGCGTGTATATATCTGACTCATTAATTTCTTTTTTCCATGTTTGAGATACTAGATTCTTGTTCATAGAGCCCTCCCTGTTAAAGGATCTGTGATGAATCTGAAACAGTATTGTGACAGTGTGTTATGATGGCAGAGAGAAAGAAGGGCAGTTTTCTTCTTTTACCTGATAAGCGAGGTGATAGGAATCATTGTAAGGAATATGGACACAAACACTCTTTATGCCATACTGTCCTTGAATCCAGTTAAAATGTAGGCAGGATGAAATATCTACTCAATACCACCCTCCTTTCCCTTCCTTTATTATTAAGATAGTCTAGACAACTATCAGAGTACACTCGGTTTCTTTTAGATGGTTGGTTCTCACTTAGGAGAAATGAAACTTTCTCTAAGTGTTGCCATTTTTATTTTCTTTAGATAATTAGGACTTTCTTCTTAAGTGCACTATGGGTCTTCTTTAATGATTTTGCTAGACATGGCAAAAGGTTGCCAGAAGAGATTGTGAAATCTCTGTTCTTGGAGATGTTCAAAACTCGACAGGAGAAGGCCCTGGGCAGCATGCTGGAGTTGGTTCTCTTTGAGCAGGAGGTTGGACAGGATGATCTCCAGAGGTCCTTTCCAACATAAATTACTCTGTGATTCTATTAGCCAAGCAGAATCTATTCCCCACAGTGTTTCTACTCTGTTAACAACATAGTTATGTTAACTATGTTATATATTATGTTAACAATCAGGTATTTTCCTATATAGTGGTAGGAATAACTTTTGAAATCTATAGGACTATAGGCTCAGGGGAGACATTATCGCTCCCTACAACTACCTGAAAGGAGGTTGTAGTGAGGTGGGTACTGGTCTCTTCTATCAAGTAACTAGTGATAGGATGAGAGGAAATAGCCTCAGGTTGTGCCAGGGGAGGTGTAGATTGGGGATTAGGAGGAGTTTCTTCACCAAAAGGGTTGTCAAGCATTGCAATGGGCTGCCTAGGGAAGTGATTGAGTAGTGGAAGTGTAGATGTGGCACTTAGGGACATGACTTAGTGGTGGACTTGGCAGTGTTGGGTTTATTTATGATTGGACTCTATCTTAAAGGTCCTTTCCAACCTAAATGATTCCATGATTCTATGACCTAGAAAAGAAAATTAAGGACATGAAAAGAGTGGAAATTATTCTCAATGTCATCTAGTGTTGAAAGGTTTTATTATTTTTTTTATTTTCTTGGTTTTGTTTCATTAAACTAGAAATAAATAATGAGAGTATTACCGTTGCTCTGGTGTCATTGAAAGGAGGTGGGTGTGTTACTCTTTTGCTCTCAGGCTCATCACACTGGACTCCAAAATGATAACAGATGTGCATTCACCCAGGAAATTACCATTTTCAATAAGAAGCAGAGCAGCAAATGGATTTTCATGCATGGAAAAATAATGTAATAAACGGAGCAAAGCCCTGGCTTGATAAATTATATGGTTGTAGAAGGGAAAAAAATACAATTTGTTTAAATTTCTGAACCTTCAATAGAGCTATAAACCAGGAACACTTTCTACTCCCAGTAATAAAATAACAAACTGAAGTTTACCAGGTAAACACATTTACAAGTCTGAAGCTCGACAGAGTTTTTACAAATTTCTCTATAGACAATTTTATCTTTTATTGTCAAGTACTGAAAATAGTTAGGAAATATTAGGTGTCCTTATTTATTCATTTTTATAGCACAGTGCTCTTTCTCAGGAGATTCAGAATTGTAGGAAGAAGGAAACCCACTTTCATTCTTTTATAAATCTTTCTATTCACTAATTCCTTACTGAAGTAAATTTAAATCTCTTCACTGAAATCCAAAGATGCCATACAGACTTTGAGGACCGAAAAGAAACAGGTGCGTCGTAAGTGAAAAGTGGTCTAAGTCTGAACAAAGAAAACATCAGAAAGAATTTTCATTCAACCTAATAATTATTCTAAATGCTTTAAAATTAATTTAAAGGGATAAATGATTATTCAGAAAAGGATATGAGTTAAGATCCTATTAGAATCAAATAGAATATAATATTCTATATTAGAATTAGAATATTATAATTAGAGTAATATTAACAATAGTTAGAATAATAATTATTATTCTAGAATATCTTATATGTAATATAAAATAATATATAATATATTCAAGTTTATTATTTTTTTCTCGAAAACTGGTTTCTAGCTTAGTTGTGTGGCTTGTACTATCACTTTTGCTGTGGTAGTTCCCTGTTCTTTCTTTGGTCCCGTGCCAAATTCTGTTGGAAAAATGCTAGTGTTGTATAAAGCTCCATCTTAAATGGACTCCTAAATAAATATTTTTTTTTCTTGCTTGCTTTAGCAAGCACCCGTCACCTGTTTCTCAGCTCTGCCATTATCTTTCCTCCCAAATCCTTCTTTACATGCATCCAAGGGGATTTCTTTTCCCTATATCCATCTCAGAACTCACATGCATTGTTTTCCTTAGGCATGGATCTCCTTTCTTGGTTCTCTTCTATACTTCCTCTTGAAAGGCAGCAAAACGTTTACAAAGAGAGAGCATTCAATATAAAGCTTTTAAAAAAAGCTTTAAAATCTACTTTCTGAATCTAACATTTTCTTTTGCATCCCCATTGCTGAAATTCTCTGTTTATTTAAGTCTGTTCATACATTGGCATTGTATGGAATCCCATCCTTTCCTGTACCACAGTGCTGTGCACATCGACATGTCTGCACTGGTGGATGCTAACAATCATATTAACCATTTGCAGGTGGTCCCACCATGTTTCAATGCTGTGGCAAGACAGCCCACAATTTCAGGGCTGCTCTCCTGACCTAACGTAAGAACACTCCTCCATGCTTTTGTTTTGGGCAAGGAAGTTTAGGTAGTGAAAACATGGGCAGGTACTTTTCATACCAAAATAAACAGTGAAACACTTTAAATTGGTGTTATAAGAGTTCAATAATTACACTGTCTGAAAGTCCTAGTGGCTACTTTCACACAGTTAAGATCCTTTCCTGTCTTTGTCATAGAGCTGCTTCTGCTTGTGTGGCAAACAAAGGGATTTTAAAAGTTCAGATCTGATGTAAATAGACTCAAGTCAGATATAAGTAGGATTTTCTGAAAGTCTGACTTAAACTAGATTCATACCTTATATAATTTTAAACTCTTCACTGATTTTCAATACCATTTCAATACTGTACTTTGCACTTTGAATTGTATTAACTGTTCCAGCTCAAACTTTGTCTCAATTTGTTTGGTCTCATTTAATGTTCTGTCCATTGCAATGTGTTAGGATCTAATGTTGAATGCCATCACTGAGTAGCCAGAATGCCACAAGTTTTAGCTTATGGCTCATCACTAAAATACAGCTATTTCAATTTTACCCGCAAAATATCTGACATGATTGCTGTTACTTATTTTCAATTTGGAATCAATTGAGTATGTATGATATTCTTATGCCCATAAAAAAAAGAGAAAAGCTGATTGGGCTATTGTGTTATTTCAAGCTTTTGTGAAATATTCTTCTTTTTTTTTCTGTGGACAAATCTTGGTCTTTCTTTTCCTTGAGGAATCACAGACTAAGTAGCAGATGTTTACAAAGAGTAATGTCTGTAATTAAGGGAAGTTTCCTGTGGAGGCACCTAGGTTGGACCTTGCCCTGGCCTTAAGATTTTAGTTTACCTCACTGCCTAGCAACATTCTTTTCCAACACTTCCACACTTCTAGAACCAAACATTGGTAAATTAACTATTCCAGTGTCTGGTTTCCCCTTTCATTTTCTAACTGTGAATAAAATGGAGATGGACATAATCCTTGTGATGTAATGAGGTGAGAACCCCTAACCAGTCCTTTAAGCTTGTTATGTTTGCATAGCCTAGACAGCAACCCTGGGGCCACCTTGGGCACGCTCAATAATTTCTAAGCACGCTGTAATGTATTTCAGTATCATTGGTGAGTACAGTATAGAAAAGGGACGGAATTTCAAGCACAAAGGTATTTGCCAGAGACACCAGACAACCTGAAAATGGGATGAATTTATTTTTCAGT
Organism: Haliaeetus albicilla; assembly: GCF_947461875.1. Classification (NCBI taxonomy): domain Eukaryota; kingdom Metazoa; phylum Chordata; class Aves; order Accipitriformes; family Accipitridae; genus Haliaeetus; species Haliaeetus albicilla. The sequence continues at coordinate 60,370,880 of NC_091483.1, forward strand.
GGTGACCTTGGTTAATTAGGTCTCGTTGGGAAAGACTTGCCAATAAAGTATGTCAGGTGTGTAGCAAGAGATATATATGGGTGGTGCTGAGTGAGATGTCTGAAGCATTTCTTATCGGATGGAAAACGGGTTTCTTGTACCATGCTTCTGTTCTGACCACACAGTTTATTCCGGGGTCAGCCATTTCCTCATTTTCCCAAACCTATCCCCAGCACATGGCACAACTTACAGTAACTTTGACCATGATTTAGGCCACAATTCTTATCTATTCTTGATATACTGACAAAATGTGCTAGCTGCTTCACAGCTGCTAGTCTGTGAAACAGGGCTTCTGCTTCAGGGATTTTATAGTCTGTTCTATAGCTGGCTTTTTGCAGGGGAGTGCAGGAAAGGCACTGAAAATTTTTTCTCACCTTGTGTTTCTAAACAAAGTACAGTATCATTCTTTTGTTGTTTGGTGAGTAACCCAAATGTGTTGTCTGATGCTAGTCTTCACAGCTGACGGCAGAGTGATTGCTTGGGAGGTGGTATGATCCTAGTATGGGCAAAATGGCAGAATCAGTTTCTGCCTTCCAGTCACTGAGCTGATCTACATTACAGGTCCCAGCCAAGCAGGGGACACAGTACATTAAGAAAAATCTGTTAAACATCACAAAGGAAACAGAATAAGTAATTCCTTTTAAAAACCCTTGCATTTCTGTTTTAGCATCTTATAATCAATTCCTGAATTAGCTGAGTCATGCAGACAATCCATTATTCTGAGTGTATTTATTAGAAGCTGGCACACCTAAACTGATCACTCTGATGCCTTTGCAATCATTTAAAACCAAGTATTAAAGCAAAATGCATTAAAACCATCTATCATACTGTTTAATCAATCACACTTTGGAGCTGTCTACAGGATACCAATTCATGCATTTGGGGCACTACTGAAAATTAATTGCAAGATAGAGCACATATTTTATATGAACGCAGCCTTCAATGTGTTTGCCAAAGTAATAACTGTAATGGAAGTCAGAAGCTTGGACATTGCTTTAAAAACTTGATCTCTACTTACTTTAACTTAATTTGAACAAAACATTGAATGACCTAATGGATATTCCATACTCCATAAATAAAAAAGAAATTAAACATAATTTATTTCCCAGAAATTGCTCAGCAATTTGCAGAATTTAGAACTGTCATATGGCTAGAGAGAGAAAGAAGACTAATAAACTTTAGTAGTAAAAAATACCAAAACTAATGAAAAAAAAGCTAGTTAATTTAAACACAAAAATGTACACATAGCACATTCATACCTTTTCAAAAATTGGCACAGAGAAAAAAGACCTTCAAAGCAGATATCTTAAAAGTTATTAATTACAAGTCCTCTTCATAGATATTGAAGAAAAAATCTTAGCCATTCTAAACAAATTATCCATTAAACTTAACCACAGAAAAAAGACAGAGAAAAAAAGTGCTAGCATGAAATACAAATGGGTGGTGCAGCACAGCAGTTGCAAATGAATGAATCATTGACAGAGAGCAATCCATGTGTGATAAAGATGCTGAAAAGTTAAGAAATGTCATATCAACATTTAACTTGAAACAAATAAGGAAGCCATTACATTGGATAATTTAAATTCAGCAATTCTCTGCTGAAAATCCTTACGAGATAATTTCTGTGCTGTATCCTGCCTCAGAAAAGCAAGATTTGCAAAAGATAGAAACTAAAGTTGAGGGTCTCTAAAATGTCATCTTTTTAATACTATCTTATTTCTGATAACATGAATGTTTCCAAAGAGGAATTTTGAACTTAGATCAAAATCAACTTAATGGATATTAGATTTTTGAAGAATTTTTTTTTTGTCACCCTTTGTAACTGTATCATTCTATTTGCTTTCCTAGCTTTTGCGGTTTTTGTATGAGCCAATTCTCTCTGTTTTCAGTTATCGCTTGTTCCCTTCATCAGTCTTCAGTTGGTCAGAGCGAAATAATTTCTATGCATTTCTACTTAAAAATATTGTTTTTAATACAAATATGTGCACAAATAGATACACGTAAGTGTAAAACATACTCCAGAATGTAGTTTGTTATTCATGTGACCGGACTGTTTATTTTTTGGTCATCACCAAGTAAATACCTCGCTGTTTACATGAAGCAAAATAATTGAGTAATTTGGTTTTTCTGTAACACCTGAGGAGGGGTGTGCAAGTAAACCCAAAAGTTTTAAAGGAATTTTTTTTTTCATGAACATACTTATTTAAAAAGGCCTTTCTTAGACCTGAGTTAAAGACACAGTGCGTGCCTTCCTCAAAGTCACTCTTATGGACACTTCGGATAGGCTCTCCATCCCTATCTTACAGCACATCAGCAGCTGTGTTGCCATGGTGATTGAATATTGCTTATTGCTTAAAAGGCAATAATTTTAAGTGCTCTAAAATTCATTGGATTTTATTGGAAGTGCTCTAAAACATACAGTAAAGATGCAAAGAGGTGAAAGATACAGACATGATGTAGTGGCATCTGCTCGCTCTTTGGTTTATTCCAGGGAGCAAGAGGCAATAGAGGAAGGTTGAAGACTTCAGAAATGTTTCAAACTGTGATGTTTCTCCTGCTGTATGAAAGGTCCAGAGGGCACACACACAGCACTGCCCCTCATGTCTAAAAAGAGAGGGGGTCCACTGCCTTTCACCTGCCTTCCCACATGTGCTGCTTTGGGGTGATGTCTTTTATCAGCATCAATTTTGGGCAGGGGGATCCTAAGCAAGTAGTGTTGAACCTGCTTTTTCATGCACTCTCTACAATTATTCTGTTTCAGGCTACAAAAAAATTCTAACTTAAAATTTTCATATGTCTGGGGATTCAGTCTTCTGTTGATACCGGGGATCAATTCAAACCCTGGTGTTGTGTGTGTTTATCTTGACAGCTAGCCTACGTTGTGCACAGATTGCTAGGTGACACTTGGCAGCATCTCTAATTATAACATCTAGCTGGTGTTTCACAAAGGCTGTATGCTTTCACTTCTGAAGTACAGGGCTGCTTTTTTCCCATACTTAATTTCAAATGGCAGCATATTAATAATGAGGTGTTGTAAGAATAGCAACAGATCCTGCCAATAAATGCCAATAAATGACGTTACTTGAGTTGGTGCTGGTTTTGTCTCCAAATCTGTTAGTTTGATCCCTATCTGTATTAGCTCTGAGAATGCACACTAGCTTTACGTGCTTGACTTCAGATATAATCAGCTTCTATTGTCCTTAATCTGTTTTGAGGAGTGCCCCGATTTTATCTGGAATTCATCCTAAAACAGAGCTTTACATAAACCCTCAGCAACAAATGATAAGAGTATGGGTAGGTCCATCCTATTTGAACTCCACCATATGTGTCTTGATTTTTTTCTGGTGTTAAAAGTGTGAGTGAAAGCATTTTGCACTGAAGTGCCTATTGCTATGCTACTGTAGTGTAGCACAGAGTGTTGTTAGGGAAAGGCACTTTACACTGATGAATTGTAGGTGAGGTGTTATGCTTGTTTAAATGTTTGTTGAATTTTGTCAAATAAATTGGTGATTAATACTATCTCAGCTTTCTGCTTAGGAGGCTGAATTTGATATGTTTTTCACAGCCTTCCTATCCTCCCTATTCCTTATTTTTTTGTGGTAGAGAAGACTCTTTTTTCTACCACATCTGAACTTCTCTGTGTGTTCTCACATGCCTTTCAGCAATCTTTTATCCAATCAATATTTGGGATAAAGGTTGATGGAAATGCACACTGGAGAGCAGTTTCATTTTTGTACTCTAACTAGAAACACATTTGAACTGGGTCATGTCAATTTGCTCCACCTGAGCCCAGGCACAGTGCAACAAACGTAGTTAAAAAGGTGAAATATTTAAGTTAAAAAGACCCATGAAATAAAGGACACCCCATCTTAAAACTGAAAATAATGATTTTGGTGGCATGGAAGTTGGTCCCTGAAAGCAGGTATGTTGTTTCTTTTCACAGTTTATAAAACGTCTTTTCTGTAGATGTGAGTACTGCTAGAATATTTATTGGACTCGGGAAGATCCAATACGGACTTAAATTTAAGTCCTGAGGTAGAATCTGGGAAAGGAAAGAATTTCATACTTACATGAATGACAAGGGACATTGAATACTGAAATAACCAGGTGTGTGGGATGAGAAGAGTTTACTGGACCGGGTCTAAGTGAGTGACTGGTTTCTTGAATTAGCCCAAATGCAAATTAAAATCACTTTTTTGAATGAGATTTCTGGAAGATAGTTGTCCTGGTTTCAGCTGGGATAGAGTTAATTTTCTTCTTAGTAACTGGTACAGTGCTGTGTTTTGGATTTAGTGTGAGAATAATGTTGATAACACACTGATGTTTTTAGTTGTTGCTAAGTAGCGCTTATCCCAAGTTTAGGATTTTTCAGTTTCCCATGCTATTCCAGCAAGCAGGTCTACAAGAAGCTGGGAAGGACCATGGCCAGGACAGCTGACCCAAACTAGGCAAAGGGATATTCCATACCATAGAATGTCATGCTCGTTGTATAAACTGGGGGGAGTTGGTCAGGAGGGGCAGGTCACTGCTCGTGCATCAGTCAGCGGGTGGTGAGCAATTGCAGTGTGCACCACTTGTCTTTTCTTGGGTCTAATTTCTCTCTCTTTTTGTTATATTCCTTTTCATTACAATTTTTATTATTATATTTTATTATTGTTATTATTATATTTTATTTTGGTTTAGTTATTAAACTGTTCTTATCTCAACCCATGAGTTTTACTTTTTTTTCCTGGTTCTCTTCCCCATCCCACAGGGAGCAGGGAGGAGTAAGCAAGCAGCCGCGTGGTGCTTAGTTGCTGGCTGGGGTTAAACCACAAAAATACTTAACCTCAAATGACTCATTATCATTTTGCTTCACTCTAACTGAATCAATCTGGCAGCACCATGCAGGTTTCAATGCTTTTTGGTTGTTTTTTTGTTGTGTTGTTGGGGGTTTTTTTGGTGGGTTTGTTTGTTTGTTTTGTTTTGTTTTTGTTTGGTTGGTTTTTTTTTTCATATGTGGGACTTTACAGTGTATTAAGTAAAACGGTAAAAGTAAAATTCAGATTTCAGCTCTACCCACCATTATCCTACTTTGCATCTTCAAGTGTAAATGAGCTGTTGGTTTTCCTCTTGCACTGTCAAACTTAGGAAGTGATAAGCCAAGAAAAGGTGTAAGCAAATCACCTAAGTTCAGGAAAAACATGCTCATGGTGGAATCCAACTTAAGTGGATAGTTAAATCCGTATATGTCTTTACCTTTCCAGTTAAAACTATATAGTTTCACAAACTCCTCTGCCACCTACTATATGAACAATAAAGAAACACTATGTTTATAACTGAACAAAAAATAATTATTTAAACGTTAAGGGAAGTGTATTTTATTTAAGGGATTCTTATTTAAGGGAAGTGTGAAGTCCTGCACCTGTGGAGGAACAACTCCCATGCACCAGAACATGCGAGGGGGTCAAGTGGCTGGAAAGCAGCTTTGCAAAAAAAGACATGGAGGTCCTAGAAGTTGAACATGAGCCATCAATGTGCCCTTATAGCAAGGAAGGCACCTTGGGCTGCGTTAGGAGGGGAGTTGCCAGCAGATCAAGGGAGATGACCCTTCTCCTCTGCTTAGCACTGGTGAGGCCACACCTGGAGTACTGCATCCAGTTCTGGGCTCCCCAGTACAAGAAAGACATGGACATACTGGAGAGAGTGTCCAGCAATGGGCCACTAAAATGTTGAAGAGACTGGAGCATCTCTCATAAGAGGAAAGGCTGAGAGAAGAGAGCCTAGAAAAGAGAAGGCTCTGGGAGATCTCATCAATATCTACAAATATCTGAAGGGAAGGTGCAAAGAGGACAGAGCCAGGCTCTTTTTGGTGGTGCCCAGTGATGAGACCAGGGACAAAGTGAAACACAGGAGGTTCCCTCTGAACATCAGGAAACACTTTCTCACTGTGATGGTGACTGATCACTGGACAGGTTGCCCAGGGAGGTTGTGGAGTGTCCATCCTTGGAGACATTCAAGAGACGTCTGGGCATGGTCCTGGGCAACCAGCTCTAGGTGGCCCTGCTTGAGTAGGAGCATTGGACCAGATGACCTCCAGGGGTGCCTTCCAACCCTCAATCATTCTGCAATTCTGTGATTCTGTGAAAATAATTGTAAAAATTAATGTCATAGTAAAAGAAATGAGACAGAATATCTATCAGCAGCAATGTACCTAGGTTGGCCCTAGCTCTTCTCTTGCTAATTTTTTTTCCTAATTTCTGTAAGCAAGCCAAATATATTATGATTTGGTTTCTGGTGGAGACTTCAAATTGCTCATGTTTCTAGAAGGCAAAATAAAGTTACATTCAAAGACATTTTGTTGGTATATTCCCAACATGTGGTCATTAGAAGCCATCCAAGGCTGCTTCTGAAGATGTTCGTCAAGTTGCTGTTTTGCTCTATATAAAATAGAAAACAGGATCACCACAGTGTCCTGTGAATGCTTAAGATGGCAAAGTTTGGTGATGCTCCCTGTACTTAAAATGGATCACCAAAGCTGCAACAAGCACTCTAGGACTTGTATGGTATTTCTGGAAGAGCTGACTGATCTACTCTAAGTTTGAAAAAAAGAACAGTGCATATCTGGAATCAAATTTGAGAACTGCTTTTGGTGAAAAATATTCACATACAGAGTGGATTTTCTGTCACTAACCATTGAGCAGTTGGTAATCTTGATTACTGTAGCGTAGCTTAATACATTTCTTAAGGGCAAAAATGACCTCTCTTTTGCTTTCTTGAGCAAGCTGCCATTTTAATGGTCTCTTTCAGCCCTCCAACTTTTTTCTTACTTAATCTGTGTCCATGATTTTAATCAACCATCTGTCACCAGTGGTGCTTTACCCTGTGTTGTAGCTATGAACCTTATTGTAACTGAAGAGTAGACAAGACTGAAAAAAAAAATTGGAAGTAAAACAAAGTAATGAAATAACAGTGAAATAAAAAAATATATACAGTTCTGTAGAACGCTCGAATAGATTAATTTCGTAGAAATTATGGTTGTTTATTGAGGATTGAACTTAACTGCTGAAATTCTTCTTAATCAACATTCATTTCTGCTTTTATAAAAAACTGAGGAAGACATAATGGAGGTAAACAATTCTATTTTAAATGGATGGGGATTTGTGTAATCAGGATGGTATCCTTTAGAATCCAGTGTCTGAGAATATTTTAGCAGAAGATTCAGAGCCAGAGTGTGTTTGTATTTAATAGTGCACTCAGAGCAATGAAAGTAGACATTTTCCAAGGCCTGCTAAGAGTGGCACTCAACGTCTCACACTTTTTGGTTTATACAGGGGAAGCTGCAGTATCTCATATACTGTTGTGTGCTATAATTTATGGCAAGTGCTGATACTAGCTGTAAGGGCTATTGCTGCATCCAGTCACGCTCTAATTACAGCACAAGTCTTAGTGTTTCCAGGCACTACTGTTTTCTAAGCTTAAACAATGTATTTTATCATGTGAACAATAGGATTATGCAATATAGAAATTCATACTCTACGGAATAGTGTCTGATAAGGTTAGCGTAACTGTTTATGTGATGCTAGAGGTTCAGATTCTAAAAGGCTTTTTTTATCAATGGACAAATCCAAAGAGGAAAACATAAAATAGCATTTTTATCTTTATTGTTTTACTTCTTTTTCAGATAAGCACTTTGAACCTTCTTAAAATGTATAAGGACAGGATAGCATAAAGACTGACAGTTTGTTCCTCTTTTGACCATGAAAAGACTCAAGTGCTGTGATGGCAATCTCACTTGCTGGTTGAGTAAATGTTTACTACAGATATTAAAAAACAACTGGAAAAATCTAAACTTAATTACAGATAGCTGCATATATGAGACTTAAACCCTGACTTTACTTAACAGCACTACTACCAAACAAACAAAATGCTTCTGTTGAACTAAAGAAAGAAATGATTGCTTCATTTTGACAAAATAAAGCTGCAATTTTTTTGTCTAGGTGAAGTCAAAGGATAGTGATAATATAAGTGTCTTGATCTGAAGGTGAACTGATTGGCTGCAATAGCAGGGGATTAAATTACTTTGATATATGCAATAATGAGGTTTATGTAATTGATATTTGTTACATGAATTACAAGATACTTTTTTGATTTAAGGTCAGCTTAAATTCTCCAGATCTGTGACTGATCAAAGTAATTAATCTGTGTGATGATTGCCTCAGAGGATAGAGCCTGAAAATGTCCCTGGATCCACCAGGTAAAGATAATGAAGCATGTCTGGGAAATAGCCAACTGCAGAATCAGTAAATTCTGCAGGAGCTGTGAAACTACAGAATAGCTTAGAGCAGAGCACTGTACATCTGCCAAGTGATGGACTGATATGAGAGCAGACTTAACTAATTAGTAAAGCCTTCCCATCTGGAGATTTAACTTTGGTGTGTGTGCACAGGCTGAACATTACCAATCAGGAATTGAATGAGGATCCCTATGACTCCTCGGCAGCATTTCTATGAGGTGAGCCAAAACAGTTTCCTTTTGGCTAGACAAAGAGTAGCAATGCCATAGAGTCACTCAGGATTGTTTTTGTCTATTCTACATATGCTGAATTAAGAAACAAATGAGAAAATGCAGACTTGTAAGTCATAGTTTTCATAGCCATAAATATATATACTTTTAAATGCAGTACATATATACCTTTCATTGCAATACATATATACTTTACAGCTGTTTTAAAGAACAGATTATGTTTCTGGTGTGGTAAGTGGTTTCAAGGGCTCCTCCATCAATGATCATTCTCGTGTCTGTATCCAAAACTGTGACCCTCAGGATCACCCTTACCAGTTAGTTACTACCTAGTCTGCAGGTGCTCAGTTTCAGTGTAGAGTTCCTTAGTAAATGAAGTGGATTGTTTTTCTGGACGTGTCAAGAAACAACTCCATTTTGACAGGGTTAAACACCTGCTTCACATCTAACCTATCTTGGGATCCAAACCAAAATATTTTCTGCATAGGGCCCAGTAGATCAGAGTCCCACAAAACACAGCTACAGGAGGGAGGGTATCTTATTTCTTATCAAGAATTTCAGAGGGAGGTATAGAAGACTGAATCCCTTTCCCTGAGGGGGACTCAGACCCATATCTTTCACCTTCAGGGTGACATTTACTATCAAATGCTGAAACACTTTTCATGCCAAGGAGAAAGAGTAAGGCAAAGTGCTGAGAATATCCACCTGATTAAACAAAGCTTAGGCTTCAGACCTTGCAAGATATTTTCATAATTTATGTATTTTTTGTAATTGATATTAGCAAGCCATTAATTAAAATATAAACAATTATATGAAGAGGGACTAACAATTGTGACTCATTAATATTTTTTTTTCCATTTTTTAATAAAACAGTTTGACAAGCCCCCTTAGACTAGCCTCGGGCTTGTTGATTAGAGCAGTCCTATCAAAATGAGACATGTTTGAATCCAGAAAGCGGGAAGATAATTATGATTATTTCCACAAATGTTATAGGCACCACAAAACATTCATTCACATGTGGTCTCTATAACAGCTTCTAATGGTGCTATATATTTCACAGTCTTGCAGAAGTCAAATTAAGCTTTCCAGTGATACAAAAATAAATGGAGATAAAAAAGGATGAAGGATACTAGGAAAGGACCGAGTAAGAAATTAAAGTGTTAAGTGATCATTTGAGAGAGAAAATACTAGAATTAAAGAGTCTTCCATATCAAGCAAATTGTGTATTATAATTTGAAAACTTAGTTTTTTCCCATTTTTCCCATTTTTGGTTGTTGAACTTTCAAAAGTAGAAGGGTTGTTGTTGCTAAAGGATAAAACTGGAAGACAAGGGTAATATTTTGGATCTCTGTTTTCCACAGGAAGAATAAATACAAATTCAACATCTTGCTAATGGGTTTCCTTTTAAGTGCTCAGTCAGAACAATGTGAACACTCCATTTCAATAGGCTGGTAATAAAAATGACAAAAATAAAATTGAAACACAGAAAATAATATTTCTAGATCAAAGCTAAAAATAGTAAAAGCAGGGTCTGAAAGCTCAACATCATACAAGCTAATGAAAGATGTAATTATGAACAGAGTGAAAGAGATTGCATTAATGAAACCTTATATTGTAAAGTTACAGAATACTGTTTCTCACTCTGATGTTGTACTTTCTGAATATAGTACTTTCTGTTTGATGAAGATAAGCTTTTGAATTTGACGAGGGCAGTGTTTGACTTGGATACTGAAGTCTGGTCTTTAAAAGTAGCTTGTGATTGCCAAGGGTGTTTTTGTACCTTGTGGAGGAACATATTTTCACTCTTGGGTCATTTATTTAGTTCTGCTCATGGTTTGTCAGGTAATATTCTTACCTCACACCCTATAAACCTTTATAAAATGATTTATAAAATCTTATCTTTATAAAATGGAATTCCCTATTTCCGTCTTGAACCCTTTATCGTGACTTATTTCAGAATAGGCAACATAAGAAGCCTTTCTCATTCACTTGAGACTGTGACTTACATTCCAGATGTCTATCTTCTCTACTTCTGTGCTGTTCAAACCACATCTAAATTTGTTTTACTTGCTTCTGCTGATCACTTTGCTCTTGCCATCGTGATTATTGCCAATACTTTTTTCTCCCTGAATTCAGTTCTCTCTCTCTGACTTCACTTCCCTTCACATCCCAAAGTCAAAACTTTCTGATTCCAGGTCAATTCTGCTAATAAAGCAAACAGAATCTCAGTTCTCTCCCCAGTTTTACTCATCTTACAGTAGCCTTTAAGCTGGAAAGTAGGACATTGTCCTTGGGAGTGAAAGGTGGGTTGAATCCTTCATGTGAAGGACAGTTGTTTTTGCAGATTGTATTCATGTTGATTGGCATTTATTCACACAAATATTCATGGATCATCTCCCCATGTCACCTGATTGACTATATATATATTTTTCCCCTGTACCTTCCCTTCCCCTTTCTCATACTGCAGAAAATGCTATCCTTTGTTAATCTTTCCTCCCAACAGTATTGCATAACTTTGCACCTTTAATTTTCTACTTAGCTCTTTTTCTTCATATTGTTACTGTACATCATTTGCAAAAGATGTCTTCCTCATCAATTCATGCTTCATTCCTGATACTGTCATCTCCATGCATTCTTCTCTCTCCATGTTTCAAAACCTTTTTCTGAGTTGATTCATAAGGCCACTCCCTATTCAGGAATTTTACAACACATCTATAACTCTCAGAAATAGAGATCAACTCTCGTACTCTTTGATCAACTTGCACTCTTTTGTCCAGCTCTCTTATTCAGGATACATGCTGTTTAGAGACAGAAGCTGACCTTACTTTAATATTTGGAAAGTACACTCTAAACGTGTAGCATAGTCTTCAGTAGCCATTACACTCTGTCCCATGGCAAGCAGCATTCTATTCATGATATGTAATTCCTTGCATGTCAGTTATTCATGGAAATATTTTAGGAAAAAAAAATCTTATGCAAACAAAACAATTAAAGGAAATGAGCAAAACAATATAAATATATTAAGCTCAGATTTCAACTGACCTCAGCTCAGCAAATTCAGGGTGTGAAAGAATGCGTCACCTGAGATTTAGCCAGGACACAGGGCTCCTAACTGCTTCCTTGCAGAAAGGTCCTTTGAGCATTCGATCATTTACTTAGGGGCTAGGAAGTGATTGACCTGTTTAAGGAATGATGGGTTCAGTCAGGCAAATTACTCCTCTGGGTCTCTTTGTCATGCCACCTTTTATCTGTCTCGTTTATGCCTTCGTAAGGTCTTTTGGACAGCGTTTGTCCTGTAGTATGTGCGTGTGCAGGGCTTTGCCAATGCTGTTTCTATCTTAGCTGATTTTGTCATAGGAGATACCATGAGCTGTAAGAACTATATGTACTCATGGAAGTCAGTCATGTTTGCTAGATCCTGAAACCTCTTGACCTATTCTTATAGGTTTGTGTGGTGTGGTTTTTTTGGTAGCGGGGGAGGGGGCTGCAGGGACGGCTCCTGTGAGAAGCTGCTAGAAGCTTCCCCGGCTCCAAGTCAGACCCACCTCTGGCCCAGGCCGAGCCCATCAGTGATGGTGGTAGCGCCTCTGGGAGAAGAGATTTAAGAGGGGGAACCTGCAGTGAGTAGGGGGATTGGAATGCGAGAGGAACCCCTCTGCAGACACCGAGGTCAGTGAGGAAGGAGGGGAGGAGGTGCGCCGGAGGAGGGGATGCCCCTGCAGCCCTGGTGGGACGGCAGGCTGTGTGTCCCCAGCCCATGGAGGGGAGCGGGGGAGCAGATGCCCACCTGCAGCCCGGGGAGAGAGGAGCCCACGCTGGAGCCCCCCAGGATGGCCGTGACTCCATGGGAAAGCCCACGCTGGAGCAGCGTGTGGCTGAAGATCAGCCCGTGGAAAGGACCCACACCAGAGAAGTTCGTGAAGGACTGTCTCCTGTGGGAGGGACCCCACGGTGTAGCAGGGGAGGGGTGAGGAGTCCTCCTCCCCCTGAGGAGGAAGGAGCGGCAGAGACAAGGTGTGTGGAGCTAACCCCAATCCCCATCCCCTGTTCCCCTGCGCCGCCGGGCGCAGGAGGGAGAGAGAACCCAGAGTGGAGCTGAGCCGGGAAGGAGGGAGGGGTGGGGGAAGGTGTTCTAAGGTTTGGGTTTACTTCTCAGTATCCCTGTTCTGATTTGATTTGTAGTAAATCAAATTGATTTTGTTTCTTCCCCAAGTTGAGCCTGTCTTTTGCCTGTGACCATAAGTGGTGAGTGATCCCTCCCTGTCCTTGTCTCGACACACGAGCCTGCCTTTATATTTTCTCCTCATCCCACCGTGGCCGTGGGGAGGAGTGAGCGAGCATGGTGTATTGTTACCGTCTGCGCTGAAACTACGACACCTATGCAAACTAGAAAAATCTCTAATTTCTGTGGTTTAGTGGGTGTTCCCTGTCCTGCTTCTCCTTCCTCTGTTCAGTTTGAAAGCCATGCCAGATCATTTATTAATAAGTAACTTTCAAGTCTTCTAATATATATTCAAATGATGAGACTTAGAGTGAAATCCAAGAACGGCGTATGTTGAAAATTGTCAATTTAACTGTGGTCAGTAGTAAAGTAAGAAACAAGAAGGGCATATTAAAGACCTAGATGTACTGTTTGTCAGCATGGAAATAAACTTGTAATGTGTCTTATCCATTTTATGTAAGCAATTACTTTATAAGTCTTGCGATAAATTCTAGCATATTAGGTTATTGTTGGTTTATTTATCATTTGCTACAAATCTGTCTGCTGTGTTACTGACAAGAGATCTGGTATATGATATGACTCATTTATTTCTGGAAATGTTTCTTCAGTGTACGCAGATGGTGTTTATAGATCCAATGTGAGGGGTGAGCTATTCAAGAACAGGAGATCTGCAATGTCAAAGACTTGTTATATTGTTCTCTTTTCTGAACAGAAGAACTATCCTTTCTAGTCTGGTTCTGAGGTGTTTGTATTCAGGAAGCTCAGAAGACAGAGGCCGTTTACTACTCTTTTGTCTGTGCTAACACATAACTTGTTCTTTATGTGGAATGCAGAATTCTCCTTTGTCGATACATCTTGCCTCAGCTGTTGTCACGGCAACAAGTGGCATCTTTGCTGAAATTCAGCTGAAGTATAATTGGACGTGGAGTGAAACAATACATTGCTGAAATTTTAACTGGCTCTACCGTCCTTTTTAGTCAAGTTTTGTCTTCAAAACCGGGGTGTTCTGTTCTTGCATCTAAGCAGCCCATGGAAACTACTAAGGTGTACGTTGCTTGTGAAAGCAACAAAGGTAAACACAGGTGTTAATTAAAGGAGACCAGTTATTCCAAATGCACGGCAGTGTTTTGCTAAAGCTCGATATCCATATTTTACTGCATTCAGTGGATGTGATTTGGTGCATAGGAGTTTCCAAGTCTTTTTTCTGTCATGCATTATTCTGCTTTTTAGCCATGGTACCATCAATCTATGCTTTTCTTTCATATATATGCTGATATACTTAACATCCAGGTTACAGGAAAATGACGTAGAGTTTTCAGAGTGAGAAAGTGTGCAATATAACACTCTTTTCTCAGACTTTAGAAATTAAAATGTGTTGTTTAATTCATGAGTCTTTGCTGCTTATGCATTTTTTACTGTGCAGGCTTTCTGACAGAGCATTGTTTACAAGCAGAAATAAATTCCAGATAAACATTTATCATTCTGAAAATCAATCTCAGGAGATATCAGAGAACAGTAACAGTGTCACTGGTGAATTTGGGTTTTATCTGATTCTTTGAGAGATCATAAAAGGATTCTGCTATTTCAAGGTTCACTCACTTTGATTTAGAATTGTGAAAATGCAGCTATATTTTGCAATATACATTGCCTTGATCACTGCAAATATAAATTTTTGAAAATTTAAAGTGAAATGGAGGGAAGAAGTTACATGTTTATGAAGTTTTTGTGGCTTTTGCTAGAGTTCTTTTTCTGATACAAGGGACCTGTAAGTTGATCAGATTGTGAGTTCATGCCATTCTATGGTCTTCTCTACTGCCTTTCTAAATGGAATGTTATGAAAGCTAGGACAGATTAATTCAGACTTTCAGGAAAAAGAGCAGCAACTGCCCACTGTACCTCATTCAATATGGTCCAAGTAAAATAACATTTGCTGGTTTAGGACAAAGTTGCACAATGTAACTTCATGGCATAGGCTGAGTTAACAGCTCAAGAGACTTGTCAGTCTTCTTTCCCTTCCTGTCTCCTCTTCCCCTCCCACTTCCAGGAACAAATTCCCCTGCTTCTCTTGTGCTGATTGCATGGTAAATCAGCTAAGCTATTCCATTTCTGTTATTAACTATCAGGTTAGTTTGTCAGTTTTCTACCATTTTCCTGAAACTGATCTGGAAGCAAGAGTATGTGAGGAGGCTGAAGGGAGAGCAGCAGAACCTCCTCTTTCAGAGGCAGCAGGCTGTTACCTCAGCTAAACTGAAATGTCTCATGTCATCTCTAATAAGCCCAGCTACCTCTTAGGACATAGGAAATGAAAGAAACATGTTTAGAAGATGCCTTGGAGGAGTATTTCATTGCTGCTGAGAGGGACTTATTAATTTAGAGAGTCTTCCTGGAGTGTAAGATAATAAAAATTAACTAATCCTCAAATACAGAGAGCTACTACCTTCCTGGACCAAACCGTGCAGAACTTCCTGCTATAGACTACGCAGCCTAGGCCTGTACCTAATAGAGCTAGAATCGTTAATGACATTTGGTTTTGAACAGCAGCCAAAGAGGGAGATGTCCAGGATATTATTAAGATGCAGGCAGAGTTGGATGTGACCCAGAGCAAGTTTATTAAAAAATTTGCACAGGAATCAATGATGCAGAATGTGCAGAGAAATAGGTTAGACTGGGAGAAAACATCAAGTGAGAGGAGGAAGGGAATAATGGAATGGTTAAACTTTGTTTTGCCTAGTTATTATTTTGGTGAAACTGTAGCCAAATCCCCACAAATTTCAGAGAAAGATTTGTGCAAATGGGATGACATTGAATACCTACCTACTGAAGACAAAGAGTTCCATTAAGAACACAGAGGACATTCAGGTCTAATAGATGAGATGACAGAAGTAGTTGCCCTGCTGGAAAAATTGATCAGATATCCTCAAGCTATACAATGCAGATGTGAGCGTGAAGTCACTTTCATCTTTTAGGATTTTTCTTTAAGTAAGGATGATCTTATACTTGACCATAAATGGTCTTTGAAACACTGCTTTTTTTGTTTATGTTCTACAGTTGCTGGTTACAACATCGGTGGTTAACTTTGAAATGGCAATTATTTCTCAGTTAAGACTGGGGTTGTTTCATAGTCCATTTTGAGCAGTTGTATTCCGTGAGAAGGCAGTGTACGTCTTCATGTCTGCCTGTGCCTTCATGAGCAATGGAACAAAAAAGGTGTAGTTTGGCAGATGTGTGTCTTGCAGCCAGACTTCTAGCAGTCTGTTACAGTTGATCAAAGCTCTCCTTGTGTTTAGGAAGCTCAGAATGTCTCCCCCTGTACAGATGTTATGTGATGTAAGAGAAGGTGATTTCATGCTGTGCTTATCCCCCCAAGGCTCACTCTCTTCCACTGTGTTGCTGATTGAAAAATTCCAATGCCTGTTCAGTCTGCTAAGTTCGGTTAAGATTTCCAACAGGTTAGAAAGAGTTCATGAGGGGAACAACAAACAGATAAATATTCCCACTTGCTTGTGCATATGCACAGGGATGAAATAGAAACCTTGCTTCCTTAAGAAGATGGTGAAAAAAAAATATTTCCGTTATCTGTGAAATGGCAGCCATGATAACTTTTTAGTTACTATTTTCAACAAAGTATTATTCTTTTTCTTTAATAAAATTATTAGATTTGCTTTGTTAATTAACCTAGAAGCTATGTAGAAAGCAAGGCAATTACCATTGTTAAGGAATGGGACTTTGGCCAGGATATTTTTACAGTGACTGATTAGTAAGCCTGACTGCAATATATCCCTCCATTTCTTTAATTAAATGGAAAGGTAACTTCCTCTAATGTGCCTACCACTAGATGGTCTGATTGTGCCTTGACTTTACACACAATGGTAAGAGCTGAAGAAAGGACACACTAGCTTTGAGTCCAGCTCTGCTGAAACCTTTCAGTGATTGATCTGTGTCCTGGTTCAGCCTTAGTAATGTAAACACACCACAGCACTGGAATAATGCAGCTTTAATGAATTGAGCAATGTCTGTGGACCCCAGGGTGCAGCAAAAGCTCCCTTTCATCCACCCATGTAGGCAGATTCTGAGGCTTCTCAGAAGAGGACCTGGTGGAGTTAGTACTAGGATGGTGGTGTGGTTTAAGCCCAGGCAGCAACTAGGCGCCGTGCAGCCACTCGCTCACTCCCCCTCCCCGCAGTGGGATGGGGAGGAGAATCAGAGAAAAAGTAAAACTTGTGGGTTGAGATAAGAATGATTTAATAACTGAAGTAAAATAAATGTAATCCTAATGGTAATAATGATACAATATAATAATAATAATAATAACAATAACAATAATTGTAATGAAAATGAATATAATAAAATAAAATAAATAAAAAAAGTGATGCACAATGCAATTGCTCACCACCTGCTGACTGATGCCCGAGCAGCGATCTGCCCCTCCTGGCCAACTCCCCCCAGTTTATACACTGAGCATGACATTCTATGGTATGGAATATCCCTTTGCCTAGTTTGGGTCAGCTGTCCTGGCCATGGTCCTTCCCAGCTTCTTGTACATCTGCTTGCTGGCAGAACACGGGAAGCTGAAAAGTCCTTAACCTAGGATAAGCACTACTTAGCAACAACTAAAACATCAGTGTGTTTTCAACATTATCCTCACACTAAATCCAAAACACAGCACTGTACCAGCTAAGAAGAAAGTTAATTCTATCCCAGCCAAAACCAGGACAGGTGAGTAGCAAGTAGACATGAGTAGCCAGTGAGACAGGCTGCCTATTTTGATGGGTCCCAGATCTTGCTTTTGTTCTCAGATACATGACTCAGGGTTGCAGATTGAGGCCTTCACTAATTTCTCAAATAACTGACCAGAGCTCACTTTTTGCTTTTAGCCCCATAATTGCCACAAGGTGTGGAAGATGAATATTCAGTGCCTTCTCTGACTGAGGTCACACGAGGGAAACGGTGTCTGATCTCTGCTATGACAGCATGCTAAGCATTGGCGACATTCATGAACGGGGGCTTTCAGATCACAGCTTCTGTTTAAGAGCCTTCTGCTGAAACTATGCTTCAAGAAGCTAAACCTCTTTTTAGATACCTAGATGTGATGGGTGACCTTCCAGTACCCCTGATGCAAAGGTTGGCTTTTGTGCATTTTCTGCCCTGCCTGTAGCATACCCAGGCAAGGAAGAAGCTGACGATGGCATGCTGACTGAACTGGCACCACCTCCCTTCTGTATGTGTCATTGAGCCCTTCTAGAAAGGCCTTTCAAAATAAATCAGTCAACTTAGTAAAGCAGATCCTAAGGAACTGCAATTGGAGAAATGCAGGATTGTTCTTCATTTTTAATTGCTTTCTGTTTTTTTTGTGTTTTTTTTTTTTTTTGCCAAGTTCTTTCGTGAATTATTGTAGTAGAGACCAGATCTTTTCCAATTGTAATTGGAGTGGAATTTCTAATTAATGCATTGTATTCCTTAGCAACCTAAACATTTCTAGACACAAGTGAGACCAACACTAATGGCACCATCCAAAAAGACAACGATTCAGAGTCCTCACTGAAGATGATTACTGCAACAGATTTTATTTACGACTGCATAAACCAAAAAGAATTACAAGGCTGTCAGATATGAATATTATCAAGAAGATGAAAAGAGTAGTCAAACATATCTTAGTGGCTGATCTTTCTTATTCCCTTACTCCCAGAAGGTTTTAGGTTGTCTAAGTTTCCCATTTTATTTATGTTGTCTTATAGGTAGTATGCTATTAAAGAACTCAGAATTCAATATAGTGTTCCCTGGGGTTTCATTTGACACTTCTATACATGTTTGCCCTGTGCTATTTGAAGGCTTGCTATTTCACATTTTTTACTATGCAGTATCTGGTACTTCCCGCTGTCTCCAGTAATGGCATATCAGCCTTTTCTCAGTGAGAAGTGAAATTGTAAAATTGTATATTCTAGAACAATTTGTAACATGTTCTTGATTTTAACAGAACTCTCAGGTACTGTAATGTGATACTCTTAATTTTAAATTTTTAAACTTCTGATATGGTTTAAACTTTAGCTTGTTTTCTTCCAAAGAGAAGAGCTGTGCTAGAACATTTATTTACAGGTCAACCAAACAATGGTATTATGAGGAAAACAAATTTGGAGTTGCTAAAGGCATTATCTTGATCTAGTTTGGCCGGTACACATAAAATTTTGTGGAATAGATAAAGGTATCTCTTGGGCCTTGGGAGAAAGCTCACAAAAATAATTTTTTTATAGAAAAAATGAAATCTCTCATTTAATATAGTCAGTTAAGACACAATATCATCAAAGTAATAGCTAATAGTATTATAAGTAAGTCTGTTGGCTTTGCTGAAGGTGGGGTTGCATGGCTCAATGCACCATATAAGTGCATATCGTGGCTCAGTCTAAACAGAAAAATGTGAAATAAAAGCAGAGATATGTTATGCCCATCTTTGGATTTCAGCATGGAAAGCTGAGGCAAGTCCACAAATAAACTGTTTTAGAAAAGTAAGGACTTTGGAGAGTTTCTGTTGCAGAAAATAAGTATGGAAATAAACTCATGCTGCTTGTACTCTGCACTAGCAAATAGTGCCAGGAGATGTCACCTGGGTCTGCTATATGGCTTTCCACAGAGTTAAATTGTTAAAAATTTGACGTGGTCCTGGCCTTAGCGTGGTCCCAGCCTCTGACCACCAGCACTTGCATGGACTCCTCAAGTGTAACTGGGAGCTTTGACCTTTGAGGTATTGTAGGGTTGGAGGGATGGGAAGATGGCTAGTAGAAGATGCTTTGTTTTATGTATCCCAACAATACTTCCTCGCTGTGTTTAATTTACAGGACCAAGGGGAATGATATATGGCTCCAGATCACCATTGCTGTTATTGGTAAGGATGTTTCCCTCCTTTTCCTCCTTGTGAAAACAGTTGTTTATTTTGTAAAACAAAACTTACTAATAGTTTACATTTGCACCCTCACCTAAGGAGCGAGGGCATAGCTGGCTGGTGCAACAAGGTTTGCACCCAAAGGTCCTTAAGTTCCTGGTGAGTATGGAAGCCACAGTAGTGTGCAGAGGTATGCATGCACAGGTGCATGCAAAGTAAACAGCCTCTGTGGTGCAGGTGGCTTGCCCATGGCGCAGCTGTGGCAGTCCTCCATGGTCTAGTCCTCCAGGTATGATACATACCTTTTGTTTCTGTACCTGTTTCCACTGATGAAGCACCCTGGTGTAAGATTTCCTGTGTCCCCACTTATGTATCTCTTTTCCATCTGTAAAACAAGGGCAATGATGATATTTAGTGATAATATTCACTATCGTAGTGAAGCATCTTGAGATTGATAGATGCTATGGAAGAATGATATTAATAACAAGAGGGAGTTACTGCCACAGCTGTAAATCTGGTTGAAAAGTATCACACTGAACAATTTTGACAAAACTGCATTTTTCTAAAGAAAGCTGAACCATCTTGTGGGACTGCATCATTTCTAACACCGTTCTTGACAGGAATGTGTCAAAATAAATTGTTTTACCTTTTTATTTCATTTCAGTGTTGTCATGTCAAATCATTCATTTTTCACTCTTTTTCCTTTTGACTGCTTATGGGTAAATTGTACCTGTGACCTCCCTCCTAGACTCCGTCCTGTGGGTTCTCTTATTAGGGTTAGCTTTCTAACCCAGGTAGATGATTTGGTGATAACACTGCTTGTCCTCACAGACTGATTAGGGGTGAAAAGGGCTTTGTACTCCTTCTTCGTGGTTTGTTAAGAGAAGTAGCAATCTATAGGTATCAGTCCATACTATATTCAAATCTTTCTGTGGATCCTCACAAATCTCTCAGTCTCAATATGGAGCTCTTTCATGTGTTTGAAATGCTCTGACTGCAAGAGAATGCAATGCAGTTAATGTAAGAAGACACTGTTCTTCAGGAGCCCTGGGCATGTGACTAATTACAGAGACACAGAATAATGTGTTTTAAATTGATGTACTGTTTATTCATGCAAAAGTATATAGGATGCATACAGCCTGGGGCTCACCTATTGCAACACTTAGTTGAGATTTGAAGTCTTGGGAAATGACCTTAGCTCCGTACCACAGCATTGCAACAGCTTCTGTCTAACTTGGCAGAGACAGACTTTCCTCCTCCCAAATACTGTGACTCTTTCAGCTGCACATTCCCCTCTATTTTCCTCCAGGCCAAGGTCCTTAACAGTTCAGTGGTCTTTCTAACCTTGAGAAATGGGCTGGTGAAAGATATTTCTTACTGACTGGTTCACCAATTATTTCCTCCTGAGGAACTCTAGTATTCTGACTGAAGAGATCCTAATGATGACATTACTTTGTTTTCTGCTTTTTATGGCTAGCAGCTCGCTCTCATTTAACTTCACACAGCCAACTAAAATAATGTCAAACAGGTAAAAGGAGATACATCAAACCCTTAGACATAAAATAAGGAGAAAAAAACCCTTCCAAAAAACTAACTGCATAACTACAGGCAAGGGTTATAAGAACATATTTTCACACCTCAAATTTATATGTGAAATTGTATTTCAGCTAGGCTAGGTAAAATAAGAATGTGATATGCAAGAAAAAATTTGTGTTAGATTTTTATTTTTGCCTTTATACTACCTTTGCTTAGTTTTTATTATCTTCCCTCTCCACTTGTTTCCAGTGAAATCCTTCAAGGCTAGATCAGACATAGGAATTGTACGGTGGCCAAAGGTAGAGGTACAGAGGACCGTCTGCTCTGTTAGGACAGTCAAGAACCACAGCATAATTCTACTTACTTAGCAGTGTCCCCGCTCTACAGTTGCTGTAGCCATTAACTGGGAATGCAGGAAAATGAAGAAAACACAAGGGTGGGTTTTAAAACAAATCACTTCTTTCTGTAGTTCATTGATCTTGTTGTGTTGGAAGGAGCTATTCCCAAGTATTTGTTCGAGAGGTTGAAAGGCCAGCTTGACAGATGGTATAACTAACTTTGGAAGAAAAATACTTAAAGAAATGGGGAACTGGAAAATGGGATATGATAGAATATATAATGTTTTTCTTTGATAAGGACAGCTAGGCAGAGTTTATGTGGTATGTAGTACTATGTCTGAGTAGTAAAATATATACCGTAATGACATAGGAGGAAATTACTCTGAAGCTGGAGAAAGTGGGAACTAGCTGAAAGATGATTAAATGATTAAGGAGCTGAATAAAGAATAGATGGCAATAGATAAAGGAACTGTTGAGATAGGGGAAGTGGTTGTATAGTTTTCCTGAAAGTATAGTTTTGAACAGATAATTTTTAATGGTGTAGATATGAAAACAAGGAAAAGAGCTTTAAAAACCCTCATATGGGCCATTTCCAAAGCATCCTTCTTTACTGGATTCTGCTCCAGCTCCATACATTCCCTATTTCAAGTAAAATGCCTGTAAAGTCCATTGTATGATACAGTAGGAATAAACCTCCCAGTATTCACAGTTCTGTAAGCCTCTTGGAGATTTCTTGCAGAAAAAATTTCTTTGTGGTGCCTCAAACATTCCATCTTCTCATAAATCAATCTAACCACCCATCTCGATTACCAATCAACTCCACATTTGTTTAGCTAAACTCTAGCATTTCTGTTCCTATCACCCACTGGAGGCCAAATGATGGATCTGGGCTACTCAGGAGTAGTCTCTGTAAAAGTTAGTAATGCTGTTAAAGGTTAAAAAAGCATTCAGTGATTTATTTGGTTAAGCAGGTGTTTCATCACCGGGATTTCTTTGACGTTTTTGTTTATTTCCCCTGGGGCAAAGCCTGTGGCACAGTAGTACGTAGAAACGTTTTATAGCTAGGAGAAGATACAAATCCCTCCTGCTTCACTTCAGATTGTAAGGCAAATAAAGCAGTTTGATAGTTTTCTGAAAAGACAAGCATACCCTAAGTCTTAGATGTAGTCATAGTTTCTCAATTTTCTGGGAAGAAAGGGAAATTCTTTCCAGTGATTTATGACAGAATTTAGTAACTGAAGAAGAATCTGCTGCTGAGATTAATTGTCTACCTACCATGACTGATTAATTTTTCCCCTATACCTTTCAAAAAGTAATGTAATTTTGGCATTTGAATAGCCAAACCACAATTTAAAGTCTAACTTCTTTGGTAACCAACACAACCTGGTTTTATTTCAAATGCAGTTAGTGAACTGTCCAAATAGGGTTCTTACCACGCTAATACATGTTTTGTATGCCATAATTCAGGAAGGAAATATTTTCACGTTTATGTTTTTTAATTAGAGTACAAAAAGTAAATAAATATAAGTGATTTCATTTTTAGTATTAATTGCACTGAAGAATCACAAATTTTCATGAAAAGTCATGAAAATTTTTATTAAATTTCATTAAGAATCCACACAATAATGTGTGATATATGTTTTAAATAATATACTAGATACTGATTTTTCTATTCTGTACTTATTGTCAGTCAAGAATTGATAGTTAATAATAATTTTCAAATTATTACAATTATAATTGACTTGACACCTTTATTTTCCAATATGTGTGATTTCCAATTAAATGTCCTTATGCTAAAGAAGGTGTCTTTTCCTGTGTTCGATTACATTTTATTACTATTGTCTATTAACTTCACTCATTTATTTACCAGGAATAAATTTTGATACTTCTTTAAGCAGTCTGACATGGAAAGCAGAAAAAGATATATTTATTTGTGCAAAAAGCTGTAACTCACAGGTATCCCATTCATATATCTGTGTCTTGTTATGACAGGTAGTACTGAATATGTAAGTACTGGTACATGAAGTGGGACTGAAAATTGTCTTATGCTTGGTAGGTAAACAAGTCTTAATTTGCTGATGGTATATGCAAGCTTTTACATTGGTGGAAAAGGCATCTCACAATTGAAGGACATATGATGCAGGTTCAGTGTACTGACTCTATAGGTTAATTCTGGAAGATCCAGAAAGTGTCCCACATGTTACTGCCAACAAGTTTTGGCAGAAAGTGGGACAATGAGGAAGGCAAAATGACCACAGCTTTTCCAAGACTGAGATCATCTTTTATCACTGTAAATTCTATAATGGACATTCAAACTAGTCTTTCACAGTAAGGAAAAATTTTAAAAGGCTGAAAACCTAAGAATAACCTCCATGTTTCATAATTTTCATCTCTCTTAGAATTAAATTAATTTAAATTTAGTTATTGCTGAGAGGGAGCGCTCTCAAGTTTTGGGAACTCTGAACCCAGGGGGAAGTCACATAGACAAATTTAGCACAATGACTCAGTTTTTTTTCAGGCATGTATATATCTGTATTTGAAGTCAGATGGAATAGCCTAAAGCTGAAAATTTAGCATTCCCATTTTAAGAGTCGCTATACAAAGGGAACTCAAAATTATGGCTAGATAAAGATTATTAGAAAATGTCAGTGTTTTCTTAAGTTTCCTTTAAAAAAAATAAATGTCAGGTGGGAATAGCACTGCATAATTTTCTAAATTGTTTCACAGATTGTCTGTTAGTAGGTGTTGCATTGTACAGTACAAACAGTTGTTTCTGTTTAATATTATGGCAGCATCTGGTGGACCCGAACGTATCTGTGTTTTGTTAGGTGCCCTATAAACATTGAAAGAAGGAAAAGTATCTTTGGATTCAACTCTAAGTCTGTATTGTGTTACCTTTTCTAGCAGTAAATTTTCTGGGAATACTGATAAAAAAGACTTGAAGGATGTAGGTTCAGAAATCCTCTAGTGCCACAGAATATCTTGTCTCTCCTTGGCAGAACTGAAACTTCCTGATTTCACTGTAATTCTTTGTTCCTTCTTTTACATGTGTGTATGTGCACATGTATATGATATTCCACACTGCAAAGAGAGAGAAGCTGCACAATAAAAGCAAGAAGGCATATATTTCATTCTTCCATATTTCTGTTTTGTTTCCTTGCAAGTGTCTATTTATTTGTACATAACAAACAGTAAAGAGTAAGAATGAAGTACAAAACCTTTCTGCTTTTACCTATGCATACAAAAAATTATATTTCTTTTTCTGAAGCTAGAATTGCTTCTTTCAGTGGGCTGCGATACTGAGAAGACAACACTCAGAACAGCATGTCAAAGTGTCCTCCAAGACAGCAGTGGTGTTAGATACCTGCACACTGAGGAAAAACAATTGAATGTAAGAACTGTAAATGTGATGAAACAGAAAATAGAAATGGAACTAAATTTTATTTTTTTCCTTGAGTCCCACACTGGTTGTTTCAGGTATTTTTCTATCTTTGTGTAACACAAATAACTGCTTTCTTTTGTAAAACAATCCTCCCCCTGCCCCCCCTTGAGGCATTCATGACAGAAAGTAAAATCTTGAGGTCTTTGCATTGGTGATTTATTTTCTAGGTTCAGCATGAATTTTAGATGACCCATTGCATTTTACTGGCTTTATTATACCATATTTAGCAGTATGGGAAATCCATTAGTAAATCCAGCATGGTCACTTATGGTTTTGGGGCTTCCGAAACATTTATACTTCAAGATGGACAAAACAGCTGAGAGCTAGAAATACAAGAATTCTGAATTTAACCTTTTTGAAAGTATGTAGGAAATTAATTTTAGCTTACTATTACTACCAAAAAAATTTACAATTAGTTAGAATAGCCACTCCGTCAAGTGTCACTTCATAACTGTTTTCCAGAATATGATTAAAAATAAGAGATATTTGATGCAATGCCAAAGATCATCTTGAACTATAAGGATATGTTCACAAGCAAGTGCTGAAGTGCTTTGCCAAATCATAATCAAACTGAGCACATGCAAAATGGCAGGTATGTAAACAATACTCCTTTTCCTTAAGCACAATTGATTAACATAATCATGAAATATCAAAGGAACAAATAACTAGTTCAGTCTTGGGCAGAACAGCTAGTTACTTCACTGGAAATTCTGATAATAAAAGTGTTTAAAGGTTGGATACATAAGTGATACTGTCAATGATGTTTCTGTTTATAACAATTGTTAGTTTTCTTCCCCCAAATTATACTTAACGTTCCTTTGGGATTTTTTCAAAATAGACTTAGGGCACCACTTTCTTCAAGGGCTGAAACTTAACAACAGCGATAACAAATGTTCTGTCAAATGAGTTGAACAAAAGGTTGTTGTTATGAGTTTACAGCAAATAGACTTGTGGAGCACTGGAGCAGAAGTGAGGAGAAAAGGGTTCTTTTTCTTTGTTCTCTCTGCAATGTGGTATGACTACACAGTATAGGAAGAGCAGATTTCCAAAGCTTTCCAGGAAGCTTACCTCTCTTTAGAAATTAGAAAATTATATCTTCTCATAAATACTGCCATCACTATAATGACTAGTATAGGTAAGTACTTGGTAGTGAAAAGTCAATGTTGGCTTTACAGCACTGAGCACTTAAAATGTATACTTTTCTTCCAGAAGTTTAATGATCAATTTTGATCATTTTGTGCAGGTACCATACAAATGTTCTTGAAATAGAGGAACGTAAGAAAATGTGAAATTGAAATATTGTAGAAAATTTCACAGAATCCTGCCATTCCAAACCAGCAAGTAGAATATCAGGTAGAGATCAGATTGTTGCAGCTGGCATAAAGAAATCGAGAGAGGTCTTTAAACTACAGCAGGATTTGAATCATGTCCAGGCTTATTTATATAACTTTGACTTTAAACCACATACTCTCTGATCATAGGATTCTGGAAAGAACACAGATCAGTCAGAGGACCTTTCTGTTATTACCTTTAAAGTCAATAACAAATAAAATGTAGGGAAAAATGTATTTTCCGATAAAGATCTAAATGTCTCACATGGGAAACACTGACTAATATGAAATGTGTTAAGCATTTAAGCTGTAGAAAATTCATGGCAATACAAGCTCCAAGGGAATTTGTGCAGTTAACTCCCCTAGTTTTTTTTAAAAATCCCAGCCTGTCTTGAATGCTACGTTACATAAAGAAGTAGTTGTTCTCCAGCAATAACATTTAATGCTTTTCTATTTCTTTCAAAAAGCAGTAAATAATTTTCCAGAAGCAAATTTTAAAACATACCAACTTCCTTTTGTTGTTGCCAAAGACTAGACAAAATAACTTACAAGTCCATGTTAAAGGTATAATTATATGAGATAATTCCTTGTGCACTTGATGTTGTTGATAAAATAGATCATTCTGATTTCATAACTTAATTTTTGTAATAACTGTAAGCTGGTATTCCCTACTTCAAGAAAGCAAGGAGATAATTTACTGCTTATGACTGCCTATGATTTTTTATGAAGCAAGACTAGGCTAGATAATATTCTCTAGTTTATAAAAGCAAAGTAGGAGCTACCGTGTTGGTTGAACTGTAAATTGTATAGTTTCAAAAACTGGACTGCTTTTCTCCTGTGTTCAACAAGGTCTTGGGAGGGAAATGATCTGGTCAATCTGTCAGACAGCTTCCTTCAGGCTCCATCAACAGTGCACTAATAAGATTCTAAAGCTGCCATCTTTTCAACATCTATTGGAAATAAGCAAGAGCATATGGAGTTGGGGCAGAGGGGTCTTGCTTATGTACAGGCAGATAATAAAATCAACTTTAATAACTAAATGATTATACCAGGGTGGTATTTATGTATCATACTACATATCATATTACTTACGGCAAATGAAAAAAGACTGGTACTTCAGGGGCTGCTCTCAAAGGGACAGTCATCAGTGTCTAAATATGCTTAGCCCCAGAAGGAAGAGTGGAACTGTTGCAGCCTACTTAAATGTAGGCTTTCAAGTTTAAACTTCAGGTGCAGCAGCCAATCTGACAGGGAGCCTTGTTTCTCTGCCTGTATGATTTTCATGTGAACAGAGCATAATTCGGATGGCACTCCAGTTTTGGAGTCACATCCCGGCTGTTGTTTGAATTCACACAACACTATTGCTTGTGTTAGGCTAGTGCTAAAGCACTGGAATCAAACTTTTAGAGAGCCATAAACATTTATGTATGGATCCAAGCCATTTGACTGACCCTTTTGGATTTTAGTCAAGCTGTCTGTGTAGCTATAAGCAATTCCAAAGAAATTAGAGTACATTAAAAAAGGAAAAAAATGATGCCTGAAGCCTGTACTATCTTGAGAGAACTTATAACCACGTCCAATCCAGGTATAGGATCCCGATGTAACATTTTACAAAAGTCTGACAAAGGTGAAATCAATCACAGGAGAGCTGCAATCCCCATTCTTTGTCTGTTTTTTCTGGATATCCAACAACTGCAATGACACTGAGAATTAATCATGATTTACTACTCCATTGAAGCCTAAGCTATAGATTAGTCTTTGTTTTGCTTATGTAAGTTTAAATAATAACATCCAACAAGCAGATGCAGGAGGCAGCTCTGGTGAATTTCTTATTCAGCTGACTGCATGTAAATACTTCCACAAATGGCTTATAAATAATGCAAATTATACTCACTGGAAATTATGAATGGCTCTGAGATCAGTGTGGGATTTCTGCCAGTTTTCTTCTGGGACCTGCAAATAAATGGTGGACAGATTCAAGACATAAAAAGGGATATATCTAAGATTAAACCTAGATAGAACTTACATGACTAGGCTCAAAACTATGCTGCAAAACATCTGAGCTTTCAAGTGCTTATCCCAGAAGTGGATTCTGAGCTCAGAATGTCTTCTGGTCATATCTTTAGTTTACAGCTTGTCAGGCATGTATGCAAGCACAAAGCCTGGGAGCAGCCCTGCGTGTTTCCTGCTGGCCAGATGTAGGTGGGTCCCAGTCCTTGTGGCCTGTTTGTGCATTTTAGAGGGAGGCTTTGTTCAGGCTTTGAAACACCCTCCAAGGACCAGACATGAAGCATTTAGGATTTGCATCCCTGGGCTTGGAGGCAATTGAGTCCTTCCTGGAAGGCAGCCCTAACTGCTGGATGGTGTTGTGGAGTTAATACAAATGTGTTTGTGTCACAGAGCATTGCTTTCCTTCTCATCTGTTCTAACATGTAAAATGGGGAGACAACATTGCACATATCCTCCATAATTAGAGGACTGTGGAGGGTTTTTAGCTTGAAAATGGCATGGACCTTTAGCTGATAGAAGAAATATATATATGTGTGTTAGCATTGTATACGTGCATGTATGTGTGTGTGTTTAATCTACTGTGGTACTATACTTTAAAAATAGCCCATATGTTTTATAATTCAAGAGCAATTAAAATGTTTTGATAATAGCTGGGTTTTTTTGAGACTGATTACTTATGATCACTATAGTTTTCATATGTGTACAGTGGATTTGATTAACAATTTGTGTATTAGTTATGATAACTGGTATTAGACATGCTCTTGCCCTATTGTCTCTGTAATAACAGTAGCAGTTGAATTATTATGATCAGGAAAGCAATTCATAAATATAGCAGTAGCAGATGTGACTGAGGAGATGGTTTGCAGTTCCAAGGCTATCACTTTCATTGGTTGTAGTGACAGTAGAGTTGCTGGAGGTTATATTTTTTAAATTAGACTTGAATTTAAAAATAGAATACTAACTCCCTGGTTTGCGTCAGATTCTGTTATTTATCTCTGATGCAAAAGAGATCATGATCTGGAAAAGTAGACATTAGTTCATGTGAGGCTTAAATCCATGATTTTTAAGAGCAGTCTACCTAGAAATAGTTCACATTAATTGACTTTATGGAATTTATAATGCTCCAGATAATATGTCCCGAGGAACAAGTTGAAGCTTTTATAGAACCATGACGTAAAACAGTATGTGTAGTGCATCTGAGCAGCTCTGCTCCTCCCATTGTATCAGCAGGCCATGCCAAAGTGTCATTCTGCGTCATGAACAGATTTCCAAAGACCTCCTTTTCCTGAGGCAGAACCCTCTTGCTCTAGTGCTGGGGCAGGAAAGCGATAAGCATCTGTCTCATTAATACTTGTACTGTTAATGTGGGTAACTCCCTAGAACTCAGCAACCTCTGCTCATTAGAAACGCTATAAACCATTTGTTGTGATCCCTCTTGGATTTCACGGGGTCTTTGGAAATACTAATCATGCCAGTTTCCTTTATATTTCTTTTTTTTTAATCTTTCAATCTGCACAAAAATATTTTTCCAGATACATACTTATCTACATATATGGCCTTTCTTTCAACGTTATAGCTAATCTGATGGCCCTTTATCATCTGACATTTGTAATGTCCATCCCACATTTCTTTTGTGTTTGACTAATTTCTAGTGGGTAAGGCAACTTAGCAGTAAAATAGGGGAGTCAACAAAGTGGTGTACAAAACTTTGGATCCTGCATACTGAAAATGAAAAGAATATACTTCAGTTTCATAACAACACCTGCATAATGATTGGAAAAATACATACACATTTTGGAAGAGATTCTAAGGCATATTAGAGTAGTGCTTCGATAAACCATTCTTAGCAAAATCATAACTCTTCCATTTTGTAGATGCTGATCTTTTAGGAATACATGTTGTAGTTCCTGTTGACCTGCACCTCGTAGTAGGTATTTTTCATTCCTAGTGGCTGTTCCTGAAGGTCTATTTTGTACAGTAAATGTCAAAAACTGTGCCTTCCCAACATGAGTGACATAAATGCTAAGAAAAATTCTGCAGATCAGAATAAAATTCTAACAGTGCTTATTGAAACTGTTGCCTCTTCATACTAAATTCATGCTCATTTTGTGTCCTTTTACTGCCATGAATGAGCACTGACCTTTTGCAGATGACACAAAATAGGGTGGAGTGTCTGATACACCAGAGGGACGTGCTGCCATCCAGAAGGATCTTGACAGGCTGGAGAAATCAGCTGTCAGGGACCTCATGAAGTTCAACAAGGGGAAGTGCAAAGTTCTACACCTGGGGAGGAACAACCCCAGGCACCCCCGCACACTGGGGGCCCACCAGCTGGGAAGTAGCTTTGCAGAAAAGGACCTGGGTGTCCTGGTGGATGCCACGTTGAATCTGAGACACCAATCTGCCTTTGTGACAGGGAAGGCCAATGGTATTCAGGGCTGCATTAGGAGGAATGTTGCCAGCAGGTCGAGGAGGTGATCCTTCCTCTCTACTCAGCACTGGGGAGGCCACACCTGTAGTGCTGTGTCCAGTTCTGGGCTCTCCAGTACAAAAGAGACATGGACGTACTGGAGAGAATCCAGCAAAGGGCCACTAAGATAATGAATGGCCTGGAGCATCTGTCTTAGGAGGAAAAGCTGAGAGAGCTGGGACTGTTTAGCCTAGAGAAGGCCTGGGGGGAGTCTCATCAATATGTACAAGTATCTGAAGGGAGGGTGTAAAGAGGACAGAGTCAGGCACTTTTCAGGGGTGCCCAGTGACAGGACCAGAGGCAATGGGCACAAACTGAAACACAGGAGGTTCCCTCTGAACATCAGGAAATGCTTTTTCACTGTGAGGGTGACTGAGCACTGGCAGAGGTTGCCCAGCCAGGTTGTGGAGTCTCCCATCCATGGAGGTATTCAAGAGCTGTCTGGATGTGGTCCTGGGCAACCTGTTCCAAACGGCCCTGCCTGAGCAGAGGTTATGGGCAAGATGACCTCCAGAGCTATCTTCCAACCTCAACCATTC
Organism: Haliaeetus albicilla; assembly: GCF_947461875.1. Taxonomy (NCBI): domain Eukaryota; kingdom Metazoa; phylum Chordata; class Aves; order Accipitriformes; family Accipitridae; genus Haliaeetus; species Haliaeetus albicilla. The sequence continues at coordinate 60,402,183 of NC_091483.1, forward strand.
TGTGATTCTATGACCTCTGATTTGTTGCGTATCATGTTGTTTTAATTTTGTATCACCTTACATGCTTTGGTATGCAAGAAGCAAAAACAGCCATAGAGACTATTGCAGGACTATATGCACAGTAATGTCAAATATTTAGATTAATTTTTCTAGCTTTAGCAGTTTATAGTCATGAAAAACTTTGCTGTAATAGAGGCAAAGTCTTAGAAAGGTAGAGTTTAATACACACTCTGACTTTATCAGTGGTATTTAGCCTGGCATTTTGTTCCTCTTGCACTGTGAACATTGCATGTATTTTCACACTGCTTTCCTTCAACAGTCTGTTCCTAGTAGGCACATACTGATTTAATCAAATCTTACAGCTGTAGCTGAGAAGTGTTCTGAATAATAATAAAGCTTTTATACTGAATATGACTTCATTTAGAAAATACTGCTGATGCAAGGTGGCAGATTCATTAAACTGCATAATTGGTCAATGTGCCTTTACTTCAGAAAATACTATTTTTTAAAGTTAGACCACTTGGTTATCTAATAATCTTTTATATACCTTGTTTTGCTTTACAGCAGTGTTTGAAGAACAGCTCTTGGGAATGAAAAAATTAAGTCAATGGTCTGGAATTAGCTTCAATAGACAGGTGAGACTTTCTAGTTTAGTACCTTTCTGTGTAGGGAAGGTCATGGAGCTTTTGCATGAAAACACAAGATTTATTTCTTAGGTAAGTTTGCCTTTGTAAGTTGCAAAGCATCATAGATGCTTACTTTTTAGTCTGCTGAAAAGAAAAGACCTTTTCTTTGGACTATGACCATCCACCTTCCTTGCTAGTATCCCTATTTCATTAGTGTAGATAGATGCAATAGAAAGTTTTCTCTTTCTTCGGTTAACTAGACAAGGAGAGAAAAAGGGACAGCTGGACATTAACATACATTTGATCTCTTTGCTATACGTTGAATTTAGTTTATTAGTACTTTCTGATGCTTAAATAACTTGGTTTTGACACTACTGCTGTCCATTGATTGAGACAGAAGAACAACTGTTTCAGTCTTCCTTATGTTAGTAAAACCATAGTCCAACCTTGATACATAGGTTGTATTGATTAAACTTCTTGTTTGAAAGTAAAACATAAAGAAGACTGATTTCTATCAGGTTCTTTTAAATTTTTACTTTAGCCATTACTATTAGCTGTTGAAGAAGGCAATTGTGAGAGTCTGCAGTTAGTCTCTAATCTGCGGTTTGATTGTCTGTAATAAGGAATAACTATTTATTCTTCTTTCAATATCATGTCATGCACTGATCTCATAAATTGAAAAAAGATTAATCATGCTTACTTCTCTGCCTGTGTAGACATTTCTCCCCTAAAATTCTACTGTGGTTTATTCCGATTATGATCCCGTTTCATGATATCAGTGAAATATTTTTGTTCACAACTAAGCCTAAGTAATCAAATATCTTTCCTATCAGTCTATAAAATGAACTACCTAACAATTTCTTTCAGTGGAAAAACTGAAAACATTTGCCATATATGGTGGGGAAATGACATGACCATTGGTCAACAGTGTGCTAGAATCAAGACACTAGAAATAGGCAATAATAAATTGAAAATCTCTGTGGGCCATGCATCCCTGCTTATTTAGAAGACAGTGGGATAGAACTTGCCTTATGGAAACAGCACACAAAAACATTGTAGCTTAGCTTGGTGGCATTTGGAGGTTAATGAAACTTCAGTCTGGATGGTTTACGTTGCAGTAAGGAAAAATGTCCTAGCTACTATGATTAGTTAATATAATGGCTGTTTGCTTACATAGATCATATCTCGTGCTGCTTCTAGGAAAAATACACTGGGAAAATGTAATTGCATAAGCAGCCATTTCTGATAAATAAAAGCAGCTACAAGATAAGTGAGCACTATCTTTTCTGCTGGGAAAGGGGCAGAAGAAAATTATGTCACTGGGTGTTGTACATGGTATCTCTGGGTGTTGTACCTGCTCCAGCATTAAGCATCCAGTACAGGATATATGGTAATAGGGTTTCAGGCTGTGGTGCAGCACATGGGAATGAAACTCACTCTGGCAGAACACAGAGGTAAAAGTTGTATTGCATGAAAGAGTTCTTTGGTTTGCATTAACAAGTCATATCAGATTGCCTTTAATTCTTCCAAAAGGATTTTATTTTTTTCTCCTGATAGATATTCTGGGGTTTTTTGGGGACAAATGCAAATTTCATAAAATTAACCCATACGTCCCCTTTGGGAAAAATTCTTACTGATATTTTAGTCACAGACAGCTATGACTCAAGTGGGGAACCTATCAGAATTTCATTGTTCTTCATTCAACTATATATTTCTTTATAGTTTTAGGAAAGTGTCTTTACTCATGTTTAAAAGAAAGAGGGAAGAAATTTTTAGATTTTGTTTTAGGTGATTTTTTTCCCATAACTTAGGAACAGAAATCTTTACACAGATTGTTATTTAATCCTGTATTATTTAACTAAAAAAACCCTCATTATATGAGACTCAGAGTAGAGTTGTCTGAAATATTCTTCTGATGTTTGAGCTCTCTTGCCCCTTTTTCCATAATATCATTTCACTATATCCCACCTGCATTTGTGTCAGCATGATTGCCTTTCTACACTGCAATATTGATATCAGATTTTGCTAGTTCTCAAAGTTCAATAATTTATTATTTTTATAATAAAGAGGCCTCCGGCATTACTAAATTAAAAATAGCAACAAAGGCATAAACGTCATACAGTGATTTCACTGGGAAGAGAAATTTTAGACATTCAACATTTGTTGAAGAAATGAATTTATGATTGATTCATTTTGAAAATATATATTCTCACTAAATTGTATTTCTGGAACACGTTGGGACTTTATTTTGCTGAAAGTTTTATTAATGCAAAATATGCTATCACGGGACCAACAAATCGAAGCCTGTCATTGCAGATATTACTTTGCAGTGCACCCAAATACAATACTTATACTAGTTAATTAGTTGCTACTTATCCCCAAAACCTCAAAATTTAATCTGCAATCATCATAACAAAGAAGATTGAAGTTTAAGATTGGTATGCATAACTTGTTCAAATTCACAGAAACAAATTCAGTCTAAAGAAAATGAGGTGTTTTGTGAGAGTGTAAAAATGATTTATACACAAACCATGTCAAAACCAAAGAAGAATAAAACCAATAAAATCAAGGACAAATAATTTGTAGGCTTCTTTAGGAAATTTTCCAGGCAGTGCCTGGAGTTTATTAGTAATTGTATGACTAAGCTTGCCTCATGTTTTGAATATCACTCTTTAGTGCCTGAACAATTCTATGGTGTTAAGATGACTGAAATTAAGTAGTTTAAGACATATACCAGTGGAGTCATCAGACATGGCCACTAAGGAAAACAGCGTAAGCCATCTGTTTAGATAAAAATCTCTCTTGCTATTGTTTAGCACTGTGTGGCTGCAGGGATTGTGGTATACAGTACCCCTGAAATTGTTCTAAAAATGGATAGGAAATGTGCCATGTTGTCACTACAGAAATAATCTTCATTATTCAGTATTTGCAAAACTCTAATAGGATTGTGAATTAGCTGTTCTAGTCACTATTTTCAATCTTCTTTCTTCTCTGTCATTTAATCTGTGTAAAATGGCAGACACTGTCTTTACCCCCACACTTGGGTTTTGAGTTATTACTCTTTTCTATTATTTTAAGTTTCCAAGAGGTACTGCAGTGTAAGTTGTAGGTAGCTGAGAGGTCAGATACATGGGTTCATGTTTTAATATTCCTTCTCAAAACTTCAATACCCTAATCTTTCTTACATTTCAGCCGTAGTTATGGATAAATTATTTGATAAACAATAAATCATATCTGTAATATAGGAGATTGCATTTAAAAGTGTATGGTAGCTGATAATTTCTTTCTGCTTTTCAGATTCTAAAATTCATACTACTTTTTATATCTGTTTGGCCAATTGCACATTATCTTAAATGCTTGCCTTGTTGGAGGCATGTATGTGTTCACCATCCTTACATAGGAGACATGAAACCTTCTGAATAAAGATAGTGTCAGTGTTTCTTTTCATAGCGATAATAGGATTTTGTACAGAAATGCAGGAAAGCTAAAAAAGCAAAACTTTTAAGTCAGAAGCTTATGTGAAACCTGATTTTTATTTATTTGTTTGAACATATGTAATTTTGGGGAATATAATCCACCCACCCCTTGAAGGCAGATGCCATTGGTATTTTCAGAGAATTCCCTCAAATCCTAGTAAACACATCTATGTACTATTTTTTGTCTATGTCAACATTATGCAGTACAAAAAGATACATTAATCCTGTTACATGATAAATTAGGCAATAAGCTACAAACATTTCGATTCCTTACTAACACAGCAAATATTTCTGGTTTGCTCTCCTTAAATTGGAAGTTTTCAGAGTAGTAGAGATGTAGAAAGTGATGGGAGTGTGGTTCCAGAGATTTGGACACTTTATTTAGGTGAACTATGTTTGGATTTATTTTCAATTTCATGTATTTCACTTAGAGGGCTCAGGGCTCTCCACCTAGTCAGCTTTAAAAATAAGGCCCTGTTTCAAAGGTAAGTGGTTGCTTTTGACAAGTGGATGTCTATAACCAGACTTTCGCTTTCTGCTTTAGAAAGATGATTAGCTGCCTCCTACTTATGTAAGTAGATTGCTGAAACCAGATTAATTAGCCTAGAAAAAAATTCTAAAAATACTTTTTATCAATTTCCCATGAAAACTTTAATATATACTCTATTCCTTAAAATTACTTACTGTTTTGTGGATAGCAGAATGCAAAATAATTGACCGGAGGAACTCTGGTAATTTAGTCCATTGTGCAAATATTTAGAAAGAAAAGTTTCTATTATTTCATGACTGTTCTAAAAAGAAGCCACTAAAATCTAATACACCTCCCCAAATTTGATGAGAGAATTTTTTCAGCATATTCAACAAACTGTGAACAGTAGAAAATGTAGATGGAATCCCCTCATTACCTGCTGCCTTTAGAGAGCTGTTTTCTTTGAACATGTCTAATGCATCCTGTATTTTGAGTTAGATTTAGGAAAAAGATTTATTGAGATAAAAAATGCAGAATTCACATTTTTCTGCTTGTGTAGTATTAGAAAAAAACCTTTTCCTTTTTGAGATTGTTAAAATTAAGCCTTCAACAGATTATCATATCCTCTGAAGCATTATTTTTTAAAAATAGATCCCTATACATAAACATTCCATTATAAATCAAGATTAAAATGGACCAGTATCTGAATTTTTTATACAGTAGCAGATTTCCTAACATCAAATACATATCCTGGCACTTACAAAAATAATTCTGTGGAGTTAATTTATACTCAGTCTTCCAAATTTGCTGCAAGACCTGACTAGACAAACTACACCCCCACTGAGACAGACACTTGTCTTTTTGATATATAAGTAGTGAGAAACGTTTCTTTGGAAGAGATACACTGTTCTGAATTAGTTTCTTGTGCCATTTAAGACACAGATACTATAAACTCTGATTGTACAAGATTTCCTGTATGTCTGGATTGAAGCCAAGTGAAGAGTGAAATGAGAGGAATGGGAGAAACAGAATCTGGAGGCTGTTGGAGGATTTCTGAAGCCAAGTTTCAGCTTTACATTAGGCAACAAACCATCAGTATTTTAGGTAAAATGGACTGAACATCTCGGTTTCTCTCGCAGGAGCTTCCTAACCATCAACTAGATTTTATTCTGTATGAAATGATCAGCGACTGACTTATTTTTCTTGTTGCTATATTGCATCCAAATGGCCCAGATTTGTTTCTGCTAAGTTTAGCCATTTAAATGTAGGCATCTAATCTGGTTATCTAAATTACTGCAAGAGCTTAGAAAGTCCTCTGAAGGCCTGTACCACACTCTCATATGAAAGAAAGTAGCTGGGAAGGACATATTGTGTAATAACAAATACTGTAAAAGTGATTTTTGTTAACTCAGGAATAACCTTTCCTGAAAAAAGAAGTGCCCTCTATGGTTCAGTGTTTCTTGCCCTTCTCCAAAACTGTGAAAAGTGCACGCTGCTGGAGTCAAAGGCATTGGTACTCTCTCTGGTGTGAGGTTTTCTCTGGTGCCCAGTTAAAGTGTCCTCATATGGTCAGAATTAGAATGATTTATGAATTCATTGGAGCTTCTGCCTGAAAGTGTATCTCACTTGCATATATTCACACACACAAACCAATATACACTTGATTGGACGTAGGTCCAATGGCTTAACCATGCACTGCCACAGGCTTTTTCAAAGGAAGTTAAGCATACACTTTTAAAACAAACTCATGAGAATACCAAATCCATTCTCCTTAGGATTCAGTACAGGAGACGGGCATTTTCAAATTTTCTTGACTCTGTAGGAAATTGAGTTTATTCAATGTGGGTAACATTTTAAATGTAGTTATAGCTAATAGGTAAGTTATAGTTACAGTTATAACTATAAAAAAGTTATAGATAATAGGAAAATAGGTGTTTTTCAAATGACTAAAACCTGATGTCTTTGTTGAAACTTGTTATTTTGCCAAGCCGTGCAATTCTTTTTTCAAGGAAATAACTTTGTAGTTCAGCTAATGCAAATACCAGCCACAGTATGCGTATTATCCTTTTGCTACAGGATCAGTTTTCACATTTACAGTTTTCAATCGGTTATTGCAATAGCATTTTTTTAAAATGGCAAAAAACTAGAAACATTGCCAAATACTTTCATTTACAAAATTTTCATTAGCACAGCAAAGGCAGAAATTATTTATCCCTTTACTTATTTTGATTCCAAATTAAAAAAAAAAAAAAAAAAAGACCTAAAAGAACCCCCCATCATAACAAAATTAGAAGAAGCAAGTATGAATTCACTTTGACAAACTGTGACACTACGAAAAGGACACTACAATAACAAGATGATAAGTAAGATACATGCCCAAAGTGAAATCATCCATCCAGGCATTCTGCTAATTAGGTCTTCTAATTAGTAATTGTTGTAATACAAGGACTAAGGCACTTCAGCTTGGAAAGAGATGATTAAGAGGAGATATAATAAAGGACTCTGAAATAAAAACATGTTCTAGAGAAGGGTTTACACAGAATATTTATTTATTGCTTCTTAAAATGGAGGAGGTAGTTGTGATCAAGGATAGTGCCAGGCAGAAGATTTTAAGTAAACAATAGAAACTGTTTTTGCAAAATGTATACTTATATGGTGGAATTTGTTTGTAAAGCTGTAGTGGTCAAAAGAATAAATAGGAATAGGAGAGGGATTAAGCAAATTAATTAATTAGGGCAGGCCAGGCACAGCCATAGTCTTCTTTCTGGAACCTGGAAGGACACAGAGGTGAAAAAATCTTTCTGTCTTTTTCCTATTTCACATACTCGCAAATATTCACTACTGTCTTCCTTCATACACAAGACATGGGAATGTTTGGACCTATCATTACAGTTGTTGGACTACCTGGGAAATAAGAAACTAGAAGTGTCTGTCCAAACTTAAGCAGTTTTCATACAGAGAGATTACAGGTCTAGGTTCCGTCAACTTGAAAGTGAGATGATGGGAGTGAAAGTCGTACACACGTGTAATGCCATCGATGATATAGGACAAATATGTTTTTCACCTGCTACTGTAAAAGATGGCACAATGGCACAAAGAGTTTTGATCCCCTGTGACAGCTATTAGATAACAGCTAATCCTAAAAGAAATGGAAATTTTAAATCAGGCTTTCAGAAATACACCAGAACATTCCTGAGACCCCTGCTAAGCATTTGTCTATCTATTTTAGGACAAGGATTGTTATTTTTCTCATGCAAACTCACACTGGGCATTATGAGAATAGACTGGCATAAAATAGTAATTTTTATTGAGAACTTTTCAGTGACAAAATGATGTAGTAGCAAATAAATCTTTAAAGCAACTTTCTGGAAGAAATAATCTGGATCACATCAAAAAAGCCTTTATGACGGAAACACACAAAAATTAAAGTAATTGAAGATTTTTTAAAGAAACAAAACTTATTCTGAAAAAAACAGTTATCTGCATGAAAAAGTATATGAATTATATAATTTATCTGGTGTGGTCTTTAGTGGCATTAAGGATTTTCATTTAGCATAATGAACATTTTCTTATGGTGAGAACAGCCAAGCACTGAATTAGGACTGCATAGAAATGTTGTGGAATTTCAGCAACAGATGTACTTTAAACTCACACATGACAGATGTTTGGAATGATGTATTTAGACTTGGTCCTGGTTTGAAAGAATGGGATGGACTGTATGATCTTTCCCACTCCCTTTCAACTCTATTATTAAAAATTTCTATTATTCTATGAGTCACTGAGAATATCTGACATTTATGCAGCTTCAGTATTACACAGAGCCAGATCCCCAAAAAGGACCTTGTTAAAGGTTAAATAACAGAATCGAGATCTCTCAATCCCAAGTGAAGAGCCTGAAAATCCTGATTAATAGCTGCCAAATCCTGCAGACGTGTAAACACCATAGGGCTCTTGAGGATCACACAGGAGAGTTTCTGAAGAACTGTAAGATCCTCATCTGCATGTGCTGCAAAGCTACACAGCTGTACAGGCATCAACAGCACAGGCATACAAGTAACTGCAGGGTGGTAGAGAGATACATGAGCAAGCTGTGAGTTAAAGCTCGTCTAAATCACCACTGGCAAAGTAGTTGCAGAATAAGGGATTTTGTGCAGGCAGTTTACCTTGCTTCTCAGACAGTGCACAACTATGTGAGGAACATAAATGCTGTGACAACTTTGTCAGACTCCACATGACTGAATATCGTTTTGCCTCCTTGAAGACAAATCTGAATCTAAAAACTGAGTAGTTCTCGATCTCTCTTTCTTGAAAGACTCACACAAGCAAAGATGGTCTGAAAATAGCTATTCTACAATCTCTGACCTGGGCTCATGATACACTGCAGGCATCTGACTTCAAGTCCAGGTAGACAAAGTGCCTCTTGCCTATTTATACACCCTTCAGATATCTGCAAAAGCTAACTAAGAAAAGCAAGCAAACTCAGTAAGTCTACATAGGCATTTCCCTTCTTAAAAAACGGAGATTGCAGACTATTATCCTTTTACTCCAAATAGCCCCTTAGCTTGCAGGAGACCTGGGTAGAATACCATTTGCCCCTGAAAAGCTTCAAACCCACATCTCTACCTCCTTAGATGATGCTGTAACTTCCAGATCATACACTACTCTTGAACAGTACTTACTTTCAATGCCTCCCTTTTGAAGTACTTCAACTTCAGCAGCATGGGAAATGAAAAAATCCTGACTTTATTGAGTGTTTGGGGGAATTCTATGTTCCTGTTTGTGTTTCAAGGACAGGATACATTGATCGGTGAAAAACTGAAGACAGAAAGAGGTTTTAAACACTTGTTACTCTGCAGAATTGCCTGGCCCAGTGCTACAAGTGTTGCTCAATACAATAAACTTATGCTTATTTTTGTTCTGAATCAGTAAGTCAGAAAGCTTTACAATAAGGCAGACTTAAGATATAATACTCCTGCTCAGATTGTTTTTCTGTTCTATGTCTGAATCTTGGCAAGTCGTCACTGAACATACTTGTTATGTTTCCCTCTCTGAGACTCTTAGCTACATAAACAAAGTAGGGAGCCAATGTACTTGGCCCTGAGATCTGGAATTTACTGTGGAGGCCAGGCATCTAGGAGCTCAGGCAATATGTACTCAACACTGTCAGTGTCACTGAGTTTTATGAATACAACTCACAGTCCACAGTTGGTGGCTTGTTTTAAATGCTTTACTTTCCATGTAAGATATTGCTTCTATGTGTAGACATTTCAGCGGGACTTCTCAGCTCCCTACAGGTGAGCGTTTACCAAGACCATAGACTGACTCTGGAAATAATTGGTCCCCGAAATGGACTTCAACCTACCCTTCGAGTATGTTCCTGAGAGCTAGCTAGTAAGATTGTTCTTCTCTGAGGAAAAATATAGAGAAGTAAACCTCGAACAAAGCTATGCTTATTTCACATGCATATTATTAAAGCTTCACAAGCTTTCCTTTCTAATTTTTGTCAAAACACCTATGCTTCCTTGAGAAGTAAATGTTTCACTGCTTGCTATTCCAATACTTCTACCTGATTACTTCAATGATGTAACTTCTGACATGGGAAGAAACAACCTGAATTTAACTTGGCACCAGGAAAAAAGTCCCTACAGTCAGATCAAGCAGGTTAGAATAGTCTTTTAATGGAAAGCAAAAAAATCTCTGTATCTTCAGTCACTTAAAATGATTCTAGGCAAAACATTCCGTCACTGCATTGATAGTTTGTGTAACAATTTTCATTAATTTGTCTGTTCTTCCTGTTGACCTAATGGTTTTCTGAGAAACTTTTCTGTAATAGATTTCAGGGCATGACTGTTTTGCAGATTAAAAATAGAGAGCCTTGAATGTCTCAATTATATTTCTGATAATATAAGCATATATTCAGTATGCAAAATTTCACAGGCATTTTTAATGAAATTAATTGGGGAAATCTGTCTGACAGATTCTTGCTTTCCTTTTTTTTGTTCCAATGACTTTAAAAGAAAGATTTCATCTGCGGACACAAAGTATTCGCACAAAAGGTTGTAGTATACCAATATAATACATTTTTCAAAGGTTTGAGTGGGATTTTTTCCAACATTATTCTGTGAAGAAGATTGAGTCTGTTTGTCCATTCAGTGATAGAGAATGTAACTTACATTTGTAGGTGTTACAAGATCCATGCTGATAGAGGCAAGTGGTAGGAGATGGTAGGCATCAGCCGTGGGCCGATAAGCAGAGTCCTGTGTTCTTCGTATCCATTAAAAAGCTTCCACATATCAAATTCATAGTGCTTATTTGTTTATTTCCACTACAATTTGTTGTGCTACATTCATGCTATCAACAAAAATACAAAACCTTCCCTCAAAGGTCATAGGACTGTAGAATAAGTTAGGCTGGAATGGACCTTTAGGGATCCTCTAGTCCTTGCTCCAAGGCAGGACCAACTACAAAATTAGATCAGGTGGCTCAGGGCCTAATGTTGCACTCATTCGAATGCGACAAAAAGGTGAGAAAGGCAAACAGTAAAAAAAGGCCTGAAAACTTATCTTTCCACTTGCCACCTCTGTCTTTTCTAGGGCAGCATCTTCTTCATCTGTTTCTTTCAAGTCAAATTTCAAAAGGCTTTCCTAGCTGCACAAACTCCACATGGTCTTACTGGGATCCATTTGAAAGTCATCTTTTCCATCACTTCTGAGGCCTGGTTTTGGATCTGCACCTTGCCGTAAATGAGCTTCCCACCGTTGCAACCTGCTCTCCTCTAAGTTACTGCTTATTATTATTACTTTTTCCCCTGTCTAATCAGACTATATTTTTCTCCCTACTCAACTTTTCTCTGTCCTGTCCCAATTTATTGTATTATTGAAGCTGCTCCCAACAAGCATGCATGCTTTCTTCCAGGAGGAGAAACTCTTCTTCTAGAGAGTCTCACCTGACCCAGGGCAAAACAGGCAGGACAAAGGACCTCATCTACGCCTTTTTAAACAAAGCATGCAGCTTATGATACACTGAAAACAAGCAAATGTAATCCAGCCACCACAGTGTTCTTAAGGAATATTTTCAAAGTGACTTAGGGATATTAGTTTTCTAGGGATCCCAGCCACAGAAGAATTGAACCCAAACAGACAGGTTAAGCTAGTTTTTGAAAGAGAAGGTGAAAGCCCAGATTTGTTCTCTTCTAAATGTCTGTAGAACTTCTGAGTCCCAACCTTCCCAGCTTCTGTTTTGGCAGCTACTGGTTTCTCACATGTAAATTGTCCATTAGTTACTTTGTGTAATTGACTCTGGTTAATCTAATTTAGGTAAATGTTCTGGAGCATATTAATTACTTAGTACCTTAGCTATAAAATAATCATATTCTCCATGAACATGATGTGAATTACTAAGTTTCTTCAGGCCCAAATGAGAATTTTTTTATGTTTTAATAAACATTTTGTACCCTTTTCATAAATGAAAACATAAGGAATACTAGCCATCTCTCTGTTATATGATCCAGTCTATTTAACCAAAATTATTGTTGGCAGAGGGCCATATGCCTGCAAATTTTCACATACAAAATTAGTAACAATTTCCATTTAGTAAGACCTTAACATGAGGAAGGCCAGCCAGATGGATTAAAAAATAATTCTGTCTAAACCAGAATCCATTTAAAATATTTTAAGCATTTCTTGACTTAAATAAATTCTTTATGTTTTCCCTTCCTAACAAATTAGCATTTTGTAGTCTGAGATGAATACAGAAAGCTCTCTCTGAAATTATGCATTCTGGGACTTACAAGGTAACTCACTCAGATAAGAAAGCTGTTTACCAATTTTAATTTTCTGTAAATTCAGTTTTTGAATATTTTCTCCTATTAACCAAAACTTTTGTGGGGCCTTATATTAACTAGATGAGGGGTTACATTCTTTAAATCTAAACATTTAGCCAGCCATATGATGGAGAGGGATTAAATTTGCTTTTTTTCTCAAGCAAAAATCACAGCTGATTCCCCCCCCCCGCATTTAATTGCCATAATTTTCAAATAGTGAATTTCTTGATGTTCACATAAGAGCATAAATTCCCAGGGATTTAGGGTTTTTTCGCGCATTGATGAACACACTCTGCCATGAACCAGGTAATAAGCCTTGCAAGGACTTTGGACACATGATATTCCTTGCAAATGTTTCTACATTTATATTTTCATGCTAGTTTTCATTAAAGTTTTACTTTGAATTTTTTCCCACCGAATAAATAATCTGACACTAGATTCTATTTTCACAGTTTCACAATTGTTCCTCTAATATTTCATATAAGTGATTTTATTTTATTTCTTTTGGTAGTTGGAGTATATGTATAATATACTGTGTTGTGCATAAATACACATATATCTGTATAAATATATATATAATATAAATGTATAGTGTCATAGATATCTTCTCTGCATCTCCTATGATGCCCTGAAACTGTGTACAGTGGTGCAAGACATAAAATTGAAAGTGTTAATTAATGTTGGATGAAAATAATGACACAGTGATATTGATGTGTGTGTCATTGAAGAAAACAGTTACTTTTTACAGTGCAACTATGTTATTTGATATTGCCTTTCTTTGAATAGGAAAATATTTGGTTGCTGGTTGTGATGGGTTAACCCTAGCTGGATGCCAGGTGCCCACCAAAGCAGTGCTATCACTCCCCCTCCTCAACTGGATAGGGGAGACAAAATATAACAAAGAGCTTGTGGGTCGAGATAAGGACAGGAGAGATCACTCACCAATTACCATCAGGGTCAAAACAGACTCGACTTGGGGAAAATTAACTTAATTTATTACCAATCAACCAGAGTAGGGTAATGAGAAATAAAACCAAATCTCAGAACACCTTCCCTCCACTGCTCGTTTCTTCCCGGGCACAACTTCACTCCCGGATTCTCTACCAACCCCCCCAGTGGCACAGGGGGATGGGGATGGGGTTTACGGTCATTTCGTCACATGTTATTTTCTGCCGCTTCATCCTCCTCAGGGGGAGGACTCATCACACTCTTCCCCTGCTCCAGCGTGGGGTCCCACCCACGGGAGACAGTCCTCCACAAACTTCTCCAACGTGGGTCCTTCCCACGGGCTGCAGTTCTTCATGAACTGCTCCAGCGTCGGTCCCTTCCACGGTGTGCAGTCCTTCAGGAGCACACTGCTCCAGCGTGGGTCCCCCATGGGGTCACAAGTCCTGCCAGAAAACCTGCTCCGTGGGCTCCTCTCTCCACAGATCCGCAGGTCCTGCCAGGAGCCTGCTCCAGCGCAGGCTTCCCATGGGGTCACAGCCTCCTTCAGGAACCCACCTGCTCCGGTGTGGGGTCCTCCACGGGCTGCAGGTGGATATCTGCTCCACTCGGGACCTCCATGAGCTGCAGGGGGACAGCCTGCCTCACCATGCTCTTCACCACAGGCTGCAGGGGAAACTCCGCTCTGGCGCCTGAAGCATCTCCTCCCCCTCCTTCTTCACTGACCTTGGTGTTCGCAGGGTTGTTTCTCTTACATGTTCTCACTCCTCCGGCTGACGTTTCCATCTGTCCTAACTTTTTTTTTCCTTCTAAAAAATGTTATCCCAGAGGCGTTACCACTATCGCTGATTGGCTCGGCCTTGGCCGGCGGCGGGTCTGTCTTAGAGCCTGCTGGTATGGGCTCTCTCTCAAACACAGGGGAATCTTCCAGCAGCTTCTTACAGAAGCCACCCCTGTAACCCCCCCCCCCGCTACCATAACCTTGCCACACAAAGCCAATACACTGGTTTAATTTCTCAAGGTGCATGGAAAATTATCTCCCCAAACAGGTATATTTAAATGTAAATTCTGTAGTTGATTGATGCTATGATATTGGTTTTGAATGCTTTGTGATTCATTAGAATTGATTAATAACTGGTTGACATTTGCATATGTGAATATGCATTTACTTGTTCAAGAGATAACAGAGGGATTGGCTGATCTGAGGATGTACCAGTAGGGAATGTCTGTGGTGCCAGGTCCCCGTGCTGGCTGAACTCCTACCCAGGTGGTGTGCTCAGGTTCAGATTCTCCATGAAGCAAGTGCAATAGTTATATCCAGAATGTATTTGGTGCCTTATACTATATCAGGTACGCTTTCACCTCAGCAAATCAAGCCTTTTTTTATGAAAAGGGGAAGAGTGCCTTATGCACCCACTGCCTTCTATAAAAGGGGCACCCTTCACTCACAATCTCCATTCTGAGTGTGCGCACCATTTGTGCTGCCTGTTGCTGCTGTTGCTGTTGCCAATGATTCAGATGAGATCTGTGACCAGGAGGCCTGCTACAGGCCATTTTCAACTACTGGTAGCTAAACAAAACGTATTGTTGCCTGATCTGCCCCGAGGGAAAAGCACATACTTTCTGGTGAGCAAGGCTGCTTGTTCCTGCTCTCTCCACATCCTCATAGCAAAATGGGTTATATACATGTAGGATGGGTTGGACTCAAGTGTATAGGGCAACACACCTCCTTCAAGGAATCACATCCCCAAGGCAAGAAACAGCCATCATCTTATGAAACCTGGCTATGCCAAATAGTGTCAGTAGAAAGTGAACATGAGGAGAGGAATAAAATTGTCATGAGGATATGAAGGACAGAAACAAGATATTAAGTAAAACAGTGAGACTCAGTTCTTCACCAAGATATTAAGTAAAACAGTGAGACTCAGTTCTTCACTTTATCTGTTGCTAACATGAGTCCCCCAAGAACCAGTGGAGCTTCTAGTCACATACCTCTTCTAGTCTTTTCTTCTTTTACCATACTGAGACTCCTGAGTCCTAAACAGTAACCTTGAGTATAGATAACGAGGCCAGGGTAATTCTTTAATAGACAGTATCTCGGAAGCATTGCCTGAGGAAAGTTGACTGGCTGGTAATGGGAACTCTTCAGAAGTTTAGGGAATCATATGAAGGCTCTGAGTTAGGCTGTAGTGGTTTGTGCACTTCTGAATTTTGTACATCAGACTACAGAAGGATGTACAGTGGAGCTGGCCTGGTCTTTCTATCAGTGTCCTGTAAGTTGCAAGTGGATTTAGAGACTCTGGGTGTTTCAGGAAAAGGGGAATAATCATTGAGTCTATGCTAGCTAATTTTGCAGTACAACTACCTTAGGCCATGCTCTTGGCTGGTCAGGCCCAAGAGTAGATTTACATCATGGACTGTAGGTGTATAATGGTGAATAGAGACTGTCGGTTTGACATCTCCAGGACTGCCCAGAGTGCATTTTGTACAGGACTGTCATGGTTTCAGCCCAGCCAGTAACAAAGCACCACGAAGCCACTTGCTCACTCTTCCCCCCACAGTCCTGGTGGGAGGGGGAGGAGAAAATACAATAAAAAAAGCTCATGGGGGGGACAGCCTGCCGTCTCACCAGGGCTGCAGGGGCATCCCCTCCTCCGGCGCACCTCCTCCCCTGCCTTCCTCACTGACCTCGGTGTCTGCAGAGGGGTTCCTCTCACATCCCAATCTCCTCCCCCGCTGCAGGTTCCCCTTCTTAAATCTGCTCTCCCAGAGGTGCTACCACCATCGCTGATGGGCTAGGCCTGGGCCAGAGGTGGGTCTGACTTGGAGCGGAGAAGCTTCTAGCAGCTTCTCATAGGAGCCGTCCCTGCAGCCCCTCCCCTGCTACCAAAAAACCCTACCACACAAGCCAAAACAATGACATTTGCTTACAGCTCCCAACTGGAATGGCTTTGCTTCTGCTTGGCAGTGTAATAGTAGGAGCTTGAAGTACTAAGCAGCTGTGGGAGATGCTGGTAATGGGATCCCTGACATCCGACCATGGCTGATCTGCTAACCATCCCTATGGAGCCTGCCCTGTGCCTACTCACCAGTCCTTGTCTTGTTCCTCTCTGCTTGCGGTAAGTTGAAGCTATCATTTCCCTTGCTGAACTTCCAGCTCTTTATTCACTCTACCAGTCCCATCCCTGTCTATGGACTGAGAGGTGTACCAGTGCTTGAACAATGGCTGCAGTATAACCTTGGGGTGTAGGGGAGGGGGTCTGTGTGATGTCCAGAGCCTGTGACTTCAGGCAGGCATGGGGGGAAGGAGAATCAGAGAAGTCTCTCAGTAAACCACATCCGTAAGCAATTTGTTATGGACACAAAGCCACATAAAGCAGCAGTCTTGCCAGAAAAATGACTTACCACATTTCAGTTTGTTTTCCATGTGGAGCAAACCAAGGTCATTTTTAAAGTGATGCCATGACAGAAAATCTGTGGCTATTTACATGAGTCACCTATGGATGCTTGGGGATATCTAAGTTCTTCTCAAACACATAAATTGCATACAGTTTCTAGCATTGCTGGAGGGCTGTGCTTTGCTGGACAGCTGAGGTTTGAGTGTTAAAATAGTCTTCCTTCTGTTTGCTGAACAGCAAAATAGTCTAGCTAGGCTACAGAGAGTGTCTATATTCCTCCTTCCTTTTCCAGTTTCTGAATTGAAAACTGCTAAGCTTAATGGAAACACTATCTACCCCCTTATCTTTGGAGAGATATGCTATCTGCTCTTTAACCATCTGTTCCATTTATTTTTCACAGTTTTTCCATTTTCAATACTTAGTATAAAGGAGTTAAGCACAGATTTCTAAGATTTGCCTTCAAATTCTCAGTCTTCCCAGGAATGACTTTCAGATGAGATTCACTTGCATTTGTGTAGTTCTGCTGTGAAGGAGCAGCCTGTCTATAAGTTTGTGCTATTCCTTTCTAAATTGTTGCTGATTACCTTTATGGTCTGATTTGATATTCATTCCCGCAGACCTGAAGGCTACTGATGGGTAACTTAAGCAGAGCTCTGTGGGGCACACTTTTTTGCTGTGGATAGCCAGGGACAATGAATGACAATGAAAGATTATGCTCTTTTCCGGAGGATTAATCAATTATGATACAAAGTGAATTTTTTTTTCAATTAGATTCTAAATAGTTGATAATTGAGCAATTTTGTTCTTGATGTGGGAATCCTCCTAGAAGAGTAGAAAGTCTTTGAAAATTTAATTCTCTCTGGGGTGGTCTAATACACCATGAACCTTACAAGCTTGCAGGCTTAATGGGCTTTCCTTCCAGCTTGCCAGCTCTAATTAAAGGCAAACTCTGTTTCAGTATGGTATTATATTAGCCTGCATAAAATCACCACATTTGCATGAGCCTGTCAAACCTCATATTCAAACCTGCCTAGTCTCCTGAATGAAGCAGGAGATTTCCTTTCTTTTTCTTCTGGCCATCATGGTCTTCTGAATTAATTGTTCGAACTCTTTATTTCTGCAACTGTGAACCTGACAGGTAGTGCATTTCTCATTAACAAGGTATTTCTGGTGTCATACTGCTACTTTTCTTCATACTGCATAGTAAGACTGTTTCCTAGTCAAAGAAAAAGTAAGTCAAAGGGTCTGGGAGGCTATCTCTATAAAAATGACTGGCACTACATAAAGGCATGGTGTATCCTTGAGAAAGAAACTTGATAAAATATTCAGTATTATATATTCTCACATTCACACCAAAAAAAATCACTGAATTTACATTATTCTCTTACTTTATTTACAGCCTAATAGGCATTAGTATCATTAGTTGTGATTATGACATACAATCCATAGAAATAATATAGAAAATGGAGTGATAGGAAGCCAACAAAACTCCCCCTACAAACTCTTTGTAAGGATACTGGCCTTTACTTTGAAAAATTGGGTAATAACAATGTAAAACAATTGACTATCCTTTTCTTGTTATATATACTTGTTTTATTTGTGTCCACAATTAAAACATTAATCAGAAAGAAAAAGAGCAGAATTTGTCATGACTCTAGTTCTCTCCATCTAGAAAATTTGCAAACTACTTTACAAATCATATACTTTCACTCCATTGATATGTAGCTTCTTTATAGTGAAATAGGATGCTTATCCACCTGGAGTAACTCTGTCAATATGTTTGAGGTAGATACTGTAGTGTATTGCATCAAATGCAAATTCCAGTGTGATTTTTTCAGGTAGATAAAGTGCAATTATCCACTTTAAGTTTTAGCTAGGGCCATTCAGTCATATGCATCATTTGTTTCTCCTGCTTTGTAACATCTGAGTGCTTCACTGGACATTAATGGATTTAACTTCACAGTACCATTGAGATATGGTAGTATGATTAACTTTATTATGCAAAAGCAGAACTGAGACACTGAGAAACGTAGGATCCAAATTAAAATCCATTGAGAAAAGAAAATATTTGGTCAGCTTCAGCTGGCCTTGGATCATACCCAAGCTTATATATGAGACCTGGAAAGACTCTATCATTGGCAAGCAGTCTCTTAGGCAAAAAAATGTTCTGTTATGAAAGGGTAATGGGATCTTTAATCAGTGCAAGTGGTATGAGCTGTAGTTTGAAATGCCAAGAACACTGAAATGTCAGTATTTGTACTAAAGAGTCACCAAGAAAAAAAAAAAAATGTCATCAGTAGTTCTCTCCTGAAGGAAAAACAATTACACTGGGACAATTTTTCTTACTATTTTCTAATTGAATAGTATAGTATTTGAATTGTGATTACAACAGAATTGCTATCCCTGAAGGCTTCAGGTGTGTATCTATTAAGAGCACTTTCTTGCTGTTAGCATTTCCACAAAATAATATCAGCAAAGAACCATCTCCTACACCAAGGATTCACACAGCACCTCTGATAGAAGGACTGCAGGATTGATCTAACATTAGTGCATAAAATACTGTACACACAGATTGCTGGAAATGTAAATGTTAAATTGGCAATGTATTATAAAAACACTAGTAGATCTTAGCTGATACGATTTAGCTCTTAGAGAATTTACTATGGACTTACATATTGATGGTGACACTAAGAAAATTCTAACATTTTAGTAATTTTTAAGGATCTTTTTATCCTCTTTGATATTTACAGCTGCAGTGAGCTTTAGTATACCCAGCTCTAGCTTCTGTCAGGATTAAAAAGCTCCCCAAAGCTCATTTCAATTATATGTATCAGTGAAGACTACAGCAACATCCGTGCTAGAAAACAAGTTATAAATTCCGTAATGCGAGAGGTCAAACAGAAACCTTCAGCTCAAGGTCTTATTATGTGCTATTACTTAAATAAACTCATCTGTTGGGATGCTCAGTAAATAAAAACATTTTAATAACTTTTACTCTTAAGAAGGGGGAAAAAAGGCAGAGAAACCTTGATGTTCAATCATATGGGATTTCATAGTTCTAATAGGTGGATTTGAACCACTCTAATGACCCAACGGTACTGCACAGCATTTTGGTACGTCAGCTTTTGTAGAAGAGCTCTTCCAGACCTGTTCTTTATGTTATTGCCCACATGATTTTTGGAATGAAACCTGAATCCTGGACCCAAGGTGCTTCTAAGGCAGTTGGATCTAAGAAGAAGCTGGTTAGTGTCTGCCTCTGGCCATCACAGCATGCTTCCAGGTGCCATTGTTCCCATCTGGGCCTGTTCTTTAGATGTAGGATTATTTAGCTCTAGTAACCAAAACATCCTGCAGACAAAGGTCTCACCTTCCAGCTCACATCAGTAGTTTATTTATTCCTTTCTCTTAAATTTTCTATTCTGTACTGAGAGTCATTTGACACATCCTTTGCATCATAATTACTAGTCCAAATAGTAGTTTCCCTTTTCTTTTGATTATTTGTGTGTTTGTTAATCAATCAAAATTATTCTAGGAGTCAGACACATAAAAAAGACACAAACCTTTCCTCAGGGTAATCAGGATGAGAGACCTGAAGAAAGAACTGTTGAGGGAGCAAGAACAGATCATTTATGTTCTAATACAAAGCAAATCACCTTGAACTTTAATCTTAAAAGTCAGAAATTGATATCAGATTGTTCATCAGATTATTGGACAAAATTCTATAAACGACCCTTCTTAGAAGGAGACTTTTCAGTTCTGTCTGTTCCAAATCAAGCTCTTACACAAGTGTTGGGTTATGAACCCAAATGTTGTCATCTATAAGCAGAATTTCAGCTACATCTCATAAGTTATTCCAATATCTTTTGTTATGGTTTTTCAGTTCACATACTCATTTTTTTGATCTTTTTTGGCATAGTTATACTGTATTTTCTTTTCTTTTTGCCCTGTGAAACTAACATTGCATATGCCTCCATTATATCTGAAAAATTCTTGTGTCGTCATCCCTCACCTGTGTATATTTTACCTGCTTAGATTAAAACTCTGTGAAGCAATGCTAAAGAATATTAGTCTGTTGCTCCTTTTTTTGAAGCAGTTTAAGTCATCAATAACTTTTTTATATTTAATATATAATCATAAATTATCCATTCCAATTTTGGTAAAAGAACGCTAAGAATTATCAAGAATTACATGATTGCTTTATTCTTACAAATATCGAGAGGGTTCAAACCATCTGAAGTCTAAAATTGTTGTGTACACAAAAGGTACTTTTATATGAATTCCAGCACTCTAAATAATGGCATTCTGGGTTTTTTTCCATCACAGAAGAGACTGCCTGAAATGAATGACAATTGCAGCTAGGGTGACTGAGGTCTGAAGTGGATTGACTTAAGTGTCTCTGGTGAATAAGTTGACCAAGGCTTCTGCCTTGTACTTTGATAAGCAGGTGAATACAGATTTATCTCATTTCTGCATGCAGGTGTGCCGAGGCAGTCTGTTAGATGACTACATTACCTAAGCTATTAATACATTAGTAGATAACTGGAACTGGAGAGGCATAGGTGCTTGCTGATCTCCTGTGTAATTTCAGGTTTAAACAAATCACAAAATTGTAAGGGGGGAAAAGAAGTCTTTCACAAAAACAAAGAAACAGTGACATGAAGGCCAAAATTTAATATGGGACTTAGTGTATGGTGAGCCAGCAGACTCTGTTAGTCTTGGTTGTGTAGACATTGGCCTGTTTTCAATTGGTAGTAATAGTTCAAGTTGTCTCCAGGGATGGGACTGCAGTACTTTCCTTATGAACCATGAAGAAAGGGCAATGGTCTGCACAAACCAATTACTAACCAACAAAGTCAACCCACTGACTTCAGACTGGATGTCCCAAACATGAAGGACACAACATGCAAAAAGTCCCTAAAATTTTATGAAAGCTATACATACAATGAGTGTTACTTCCTGCCTAGCAGAACTTTTTATAATACTTCTGCCATCAAAGTTGAGGATACTGAACACTGACAGAAGATTTAGAAATTGTAGGGGGTCGGTGTTTAGTGGCCTTGGGTGATGTGTCTGTTCAGCCTCAGTGCTGCGCTGGATACATGCTATGCCTGGAAAGCTATGGTAGTAAGTCCTGTGTCAATCCCAGCTTTCAGCCACCCAAGGTGAATTTTGGAGCTGTGTGGATGAGCCTTTTGGACACAGCTTTCCTCTTGGAATCCTGCAGTTCTGCCCTGTACTGCCAGGAACCAGGGTGTAACCTGAGTGAATCTTGCACTTTTATAGGTTTGTATCTTTTAGTGAACCTTATTTATTCCTTCCAGTCAGTGATTAAGATGAGTTGCAACAAGAGAGGAAAACACTATGGAGAGAACAGCTCTTCAAGTCCAAAAAATGAGGGAAGACTGTTCTTTCTCTCAGCCTTTGCCTAACTTAAGTTTGGCCCTACTTAGAGCGTCTCTAAGTGGATTACCTTAGACCTTACTGATTGAGAAATGAAATGCAGGATCCAGCCCAAGGGCATTTCTGTCTTTGAATGTGTTTTTGTTATAGTTCCATGGGCCAAACTCCTCTGAATACACAGCTCCCAGATTGCCCTGTCTTACATTAGTCCAACAACTTTTTCTGTTCTGAACATTAATCTCTCCTTACCCATAACTCCAAATGTCCTCTATGACAGATGTGCCACTACTTCAGCAGCCTCCATATGTCCTTCCTCTCTCCTGGCAGAGCTCCCTTATGTCCCCCCTGTCTCCTGGCACAGCTCTACTTTCAAGAGTTAGTATTCCTTTCACTTTTCTCTTTGGCATTCCATTTCTCTCATCATTAATAAATGTCTGTTGTTCAAGTTCTGTGATGCCCGATTAATCATCCAACTAAAGTTATCAGGTACTTTTTTTTTACTTAGATCAATTTTTCCCTACTTGGTCTTCCACTGTCACTTTGATTGTGTTTGAAAAATACTTGCTATCTGTAGATTATTCTAACCAAAGTTTTTCTGCACTTTCATCAAATTGGAAGGTGTGCAAGTACATAACAAAATTCTACCAACCTTCACATTCATGACCCAAAGAAAATTCAGTTTGAAACCAAAAGATGCAGATTTAAAAGCTTTTAGAAATATTCTTCTAGGAGAAAAGTAAAAATGTAATGAATGAGAGCAGATTAGTTTGTTTCTCTCTTCTCACTCTTCAGTCTGAAGAGAGTTCTTTCATTGAATTACAGACAGATCTTCATCCTTTTAGAAAATATCAATTGTAGGTCTACGATATTATCAAAATTGAAAAAATAAATTCCACAGAGGTGAATGATCTAATTCACCTAAGAATCTATAGTCTAATTTAGTATTTTTCTAGTACATAGCTTGATCCTGAAGCAGAATTTCCTGTATCTGCTTGAATCTGCTTTGACTTCAATGGTAAAATTTCAGAAACTGCCCCATTTTCATTAAAATTGTTGAAAGTGTAGATAATTTATAAGTCAATGAGTATAATAGATGCTAAGATTCATGTATTTGATTTATGTAATTTTATTTACCTACATGTGTTGTTGCCTTCCAGAATTGGAGATACGCAACTGCTTTTAGTAGTCAAAGTGTATCAAAAATGCATATAATAAAACATTGTATTTTTAACCCCAAACCACTGAAGTAAAATCCAAAAGGTAATGGTAATTACTTCTTAAATTGTAGGAAAAGTTAAGCTGTAGCCATTTTGAGACTACAAAGGATTACATTTTTCCTCCGCCCATTTCTGAATACTAATACTCAGCTGGTACTTCTGGTAAGAAACAGAAAAATGCTTAAAATTTTTTCTCATAAATTTCCATTTTTCAGTTGAACTGGAAGTCAAAACAATGCACAAACTTAATGCATTTTGTAGCTTTTTTAAATCAGGTATGGAAAGACTAGTCCTTCCTACTCATTTATTGGCTTATTTACTATTAAAAGAATATATAGATGTTTTTATGTGCTAAATTTAATTCAGATCATTTCTATGCTCTGAATAAAGCTAAAGTGTTATGCTTTCAGAAGGACTATAATCTGCTCATGTGTGCCTGAGTGTCCTTTCCATATGCATGAGTGCCCACAACTTGCAGCACCAATGAATTTATAGTCTGCACTGCCTTTTCAAAGAGGAAGTTGAGACGCATGAGTCACTTCACTATTGATTCAGGGATTGGGGCTGCCAAGTTGCTACCAATAAAGTAATTTCCTAAAATCCTAGCAATCATGGTCTAAAATTTATCACTGTCTTTAGGTAGCAAAACACTTTTAAAAGACAGAAGAATATTAATTAGAAATCCAGTGATGTTCAGATGACAATAGCAAAGCTCTTTGAAGTAATGCAATATATAGGAAGAAGTTATATTAATAGTGGGGAAAACACTTGCAATTTTCATGTGTTTTATCTAAAATCACTACGGAGAAAAGATTGAAAATGTTGATCCATCTGTAGTATTACTAATAATACTATGGTTCAAGAAGAAACTTAAATTGGATCAACCCCAGACACAGTGTACTATTTAGTTAAGGTAAAATAGTCTCTTCATTGACAAAACGTATGGTTACCTAAACAGTTTCTCATTTCTCAGGAATGGTTGTAGATTAATCAGGTGACAGTCAAATCCACTGTGCTATTTTCACCACTCCCATTCTACCATGGACGAAGCCTGTTTCATTTCTCCTTCCTTTAAATATGTCTGCAACTATCTTACTGCCAGGGGTAGCAGAATAAGCATGTAAGATCCTGCCATGATGTGACTATAAAATGGCTCTTTCTTTCAGGCCACTATATTAACACGGAGTTCTTCAGTTACTGACATTATTTTGTTGCTTTGTTTTCTTCCTTCCCAATCTTACTGTATTTCTATAGAAGCAGAATTTGAGGGACCTGAAACATCTGCTGGAGACTTGACAGTCCAACAGTTTAACCAGGAGGAAAGAAGCAGCAATTATATATGTGATTTTTTTTTCTGTTAATGTTAACTCTACTTTCAACTGGAATAGCATTCTCCTAAAGTTATTAAATGCAAAATCTGCCTCCTCAATTTCATCTCTGATCTCAGTAGGATGTACATCATCTGCTATTATGAAAGTTCTCAGACATTCGTGGCAGCTCCCTTGCCCCAGTAACACAGCATCAATATGTCCTTGATATGTTGTCTAGAGAAGATATAGTCACAAAAGAATATGAGAATCGACCCTTAGTTTACATTGAAAGGCACTCTACCACCCCCCTGCAAATGTAGCTCTGGGCTTACTCTTTCCCTCAACCCAAATGGTATGCTGAGCCTTCAGCAAGGTACCTTTGCCCTTCCTAAGGCTAAAAATTCCTCAGGGATATTTCTTCTGGCAGCTTTCCGTCTCCTCTGGCAGTCCCTTTCCAGAGTCCCTTTAGCTGTAGCTGTGTGCTCGCTCTTGCTCTGAACCCCATCTCTAACCATATGTAGTTTATCATACCTCAGGGAATCCTTCTCTCTCCAGGAACCGAATATGCTGCACTGGAGAGTTTTAGCATCAGCCCATGGCTGTTTGTACATAATTCTTCCCAGTCCCCAGCCATATATGTAGCTCCAAGCATTCTCTCTCTTTAATCTTATTCTCACCCTAGGCTGAGCCATAGGGAGCCAGGGCCCTTTGATTGATCCAGAAACAAAACGCTAGTTATTTAAAAATCCCCAATTTCCTTTGACAGCTCCTCTCTCTCATTATTTCCTTTGTAGCTCTGGGCTTTCCCTTTCTCTCAACCCTAAGATGAGACTTAGACAAGACACCCTTTGTCTTCCTCACTTCCTCATAGAGAAGAGTCGTTCTTGTGTACTTCATTTTCGTCTCACAGCCCCTCTCTGGGTATTTTACATCTGTAGCTGGGGATTTTTTCTTTCTTTCACCATCTAACTGCAGGCTGAGCCATTAGTCAAATTCCCTGCTCCATCCAGCGACTAAATCAGTAGCAGCTCTAATGCTGCTTAGTTTCTGAGCTTCTCCATGAAGGACTTTGCAGTAAGCTGGTGTTTATGCATGTCTGTGTATAATGCACTGGAGATTTAGGAGAACAATATAATAGAAATTATGAACAGTTTAGGGTATTTGCTATCAAGACAGTACTAAGTAATCAAAAAAATCTTGCTATACTTTGGAAAACTGAAAGTCCTTGTAAATTTTTTCCAAAATGTCCTCTTGCCTTTTGTTGTTTAGCCTGTATTGCCAGGGAAATTCCCACTAAGATTTACTCTACACAGGAGCTCTGTAATGCATTAGTGAAAGCTGTATTAATGTGAGCATTAATGGAAAGAAAGGTATGGAAACCTGTTACATGCAGTAAGTCACTACATATAGCACTTTGCTCCCACTTCTACTTCTTACAGTCATATTACAAGTTACCTCTGCTGTGTTGTTCATGACACTAGTAGCACAAAATGACAAAAATATCAGAGAGGTTTGAACAGTTCTGTTGTGTTGGCCCCACGGTAAGAGCTGCCCTGGATCTTGGGCTGAGAGGCTGGATCTTACTTTTCGTGTCGGCTGCTGTTTATGCAGACTGTGTTTAAACCTTCTCCTGCTTCACCCCCCAAATCTGCAGTTTCCTATTGAGGTTGAACCAAGATACTTAGAAAACCTTGCAGGAAGGCTGGAAATATGTTTCATTCTCTGAAACCATTTCTTGTAAGGAGTTGAAGTTGGATGATCTTCATCTTAGGTGAATGCTCTAGCCACACTGATGTTGATTTCTGTGAGACTCTATTCTGAAAAATCTGGCTTTTGCTTTTTATTTAGCTGGGAAGAATGGCTTTAAGACCTACACAGAGAGAGACGTAATGAAGACATGCCCAGAAAACGGCAAGATTTAAGACATGTGTCCTCAGCATCGATATTGGCTGCCTCAGCTGATATATGATGTATTTTAAGGTATATGCACAGGGCACTTAGGGTTATGGAGTGCACTTGAGGAGCCAGAGGCCAAACTCACTTCACTAAATTAGGATTCAGAGTTAAGAGCACAAACACTTTAGGTTCCATAAATTCTGTATCACCAAATGAAGGTGACCCAGAAACGCTTCTCTCTTTCCATTAACACACTGGAAGACGTTAATGATTATGCTTTTAACTCAGATACGTTTTAGGCGTTTGAGACTAGAAGCCTGTCTCTTTGTAGAAAATCCTATACAAACTACTCAATAATTCTATTTTTTTTAATAGGCAAAATTATTTTTTGCTGTTGTTGTTAAGCAAAATTTAACAATGATAAGAAATTCCTTCAGGATGTAGTTGTTTTGAACTTCCTCATGCTTTAAAAATCATTAGCTGACCTACTATGAATGAAATATTTTTCATAAGATTTCTGTGTAAACAATGAGTTTTGAGGATGAAACATAACTTTTAGAGACAAGTCCACGAAATCCTGCCATGAAGTATTATGTAGTGCTGAAATAATGTACATTCACTCAGGAAGGTTTCTTCCAGGGAACGTGGAATTTCTTCTGGGGAATGAAATGCCTATACTGACTAAACCCTGAAACTTAAATGCACAATTCTTTCTCTAGGCTTGTGGATCTAAAACCAAATTTATAAAAGCAGGTTAAAATAAGCTCAGTCAAGCTATTAAAACAGGTCTGTTATTTAGGCACCAAAAATAAATGGTGAGATTTTTCAATGTCTTTTCTGTCAAGTACAGAAAAGTACCAGAACATTACCCTTGCATTTTTTTGAGATGTGAGAGTTGTGGGTTGGTATACCTCTGGGCAGGAAGGAAATAGTATTTAGCTTATTAAAATCTTGTTAGTGACTATCACATAAAGGGAGCTGCACTATCACCACTTAATTAAAAAAAAGCAACCTGGTGCTATTTTTGTAGGGTTCATGTTCAGAGAACGTGTTAGATTGGCCTAAGAGAGCCTTGTGCATCTAAATGTTCTATGATTCTGTAAATGCCTGTGATGACTGAGGTAGACCTGGGGAGATACAGAAATATAACTTTGGACTCCTGGGGAACTTTAATGTTAAAAAATAAAATAAAATAAAATAAAATAAAATAAAACAAAACAGTTCTTTTGCTTGGATATTCTGTCTAGGTCACTGAATACAGAAATGCTGGATTTCAATCCTGAAGGGTACCAAGTACCTCTTAGGGTGTTGGAATTCTTTTATGAAATGACAAAGTGTTAAATACCAAAACAACCTGAATTGTCTTCAGTCCTGCTGACAAGTAATTACCTGCTTATGACTCTCAAGTGAGCTATGCAAAAATTACATAACAGCTTATATAGCTGATCAATGTAGCTAGTTTTCATCCTTTTGATTTTGTTTGGAGAAAGATATTAAAGCACACACATACAAGAAGAGGTTTCCTTAATTTTTAAATCCTGGTCACTTGTTTCCAGATTTAACTGATATAACTGAGCAACA
Source organism: Haliaeetus albicilla (assembly GCF_947461875.1). Lineage (NCBI taxonomy): Eukaryota > Metazoa > Chordata > Aves > Accipitriformes > Accipitridae > Haliaeetus > Haliaeetus albicilla. The sequence continues at coordinate 60,430,323 of NC_091483.1, forward strand.
CCTGAAAGAAGCAAATAGGACAAGTGAGGTATGATAGGATGCATCTGTATTTGTGCAATAAATTTCATATGAATGAATCCTGACAGAATCCTCACAGGGAACTCAAACCATCATCCCGTGGACTGGGAAAGAGGATTCTTTCTCCAATAGATAGAGGAACTGGGAACTCTTTATTAAATCAAGAGCATTTCCCTAAGAATCTTTCCCCACCAGCTGTGCACTGGCACATATGCATGTTTACACTCTTCTCATATACATACATTAAAATTCAAAATCAAGTTGATAGCTGCTACAATAATTACAGGGAATGAGATGAATTAGAGAATATCACTGGTGATTTTTAAGAGTCTGTGTGTAGTTATTTCTCTTTGGAGCACACTTTACGATTGCCTAAGGTCCTTTCTAGCCCTATCCTCTATAATTCTATAGTTAAATGCTATTCAAAATATGTTCTTAAAAAATAAGGAAGATTTGTATGTGCTTATTTAGATAGTATCTGACAAGTAGAAAAATCTGTGGATAATAGCACTCAATTATGTCTGAATTGCCCTGGTACTGCATGTAATAAGTATGACTATAGACACATAAGTGTACACAACTATATGGCACAGTAGGAATACACAAATTAATGTTTTCAGGTAGCTACAAATTTACACTTAAGCTGTTTGTGACTGATTTTTTGTATATAATTTGACATTGTAAATAAGATTTAATTTTGGGGTTTTTTAACATGTATATATTTTTAATGGAGTATTTTCATATGTTAGATATTATAGTATGAAGATGAGGAGTGCAGAGCACTGGTGTTTTGGCACAGTAGATGATGTAAGTGGAGTAGACTTATGTTATATTCTTTATTTTAAACAGTTAATGACCTAAGTTGTAACTTTAAAGGAAATTTTAAAAGATAAAATAGAATCGAGTAGACCTGATCTTAGTGCAAACCAGATGTACTTCAGAGAGGTCATTTCATTCATTACATCTGTTTGACACTATCTAAAAAGCAAGTTCTAAACCAAATTCGTAAATTAATTAAGTTCAAAAACTGTGAAGTGAGGTTCCTCTGCTGTATAAAATATGTGTCTCTAACGTCTGTGCTATACTGTACCTAGAGCTGCTGTTGAGATTTTATTCCTCTTTGTTCCAATATGAAAAAGATCACTTTCTTTTCTAATGTCATCTTGTCTGGCCTCATTATACCAATGTCAGTGTGCTAAGCTAGAAAATATATATCTAGTTTACCTTAATTATAATGATGAAAATCATATTCAGAGATTCACAGAAATTGAAGACTCTTTTCTCTACTTCTGAACTTCATTTTGTGCTGTTGAAGATCTTATATTCTGTGACTCTTTGGAAATACTAGGGAATTTTAACAACCAGGTTTTCCTTTCTAATAATTTCTTAAAGAAATGTGAAGAAGTGACTCGAATGAAATATTGATACCCCAACATCATACTAGCAGATCTTATAATGCAGCACATTCAAATAAGTCTGTAAACTAGTGAATAGACATTTATATAAATAATCTTTTAGTACAGAAGAAAAATGCTATATTTTGTGAAGACTGTCATGGCTTCTGAATGCTAGTGGAGATAATAAGTCAGTAAATTGTAGTACCTCATTGCCTTGGGTAATTTTTATTTCATCTCTGACATCAATTGTAAGTGAAACAAGTTTCTTGTTTACATGTGAAGCCATGATGTCAGTTTTTCTGTATTATAACAAAAGAGAGTAAATTCCCAGTGGGTAATTGCTATTTCAATTCCTTTTGTCATCATTTCAACACATAAAGTAGAGCTGAAAATGCAACTGGTCTGATTCCTGAAAATCCTGAAGGAAAGGCTTGGCTAGAATTTAGGCACTACAAGGTAGTGCTTTAATTTTCTGGAAAGTTAGTGACTGCAGCTGCTTTTTACATTGTACTTACTTGTTAGGTGCTGAGGGAGAAGAAAAAATGAAAGGTCAGGATTTAGAAGAAGAAAAGATATTTCCTGCATTCTTGTATTTCTCCTCTCTGATAACTGTTGAATGTTAACTAAAAGCAGTATATATTGGAACTCAATCTGTGTGCTAAAATATATTTCGGTGGTATTTGGCTGTTGAAGTTATAACTAGCAAGAAATACGTAACACTTCTGGAAAACATCAGAGATAAAAGATGTTCTAGAATATAAGAGCTAGCAGCAGAGACCAGGATACTAAATGAAGCAAGTAAAATCAACAATTTAAACAGGAGGTGCTGAATTGACTAAACACTGTAAAAAGACTTAGGGTTTATATTTGCATGTCAAACCTCAGACTGAACCTGTGTTCAAGCTTTAAGCTATTGCTTTTCACAACTTACAACTGAAGCCTAAGTTTGAGCATCTCTCAATATAAGCCCTGAAAACCACCAACCCATCCAAATTCAGACGGGTCCTGCAGCAACACAAATGATAATGAACAAGCTAGTCCAAGGGCTATTTAATCTAGGTGCTTTTGTTCTCAGATAGTTTCTAGCTATTTTTGCTGTGAATTGTCTCCTATTTCCTACCAAACTCATTTACAGGGTAACAAAGAGTTTCCAATCTTCCAGTACTTGTCCATCTTCTCACACACTTTCAAATGTCTATAAAAGCACTAAAAAAGTAATCTCCTTAAACTTGAACTGACCTTTATATAAAATCGATAGTAAAGTGCTGGCTATGTAACAAAAGACAAGGAAAATCACCTTTCTTTTTAACAAACAAGAGCTTGTTGAAAAACTCACAAGTCACTTATCTCTCCCTCCTCCACATAGTTGACTCAGCCATAACTAATTGTGCAGACCCCTTGTACTCATTAAGCAGTCTGTTGACCTGGCATTAAATTGAAGAGCAGAGAGGAGGGTTAGTAGTACATTGAAGGTCTTCATCAGGTACTTGTGAAATTGATTTTAGGGTTGGACTCAAGGCTGAACATCACAGTATTTGGTTAAGTGTATGTAAAAAAGAGTTATTAGAAAGTAGTTTCAAATGCAATCTCAGGAATTCAATTTTGTTTTCTTTATAACATTAATACAAATACAAAAGTGTCTGGGAGTATGGAAATGGAGTGGATGCCTACCAGATAGATTCCTCTGTTTCTTTGAATGGGAGACCTGAACAGGAAAAATCAGGAACTTCTGCAATGCACTGAAATAACTATAAACTATTTGAATGCCATGGAATGAATAGCTAAAATCAAGTTCCACATACTTAAATACAGAATGCTTGAAAAAGAAAATGAATGAATTTTTTTCCTCTTTTTGAAAAGAATGTTAGTATGATTTCAAAGTCATATCATAAAGATGATATGACCTTCATTTAATCCTTTGTGATAAAGTATCAGTTGTTCTGCAATGCAGTAAATTACAAGGGAATACCTGACTCTTGCTTTTAGCCAGTAAGCTGGTGTAGAAGGAGAAGCAGCTTTATGAATGTGGATGGAAATGATCCAAATACTCCTTCAGGTGTGCTGAGCCTCGATTACATTTACCCCAGATACTAGGCTTGCTCCTACAACCTCTGATAGTGACAAAATCACGTTCACTCTCCCAGATTCCTGACGCTTCTCCTTTCCTTTCTTACAGACTATTTTCAAGCAGTTTTCCCTCATCTTCTAGATTGCTACTCCCTTCTGAGTGCTCTCTGTGCACTTACCTGTTCCTTAATACCCTCAGTGAGGAGGGGATGCAACAGTTCTTTCCTCTCTTGTGTGGTCTGAGCTCCCATCATACGGATATATGGATCCTTTGTTATATGATATCGTAACTTTTCTTTGACAGGATCCCTTTTTCAATGTATGGGACAGATGGTGCTCTCTCACTGAGATGCTTTTCAGCCTTCTGATTTACTACGCTGTTAGCCTAAGTCCCTAATCCTCACTTACTGTCTGCTGCTCAAAGCAGGTTTAAATGCAGGAAGAAATGGTCTTGGGGAGTGGTAATGGGGGAGGTTCTTCCTATTGCTTTACTAACTATAGATCCTGAAAGATATTTAGAAAACTTGGAAAGGTAGAGACAAAGAGGAAGAAGCATGTCAGAATGAAGAAGGCTATGAGTTGCCCACAGAACTGGAGTCTGTCTTCGTCTCTGCTGTGAAATTATTTTCATATGTAGCTACTGACTTTCTGTTTGCTATTTTTGCCACTCTGAATTTTTCAGACAACCAGCTGAGCCAAAGGGAACTCTGAAGATTGCTTAAAGAACCTCGTATGGGACTTTCCTATCTAGTAATTCCTGTAGTGTCACTTGTTTTTCTCCTTGTATATCACCTTTATTCAGTCTCAAATCTTGGGTAGACAGTCTTACTTGGGTAGAACTTGAGCAATTTGTGTGCTTGCGTTTTTTCTCAAATCTTATATGTGTAGACTGAGGAATTTCTCTGTGTCCTTGGTATTTTTCAGGTTGTGGCAGCCCTTTCTTATCAGACATGTTGGACCTATTGCAAATATGCTACAGACAGAATACAGGGAAGATGTGCACAGCATTAATTACATTTTTTGGGGGGTTAACAGCACAAAAGCAAGGAAATGTCCAAGGTGTGAATGTTCTACAACTGTGCATCACATGGTCTCTAGGACAGATGCTCCCTGAAAAATCATCTTCCTTAACAAATGACTCTTTCTGTCACTGCACAGTGTCAGTAGATCTAATTATTTCCAGATATGATTGTCTATTATATATCTCTAGGTTACAAACACAAATATCGTAGCTTATCTTGCTTTGAGTATTGCTGACCTTTCATGCTGCCCTCCTATATTTAGTCAGTACTTTATGGTACAATTTATGAAATGGGCATTCTTTGCATTTTTAGGGGGGGGAAATGACTTATTCTTTAAGAACATTTATCATGGGCCTTTTTATAATGGGTCATTATTTCTAGGTAAACTATTAGCCTGTGTTCTGAGTAGGAATTTTCAACATTAGTTGAAATGTTAAAATACCTGTTCACTGACTGAAAGATATATTCAGGTATGTATGATCACTGCAGTCTTTCTCAGAGCAAATCCTTCTTCACTTGATACCCTCCTAGCTAAAGTTATAATAGCATCAACTTTGGTGTTACAGGTGAATCAAAGATTTTTTAATTGTAGCATAGCAGTTGCTGCTCTCATTTATGCTTATTTTCAGGAACTGAAAGCTGCTGACAATTCTATTGCATAGAATACAGTACATTTAAATATTCAGTCTGTAAAAAGATGATTTCTAACAGGTTAAAATCTGTCCAGGTGGACTAATTTGACTGGCTTTGTGGATCTTTTAAGGCTATAATGCTTTTCTCATTCCTTCTCCCTTCCATACTTCTTCACTACTTGGGACAGAAGCTAATATTTTGGATCTATATTAAACTAATCTGAATCAGACTCCTTAGCAGAAGCCAAATGTCTCTGGGGCTGCAAAAGTAAGAGCTCCACTTGTGTCTTGCTCCCTTCCTGCAGTATTAAAATATGACTATGTCATGATACCTAGTGGTCTTTTTTCTAATTTTTTGAGGTCTCTATGTGTATTGAGGCAGAACATCTATTATATCTTTCTGCCTTTTGTATGTGGAGCAGAAATGTGTTTGCCTTACTAATCCAAAAGAGTATGTTTTGCATACCAGAGATTCAATTCTCTAATGTTGTGGTAAAGCCACCTACAACTTTTTCCTTGTCTATAGAAGTGGGATTGGAAGAAGTAGGTTAATTCTCAGCTCAGCCACAGAAATGCCTATACGATGTTGATGAGCCAGTTAACTTACTGAGCTCCAGTTTCCAAACATGTAAAATAGAATATTATTAACTGCTCATCTCAGATTCAATAACAATTTTAAAAGGCCATTAGATTTGGAATTGCTTTTTTCCAAAAGTACATGGGACTGACAAAGCTTTTTGGAGAATTTGTTGCAAAGTTGAGCTGACCTTTTGCACCTTAGTTATGTCTATATTAACAATAATTCTGCCTACAAGAGAAGATTTGCAGAGTGAAATAGTTGGTGCTGAGGGCCTCACATTCAGATTAAAATGGTTTATTCTGGACTGCAGTAAGTAAGCTCCTGGATCATATCTTCTCCAGTTTGAACTGAAAGAGAAGCATTTATTTGCTCCAAGACTGCTCCACAATGTAACCTTGAAACATAGTAAGTGGGGGTGGTTAGTACGTTCAGAAGTCCACTGCTGATGCAAACTAAAACACTAATGCAATTGCAGCCTTAGCCTCTTGCAGGACAATCATATTTGAATACAGGAGGTTTTTTCTGTGTTCTCACAGAAATCAGATAGTATAAATTCCACCCTCTAATAAGAAGATCTGATTCAGGGTATTTGGTTCTCTCGGACCAGTCAGACCAGTCATCTGTGATAGCTCCCAACAGTCCCTCTTGATCAAATTCCCAACCTTGTTCTGGCAACAGATTCCTTTTCCAAATCTTTTTAATGTCAATTTTGAAAGGAATTTTTCTAAGGAAATTCTAAGGAATTTTTCTATTTTCCCAGACACTGCTTTTCTCTCTCTTCACCCCCTTAATTAAGTCATTATGATATAAGTAAAAATCTTGTGCAGGACAGAAGTTGTAGTTGCTTTATAGCTCTGTGTCACAGGTGAAACTTCTTTGGAGAAGACTATAATGAATAACAAATAAAAATCACTGCAGCTGCTTGTTTTGAACACAGGAATATCAATAGATCTGTAGGCTCCAACCTACAGGTGAAAAAAAAATGAAAAGCCTCATAACTCCTACAATCATAATAAAGGCTGAAAGTGAGGCAGGGAAGAAGACCTCCAAAATCCAAAATATGTCATTTGCAGACGATGATTCCCCCTCAACTGTGAGAACATTTTGTGAACACTTTCATGAGGATAATGAGGTAGGAATATTGTATTTCATAGGAATTTATGAAAGAGTTCTTGTCACACTCACAGAAAGGAACTGAAAAGTATATTCATATATTTCAGTCTGTATGTCTTGGAATATTGACTGGAGTATAACAGTAACTAAGCATTCATCAGCTTGCACTTGGGGTTTCAAAGTAGTCCAAATCTTGTGTTTGAAACAGTCAAAATGTGTATGTGAAACTACGCAGAAAATTACATTAGTAAATTTATAGCTAAACTTTAAATAAAATGTTCTGACTGAGTAATCTCTAAACTCCAACCAATTCTACCTCAGCCTGGGCAGACTGCCACACTGGTTTTCAAATGGGATCTATTCTAGTACCATAATGCAGAACAAACTAAATCTGTTCATTTTTAAGCAAAAAGCCACCAGATTGTTCATACAGGTTGATATCTGTCTCAATAAATAAATTTTTGAAAGTATTATTAATACATGTTCCAATAGACCAAATAACAATAATAAAAGGCTTGAAGGGCAGATGTTTGTATACACATATATATTCTACTAATAGCCCTGAGCCTGGTTTTACAAAACACAGTTAGAAGCAGTTATTCTGTCACTAATGAAAAAAAAAAAAAAAAAAAATCACCATCATGCCATGCTTACTTCTCAGATGCAGTCCTATAAAGCTTAGTGCACAAATATGCCAATGAACTCTTCATATATATTCCCGCTAGAGCAAACATATGTAAAATTGTTAGCACAACTGCATGGATTGTTTAGAAGTAAAGTTAAAAGAGACTTAATTCTGCCTCCTTGTATGCGCATTCAATGACAGAATTATCCTAGGGGATTGTTTTAAATGCTTCACTTTTTCATCTCTTCATTCTAATTACCTAAAACAACTGTAGAGAGAGCAAGGAACTGTGTTTAAAAATGAAACAATCTGCTAATGAAGATTGGCATCATTCATGAAATGGAAGCTGCAGTTGATCTCTCAGGATCAGTTGATATGAATATTAGTTATTGCAGTATCAAGATTTATTCCACAGTCAGCATAATACAAAAACCAAATACAAAAATTTCCAAGCTTCAATACTTACAACCAAATTCATTTCACATTTAAATACTTTTTTTCAAACAAGATAAAATACACAAGATTTTTAAAAATTAATTTTCACTTGATATGCTGTTCAGGAAGAGCTAATAAGACCAGTGGATTCAAACTTTGTAAACCTTTTTAAATGCAATAAGATATCTTTCTCATTACATCTATCTCTTTTTCATGGTAAAATCATTCTCGCATTTTGTCAGGAATCTTCCAATAAAAAGTAACTTTACACGTGCGGTGAAAAACTATTAGTATTTTTTTGAGAGATCTGGCTAAGTTTATCCTAACAAAAGGAAAATTCCTTTCGTCTGAAAGCTAGCAGTCTGTGGTGGTTTCCAACCCGCACTTCTGAGCTAAGATAGTGCTGGATGTGCCACTCCCACAGGCTCCACCAAGAGCCATCTCTCCATCCTGTCAATTGTGGTGGTTAACAAGCTCTCTAAGGAGTCCACACCTCCCAGGCATGGGTACTTGGCCTTATTAACATACAATTGTCAATTGAGTCCATTCTTCCCATGAATGCACATCTGGCTTTGTGAACATTAGAATGACATTCCTCACCTCTTTCCTTTCTTTGAACCAGTATATAAGTGGGGTCTCTGCAACCACTTGGCAGAGAACAAGGCAGCAGAAGGGGGAACCCTGCCCGAATGGTTTCTCACTATGATCACAGCTAACAAAGCTTCTGTCTGGCCTGTCTTAAATTGTACTTGCGTTGTTATGCACTGGGAGTCCCGAGGTTATTTGATATCATCTCTTTACTTTAGCATATTGGGTGGCGCATATGTGTTTGTCACATCTGTGGGTGGCTTTCTAACCAGTTCTACAAGCCACAGTAAGATTTATTAGAAACTGAACAGTTGATAGTGTGTATATGACACATTAATTGATTTCATTAATTCAGTAAAGATCCTGAAATGCAAAGTTGTTCAGATGTTTGAGCATTCTAGCTGAAGAGGTTTATTATTGCTTTGCAAGAGTTGTGTATGTATGTTTGCACGAAGAGCACAACTTTGCACACAGCTAAAAATATAAGGTATTCTTGATACATTATATATTAGTGCCACTGCATTGTCTGGGAAAAGCCTAGAAAACAGATCTTTGGGTTCAAACATTGGTATTTACACCGCTTTTCAAAGAAGCTGGCTTCCACACCTTGTTTTCCCTCCTAGCAGGAAAAATTTTGGCTACACTTGCATAGAATGGGTAAAATGAAAATCATATTTTAGGTTGAGCTTGGGAAAACTACAGCTATGAGAAGAAATTCTGCTAATTAAAATCTAAAACTAGGATATCTTTGGGATATAAATGTCACTGGATAAAAGAATATGCTTCAATTTGTTCTTAATATCTTTGTTGATAAGTACAAAATATTTTAATTCCTGATATCGCTGGGGTAATATGCAAAGTGCAAGGTGTGGGTTGTATTAGATTTTTTTAATTAATATAATCATTGCTAGTTGTGCATTCATATTCATTATCTCAACCAACAGGTTGAGACAGTGTTTCTTTTATGTATTCCATACAAATACCCTTTGTCTTGGGTGGCAGCTGTGTTATTGTAAGAGGAGAAGAAAGGTGATAGTTCAGAACTGTAAACCAAAGTGTACGTTAAGAAGAAAGAGGAAAGAAGAGTGATTGAACTTGAATCTCCCTCTACTCGGCCAAAATGAGATCATCACTTATATGGGTAATTAAAATCGCAAGAATCTAAGATCATATATGACCAGTAATCCTTTTAGGGGTTAGGTTCAGGGATTCCATTAATTTATAAATTATTTTGCTCTTATCCTTTTGTATGCAAATACTTGATACTGCCTTTCTGGCTAATACATTGCTTCTGTAACTCCAAGGAGAAGGAATTACAATTAGATGGTACCTTAGATTATTTTCCATTATTATCTAACCCTTTGCTATGTTATCACTGCCTTCTGTTACTGCTACAGGTTCTGTCAGTTCATGGCTTTGGACTTCAGAGTGTCATCTGAAGATCAAACATTTTGCTAGGGAGCTGTGCCAGTGAAGAGCAATGATCAAAGATACACAGTAAACAAAACAAATTGCTCAGTGTCTATGTGGTTAAGCTGACCAAGTGCTGTTATTACAGTCTTTTTTTTTTTTTTTTTTTGCTGATGCAGATGCATCAGTGCAAAAACTTCAATTTTCCATTGTAAATACACATAGGAGAAGCTGAATTTGTGTAGGGGACTGATCTCTTTTGAGTGTGAGATCCAGGCAGCTGAAAACCCCATGCCTCTGTGTAATTTATAGCAATATTTTCATGTCTGGCATCTGCCCCAATTCTTCTCAGCCTAAAACTGCCCCTTCAACAGGTTTTCACAGTTATTCTGAAGACCTTTTCATTTTCTGTTCTGTTACAGAATGTTATAGTATATGAGCAGCATTCATACAGTTGTCAAATTGTGTATTTGTCTGTCTGTCTATGTTCAGTCTATCTTCAATGTATAGTAGGAAAATAAGCATATGGCCTCTTGTACAGAGCGAACATCTCATGAAGTACAGATGCAGTCACATACATAGTTCAGACAAAATGTGGTATAACCAAAACCATCTTCTGATCAAATTCAATTATTATGAAAATAAAATACTTCATACTAGAAAAGCAGTCATAGGACAAAACAAAGTTATAGAAAGTTTTGATAAACAGCTGTCTATAATGGGAACACATGGGAGAATAACCTGTAAAGAAGGTGTCAAATCAAGTATGCAAAAGAGAATTTGTTTTATTCAAACCTGTAAGGTATTTCTATCAAACTCAAATGGCCTATACCTTTGACAACAGTGTTATTTAGTCCCCAAACGCACAAGCCTTTTACTGATACCCATTATGAACAAGCATTTAAGAAGCAAGAATACAAAGCCATTATAATTTTTTTCAGATTAAAATGAAATAGTGATTTTTAGGGGTAAGACTTTTGAGAATTAAAATTTAAGAGTAAAAAGAAACAGAGGTGGACTGGGTTGGCAAGAAAAGTGTGCAGGCTGATGCGAGCAAGACAGACCTTGTAATCAACAGACTGGATCCTATAATGTGTATAAATGCCTAATGGGAAGATGTAAATCTCAGTGGTGCCCAGTGACAGGACAAGAGGCAATGGGCACAGATTGAAATACAAGAGCCAGGAAGAGGCTGAAAAAGGAACTTATTTTCTTGTCAGTAGTTAAGATTGGCCAAGCTGATCTAAGAGTCCACTGACACCAAAAGAGCAAGCTCACACTAATCTCCTCCTGTCCCTCTGTCAACTGCCTGGACCTATTTCTTTGTGTTGGGGGCAGTTTTCAGACACCTAGATAAAACAGTAGGTAACAGCATCACATCAGCTTGGGGCTGGATGAGCACCAGCAGGTGACCTGGCAAAGAGGAAGGAGTACAATGTCCTTTTGGCTAGCAGCAAGCTATTAGATTGGTTCAGCATCTTATTTCAGATGTAGGCATAGAAAATTTCAGAGCTTCGTATCTTTATGAGCAATACAGCCTGTGTGTAGTATCTCTAGAGACCCAGTAACACAATAGGAATTATAAGTTTAATAGAATACATTTGTGGTATTTAAGAGCTTTATATTGGGTTCATTTGCTTTGATGACAAGCAGGCCCAACAAAGAAAAATGAGTAAGAATACAAGGTGTGTCCATCAGTGGCACCCATCAAAGATGTTTGACTACCCACCACTAATTAGATGTGAAACACCTTTAAGCATGAATAACACCTAGATGCAGACAAAGACATCAAGGACATGTGCATGGTGGTCCCAGCACTGAAGACAAAGAAGCAGGATTGGGAAGAGATGAAAGTCACTTAGGAACAGGTAGTGGGTATGGCAGAACTGATCCACAGAAATTAGGTCATGGGATCTGAAAGCTGACATGTGCCTTGGGAAAAAATACCAGATTCAGAATTTGCAGCATAGCTGAGGTCTCTATCTGTCCTGAAATGCTGAATCCCTGATGCTGATTTCTGGGACAGGTCTCCAGTGAAAGGCTCTACTTGAGTTAAATCATATTGTTTTTTTCTATTTGGAAAACTTATCAGAAAAACAGTGCTTAGCCTGAATGCTAGCCTTTGAATGCCACTAAATATATCTTTTCTATGGACAGCTGCTAATCTTAGCTGTAGCTGAGGGAAAGGTAGATCTTGAATTGGTCACTTGAAGGTTTCTCCATAGATGAATCCAGCTCAGGCACCCCATGGAAGCTGTGCCTTAGAGATTAAAATGCTGGTCTTCTAACTAACAGTGCTTTAGACAATCAGGTATGAGGGCTGATACAGCCATGTAGTAAGGTCTGGGAAAGTGTTTCTTCTGTTAGGTGCTCATGTTTTCTGCAAGAAAAAAGTACTGAAAAACTTCTAAAAGTAGCTCTGGGAATATCCAGAAATGTCACATTTTGCCATTGACTTCAATTGGGTTTTAGTCAGGTCTCAGGAAATGCAGCATTGGAATAATTTTCAGATTCCCCACACATCTGAAACACACAGTTTCTGGTCTCTATTGGAGGTTTTAAGCATCTCATATGTGAGATTGTATTTAATCACTAATACTGGTACTGCTTCAGTGTTTTCAGTAGAATAGATGACACAGTTTAGTTCCAAGTATGTTATCTCTTCAAATGAGAGATATTGCTGAAACTCCAGTTCTGTTTCAATACAGCATAAATCTATTGTCATTAATAAATTTACACTGATAGAAGCAGATTGTGATATGAAATGTATAATGCATTTCAAAGTTTCTTGCACATTTAGGCAGTACTTTCCCCTTCCTCCTGCTTTTGGAATCTTTCCGAGTCTCAGGCTGGAGGAATTGCTGTGTTCATGTCCAGTTCTACCTGCAGAGGGTATTAGCACAGAATTTGTTAAAGTTGGTGTTACAGTTCATAAACAAGCATTAACGTAGTCTGAAATAATGGTAAACTAGGTTTCCAAGGCTGATTGCAAGATATCAACTTCAGAAGTGAGTTTCCCTTTTAGTAATTTGAACAGATGAAAAGTGGAAGTTACTTAATAAACTGGTCAATGGAAAAAGTTCTCCAACGATAACAGTAATTAATTCTTCTTGGTCAAAAGCTATCTGACTAATCATTAATATACTCACTAATAGGTAGACATTCTTTGGTTTATTTTACATAAAATGAGATTAGATTATCATAATGGTCCCATCTAATCTTCCATAAGTCACTATGTTGAACTGTTCTCTTAATCAATCTTGTCACAAATAATCTCAATATACTTACAGAAAAAATGGCTTTTAATCAACAAACAACATCTTTGAATACAACTTTCATTTTTGATTATGTGAACTTAAGTTATTTGTGAAAGCAATGTAAACCAGGATAATCTACTGTCCCTTTTTCTCAGGCTTTTTCTCTGCATCTACATGGTTCTCAGTGTTGTGAGCAATTTTGGTTTTGCTTCATAGCTGCGGTTTGGAGTCTTCTTTTCAATACTTATTGAGGACTCCACACAGAAAAAGATGTTCTGGCTTCTTTGAACTGTTTGCCGGCAGTCTTTCAGTGAGGGATCAGAAACATCTACACTGATTGGTATGTAGGAAACATTTAAATTTTCCTTCTTTCCGGAAGACTTTTTCTTGATTTCTCTTCTCCTTGTCATTTTGCTGCTTTTTCGCACACAATTTCAAGTTCCTCTCTCTCTCCTGCCTCAGCTCCCAAGTATTCACTACACATTGTCTACTTTTCATCCAGAATGTTTCAGTTTCTATATCTGAGCAAAAAATGAAAGAGTTATAGGTCCTGTAATTTGACTTCAGACATGTTCATTCCTGTTGCACTTACAGAGGGTTGGAAGTTCAATGGATGCAGAATCACAGCCACAAAGTGTGGAAGTGGTTGATATCCTACACCAGCCACAGTAAATAATTTCAATTTAAAATAACTAACATAAGTTCCCTGCTGTAAAATACAGCTAAACGAGCAGGAAGAAAATAAATTGAAGAGACAGTGATAACAGATAGAGTGATGGAAGAGATTTAAAAAAAAATGACAAATTCTAAGTCTTTTGTAGAATCAGAGACAGAAGAGAACATTGGCTTAAATGCAAAGTGATACGTTCTAAATATGCAGTAAGAATTCTATCTGTAGAGGATTAAAACAAAAATGTCTGCACTGTTAAACATGAAAGACATGTAACTGAAGTTACTGTAAAAGAGAAATGCAAAACTATTTGTAGGAGCTCTGGCTTATGTTTTTTTTAATTTACTTTGTTCATTTTACTATTCATTCATCCTTTGAAAGTGGGAACAGTCTGTCTATGGGAAACAGATGTGGTTTTACTGTTTTCTTAAACTACACCCCCCCCCCCCCCGCCCCGAAATGTCTAAAACTTAGGGAAACATTAGTATGAAAAAAGGATGGTGGAGGCTCCAGCTGGAGATGGAGGACAAGGTATACTTTTACACTTTCTTTTGTTAAATATTCCGTCTGTGTTGGAATTGCAAATAGTGGACTTGTTTCTTGCTTGAAGTACAGTGGTGACAGGCCTGTGGCAGTCAATATAACATGGTGCAGCAAAGAAATGGGGCCCAAATGAGAGCTCCAGCTGGTAGCCTAATGGATAGGTCACTCCTAACTTCAAGTGTATGATCTGAAATCAGTCTTCCAAGGACTGTTTCTACATCTTATCTAAATATTGCTTATTGTAAATAGCATAAATATCTCTGTTACCTATCTTGCAGTTACTCATATTATTCACTTGAAATAATTGGTCATCAGTTTGTAAAGATTTTCTTCTTTGCAAAGAGACCAGAAAATCTAAGACCTAAAAGACCAAATACCAAAGTGAAATAATTTCTGTGAGTCTGGGATTTTGGGGGTGTCGTGGTTTCAGCCCAGCCGGTAACAAAGGACCACGCGGCCGCTCGCTCACTCCTCCCGCCCCCCTCCGGTGGGATGGGGGGAAGACGGAGGAGAGGGAAAAAAACAAACCTGGAACCTCGAGGGTTGAGATTAAGGCAGTTTACTGGAACAACACAAAGAAATTGCAACAACAACAACGGTACTAATGAAAAAGTATACAAAAAGAGTGATGCACAGTGCAACTGCTCACCACCCGGGACCCGACGCTCTGCCACTTCCCCCACCGAAAAGAAGAGCCCACCCCCCGGCCCGCTCCCCCTTTATATACTGAGCATGATGTCACATGGTATGGAATAGCTCCTTGGCCAGTTCAGGTCAGCTGCCCCGGCTATGCCCCCCACCTCCCAGGTTCCTGTAAAAAAAAAATTAACTCTATCCCAGCTGAACCCAGGACAGGGGGTTTGGGTGTGAATGCTGGGGGACGTAATTCCAGTAATCAGTTGGTATCTGAGACTTGAATGTGAAATGGAAGACATCAAAGTTTATGAATTCAATAGTCATAAAAACAGCAGACTGTAAGGAGTCTGAATTTCTGCACAGCTTTTAATAGATGCTACAGGACAAATCTTCAGCTATTATAAATCAGCCATGGTTACTTTAGATTGAAACAGATGCCAAAGCTATAAGAAAAGAGTTAATTCGGTCTTGCTATTGGGAATCTAAAAGCTCCTCTGAGTTCAATAACGTGGTTTGAATACCTGTGAACAAGATGATTCAGATGATCAGCTGGCCAAAAAGGGTACTAGATGACAAATTATTGAGTGCAATTAGTTTATCAGATGGATCAAAGCTCAAAAATATCCACGGTCTCAACAAGACTGGGGGACCAAAGCCATGTTCTAAGCTGGACAGGAGCCTTGAAGTAGCAGCACCACTGGTGATAGGACGCTCGGCTGGAAATTAAATAATGGGGGAGGAAACTGCAGCTTTCTAAGCTAATGAGGGATTTTAAGACAATATGAAGTTATGAAGATGCAGAATTGCAGGATTTAAGATACAAATTGCTTTTCTTCTTGACCATCTGTGGAAAAAAGATGTTTTTTTTCTGTTGCCTCTAGAAAGAGGCAGATGGAAATGTTACCTTCAAGAGTGAAGCAGAAGATTAACAGAAATATTTATCATGAAAACATGAAAACTTCACAAGTTTAATTTAGCTGATGGCAGAATCACAACACAAGGAAGCAAGATAACAGTCAAATTCAGAGATACTATGAGTTACAAATAAATATCGGAGCATTGCTGTTGACTTCAGTGAGTGCAATGCACACTTAATGGCATTTGAAATGGAACAAGTGGCATTATACTCCTCTGCATTCTTCTCATTGCTGCTATTGCATTCACTTATCACTGAATGCCACATTACACAATATAAGTGCATATTTTACATTATGAATACATCATCAGTGAATTTAGTCTCATAATACTACCATGAAATGTTTTCTGTATTCAAACATACAAAAGAATTTTGGGATGATATAAAATAGTTTTGCCTAAATTGTTTTTAAAAAATTAGGTAGGAGGCTGGAAAAATCTCTTGCTTGCTTTTTAGGATTAAACAGATATAATTTAGCCCATAATATATATTTTGACCTATATTTTTCAAGGTAGAGTTTCCTGCCTGCATATTCATATACTATATTCTTATAATAGCTTTTTATTGTATTTCAAAAGAGCATTTTCTTATCTTGTGATATTAAAGGCTTTTTGCAATACAAATACCTGGATGCCTTTAAAATGCTTTAAGAGATTAACTAACTGTGAAAGCCTTATCTTTCCTTTTAAAGCTCATGTTTATTTTTTCATTCTGCCTACATAAGATTAAATGCATATAGGTCTAGCTTTCTAGAATTTAATGGAGTAAAATCAACATTTAGATTTTGTCATTTTATTTTTAGTGTACACTAAAATTATTTCTACATTTGATGGAATCAAGAGATTTGTTACATAAAAGTGTTTCTCTTGCTCAAGTTCAGATGTCCCAGTTTGCTCATAAGCAGGAATCTGTCTCTGTGCTGTGAGACTCAACAAGCCTGAAAGGAAAGCACCTGCTACCATCCTAATTTCAAGAAAAGTGTTCATCTTATTCGAACCTATTCTAAAATAATAATTACTGAGAAAATAAAAGACTCATGAAAAAATGCTCTCAGGTCTTTCTAATTTATGCATTTTTCAATCAGCAGATCCCTGTTTGCAGTGTTTACATGCCAGTATAACAACTTTTAGAAGCGCGTTATTTCAGCAGTGCCCATAAAGCCCCAGACTAGTGTGTAAAACCCTGTGTAAATCATTTGTTGGATGAGCAAGGAAAGATCTTGAGGCTGAATTCATCATTTAGCTGGAAGTGTTTATGTCCTACAGATGAGCAATCATTGTGGTTTAGTGGATAATATTTTGTATTTGCAACACTTGTAAAACCTATTTGATGCTTGTTGCAAGAAACAAATTATGGGAGAGGGTGAAGATCTAAGTTTACATTTGAAGGGAAAAAGGTAACCTGAAGCCATAGCGGGTAAATCATCTTGATACAGATTTAAACATTGTGCCTCCTTCTGTATGCTTCCCTGCATAGGGTCTGTATAGCTTGTGTGTCTGAATGTAAAAGAACCTTACCCTTACAGTGGGGAGCTGTACATGAGTGACTGTTCTGTACGTTAGAAACCCTGGCATGCTTTGACTGCTAACATGGATTCATTGGAGTTGTAACCCCAGTTTCAAGAATTATTTAAGAAGAAATGCAGCTAAATTCATGGATGGATTTTAAGGAGACTATTTTAATTTATAGGTATTACAGTGAAAAAAAAAATTTACTCTGTCCTTTGTCCCTGAAGGACAGCAAAGCCTGAGTGGTTTCTGTGCATGAAGGAAGGAAGAGAAGCAGTGGACGGTAGTATTGGGTTGCTATTTAGACAAAGTAGTAGAGGAGTAGGTGTGAACCATCAGCCTGTACTTGGCTTCTATCTAATTCCACTGGTCAACAGGAGTACAGATGCAGAGAGCTTTAATGGATGGACACATTTGCTTGAGAATGTAACAGACCACTATGGACTCCTTTTAATCTTTGCTGGCAATAGCATGGATAGAACTTATCCTAAGAAAGGAAAAAGGATAGGCTTAACAAATATTAAAAGTAAGTGCTAAAGAGGACTGGCTTGAGTTCATCCTTTGAAGGGCAAAAGACTGCCCTAAGGTATAGCTCCCAGTGTCAGGAGCAAATAATGGTTTAAATATGTCTTGGATAATGGATATGGTGTTCACTGGGAAATATAAGCAAGTCTTAGCTGCCAGTGGATACTTGGGCCTAAAAAGTGATTTATTGGATATTTTATTGACAGATTATTTTTACATATCTAGTAAATCAAAACTTAGCTGTGAAGTTTTGAGCTATTATATCTAAACCTGGTGATATACTGAAAGTAATAATAAAACTTCTTTAGGTCCTGAGCTTTGAAGATATTAAACGCAGTCCTTCCTACCTCATCCCCTGTAATTGTTAAGCAAAGACACACATGCTTATTGTTTGTTCTTAAATATCCAAATCAAAGCTTCCAGCCCTTTAATGGTTTTCCTCTTTTTCCTGAAATCCCTCCACAATTTAGAGTTAGTGAGATGCCCTGCCCCCTTTTTCCCCACATATACACATTTGATGTAAAGCTATGGAAAACTTCAGTATTCAAATATAGGCTCTCCTTTCTTCACATTGGAAAGAAGTTGGTATGTATTTTGTGATCCAATATCCTTCCAAGATGTTCTGATTTTATTTTGTTTGCTATCAAAATTTAAAAATGACAATCTGAATTATATAGTCCTATTCATGTTGACACTTAGTAAACCATACAGAAACAAATGAATCCAAAGTCTTCTGTGAAATTTTTTTTATACAATAGCAATTTCCACTGCTACCCATTGAGAGGAGGTTGTTGCTTTTTTTTTTTTCTTTCATTTAAAAGAAAAAAAAGCTTAATTGGACAGTTCTATTCACAAATGTGGAACACAATAATAAAAATTTCATTTGGAAAATTTAATACACAAATATTTTACATGAGAGCGTTCAGTTATCTCTTCCTTGCCTGACAACTGTCTGTTATTGATTATGTAAATGGGTCTGAATTACAACCAAGGATCTGAACAGTTTCAGCCTGTGATAAGTTGGCAGGCATCCTTGAATTTTAATGCATACATCCTATATTTCTCTACTAAGCTTCATCAAAGCTAAGATACAACCAGCAAATTTTCCAAATTTTAATAAGCTAAGACAATTTGTGATAATTTCATCAGTGCTTGGTACCTTAATGCCTAGTGGCTTCATAGTTCTAGAATTATGACATTATGTGTCATCTTTGAAGGTAAGAGGACCTGATTTTGCCAGCAAGTGAAAAGAAAAATATACCTTACTTAACAGTGAACATATACTGCATGGAAAATCTACCTATTTTGTCTGTATTATTTCCATAATATTTTTTCAAAGATCAGATAATTAAGGGAAAATGCAGAAGGTTTTATCCAATCAGTTTAATTTCACCTATCTTTTAAATAGGTATATTAGATATCTGGATGAAGCTCCTTCTGTAGTCAGTGGACAGAACTCAGTGGTCCCAAAGAACAACTAACCATCTTCCAATGGCCAGCATAATTGTCGTAAATCTCCTGAGTGTGCCTGGCTCTTTCCATCAATTTTAGAATATCCAGAGTTTAATTCTGAGAGATTAATCTCATCCTCAGCCTAATAAGTGGAATCTCCTGCAGTCAGATGACCAAATTGGTACAAAAATCTATTTTAACAGTATCACTGAGATTAGAAGAAATTATACAATGAAACAATTTACAAAATAAAAAAAAATGTTGACAGATATGGTGTGACCACAACCGTTTAACTCAGTCCTTCTGTCTCTCCTCCCATCCCTCTCCCTTCCCTACCCCCATGGAGAAGAAAATCTTTTTTTGCAGAAGGAAAGCCTGATGGAGTAGAACAAAATAAATGCAAACACGCACACACATTTTCAGAGCAAAGGTGCTCATTGCGGTTAATAACGCACAGGCAACAGAAAGCACACACTACTAGAGTTGAGTACATACAGACACAATTTGGTGTTCTAGTTGCCCATCATATTTGTTTTCCTATCCACATGCATAGTAGACTCATGAGAGCATAGCATTCAAAAATCCATTTTTATCTATTACTATCTCATGGTAGATTAGATATAACTACCATAAGGTGACCATATTTTTTCTCTTTAAATAGGAATTCTTTTTCCAGAGGCTCTTCTGATGTGTTTATCACCATTCTATATGAATTCCTCACAAACAGCAACAAGTTTATGCTCATAATATCTCTGTGAAATATAAATAAAGTTGCTAGCAGGAGCAGATGTTGACAAAGTCTAATTGACATCAGTACAGAGACTTCTATGTCTTTCAAGGGGACAATGAACCTGGTAGCCCTTATCAAGTAGGCATTTGCAATTGCACACTGAAGTCTCATCGACTATAGTGGGATTTGAGAATACACTTACACATGTATGTAAGCACTTTGCCGAATGCAGATGCATGTCACAGAGGATTGGAAAAGATAAAAGATTCCCAAATGAATATCTCAGTGACAGAGTCATTCCTCTGACTGCTCTATCTGTTAGCTCTCTAATACAAAGCTTAGGATTAAAAAAAACAACTCGCCTACCCCAACAAGTACTGTATATGGTGGCAGAAATATTTTGTCTGACTAAAAATGTGAGTTCATCAGTTGCTACTGCCGTTACTTGTAGTCTAAATCCATGTTAATCATTCACAATGTAATGAAAAAGCCCAACAAAACTTTTCTACCTTTTCAGTCAATGTGTGATGTGAAAAAAAATAACATTTTCTATTAATTCAAAGAAATTTTGCTAAATAGAAAACTTTTATTTACATCTTCCCTTAGTTAATCCATAAAAGATCTTAATCTCTGGTTTGCAACTGAGTCCCATGCTCAGTTGTGAGGACAGGGAATGGAGGATAATTGAGATTTTAAGCCCCAAAGAGACATCAGTGTGATGTGTTGACCTATGGTTAAAATGTATCAGCTATTGGAACCGAAATCACTGTATGACAGTCTTCATCTGTGAGGCTTCATATGAGTCATGGGGGATGCACAGATGTGGACAATAATGTGTGAGATGGAGAAAAGGACAGGGAATGTCCAGCTCCAGTGGCCTGCAGTCACAAAATCAAGGTCTGTGGCTTCTGAAATTTTCAAACCATGACTGTGGTAGAGACATTTGGTCCAAGAACCAGACTGTATCTATTTCAAAATAACCCTGGGAAATATGTAAAATACAAATGTGAGGAACTTCAGCACATGCTGTTCTAATCCACCTATTTGCTCTTTTGCATTGATTGGTAACATATAACATATTAGCCGTGTACACTGAAGCCTATAGGAACACAGTGCATATGTATTGGGGAAAAATTAAAAGGTTGTGTCCTTTCAAAGACAGAGTTTCACACAGTGTAGTCTAAGACTTACTAGCAGTTTCTCACCAGCAGCACCACCACACAAACCATCATGCTTTAAAAAAAGGGTCTTCCTGTGCACTGAGTTTTTAACTCTTCTATTAAACAGCAGAGAAATAACAATATCGGAATAAGAGCAGTTATTTTTCTTCTAGAAGGCATAGCTTTATCAATTAGAAATAGTTACTTTGTCAGCCAAATTTTGAACCTGGGTACTAATCTATGAATTAGCTGCCTGTTGTCTGAGGCTATGTATCACTATGCAAATATGCATATTGCTAAATGACCTTTGTGGTTAAATTTAGATTATCACTTAAGGAAAACTGTCAGTTTCATTTAATTTCCCCAAAGTCTTTGTCAGTGCCTTTAAGAATCTCAGTCACCCTGGAGTGTTACCCAAGGTACACGAATAATTAAGAAGAGCTTGTAATTGAGTATTTTGAAGTAGTTGTTTAAAAATATGCTAAAATGTATTGAAGACATGATTAACAAAACAAACTTGACTAGTTTCCTCTTTCACAGTCCCTGTTGCCTCTTTTTGTTTGAGAGTTGTTCCTTGACTTGTTTTACTTAACAATATGAACTATTAATGCGTAACTATTTTATGATAGGTACTGTTTAGTCTGCATTTTCCCCCAGAGACTTCAGTCAAATTTGGGGGCAAATTTTTATGAAGTGGCACCTTCTGAGACAAATGATGATGGGATTTTGTAAAGCTAAACATTCTATTGTAATGAACTGGTTTTACTTCTATATATGTGAAAGGATAATCCTTTCTGGTTTAGAAAAGAGGAAGTCTCAGTAAATGTTTTCATAAGTAATTGAACTTCATTTACCAGGTAGAAATGCACTGCAGCAGTGATATTTACCACATCAGTGATTACAAGGCAATTATAAAATCACACCAGCTTATTAAAATTGATGAGAAATGTTATACCTATACGCAATCTGTTAAAAGTATCACTGTAGCTGATAATTTTACAAAGTATGCAGTGAGAAAATTAACAAGTTATGCTTATAGTAAAACCAGGAACATTTAAATTCTTCATAACATTTCTTGCTGGCATTTTTTTGAGTGAGAAATCACAGGGAAGAACTTACAATTAAACTGTTTTTTTTCACTAAAGTTGTAGTAACAGGACCACTTAAGATCAAGGCCTTCCCTGAAAATGATTCTGCATATTTCACATTTCCTTTAACAATTTTGTAACAAAACCAACAATAGTGATTACTTATACTTATCTTTATGGTTTAGACTAAAATTTCAACTTTCAAAGTATGCATCTATTTAGGTAGGTTTTCTTAAGAAATTACTTAGGCTCTTCCATGATCTTAAATAAAATTAAATTATTTAGTCCTTCAGATACATTTAGTTGAAATCTACTGAAGCTCATAGGAATGTTTCTACTGACCTGCACTGGCTTAGGACTTCAGTTAGCAAAGTTTTTGTGGTATTGTAATTGTTAGGGGTTGCCGAAGTTGGTAGCCTTACAGGGGTGAGCCTGCTGTAGCTCTGTGTTCCCTGGTCCAGCTCACAGTGAGTCTGAGCATGTGGGTCTATGAATTTGTATAGTAAGTGTATTGAAAAAAAGATTACTGCTGAAATTTTTATTAAAAAGAACAATATTCAAAGCTATGTCTGAAAACATTCTGAGTTATGTTTCTATAAATGCACAACTGCTTAGCCAAAGAGCAGAAATATTAGCAGTATTACCTAGCCAGTATCCAGTGTGCAATATTTAAATTTGGACTGATTGTAATTATTCACAATGTTTATATGAGATATGTTGTATAAATGTAAATAACTAGCAAATTGAAGGAAGTTGTAGTTTGCTCCTAAAATTTCAAAAGCGGAAACAGCAGCTAAACTAAATAGGTTATTCTTTATGAGATGTCTGCTCAGATCTAATATGTAGCTAATTCAATTTTCATACCAAAGTAAATAAATTAACTAGAGAAATTAACGTAGAAAGTTCAGGAAAAAGTAGGGAATGATGCTAGCTAATAGTTTCCTTTTAAACTTACTGTTACATTTGCTGTTCATCCAAGAGTTATAAAGGTGACACCTTGTGGTAATAAAGAATATTGCTCCAGTATTCGTTAACGGCCGAAAGGGTTTTAAACTGCCTTTTCTATGTATACAAATAGAATAATGTTATAATTGAATCGCGGATTTGGCCAGTAATCTTTCACTCTGGAAGATACTCATTAGGCATCATATTAATACTATTTTGGATTCAAAGTGCCTTAATTTAAAAAAATTAAACAGTCTTCACTTTGACTTTTTTTTTTTTTTCCTTTTTTTAACCTTGCTCTGGTGCTTTTGTAATAATTTTACATCTTTACAGTACTAAGTGGACTTAAACACTGCTCCTCAGGTTCAGCTGAATGTTACACCTGCTCCTGATTTAGATGAACACAGAAAGCACAGAAAACCTGGGAATCAGATTAATTGCATCTTCCCTATATAGATACCATGTGCACAAATATGCCCCTGAAAGGCAATACAGAGCACAGATCATGTAACTACATCTGCCATACACCCAGGGGCTATACAATGATATCTATGTGTGTGCCACCTTCCCTTTTTTGTCTATGCACAGTCATTGCAGCGGCTAAAAGGATAGTTCAGTGGTCTTAAATGATGTTGGGAAAAGGCGTAGCCGGGTAGCCAAACTATTGCATGTTTAAAGATGCTCTCCTAGCAAGGGATCACAGCTTGATCATTACAGCTGCAACAGTGCTGAGCCTGAACTGATGAGATCTTTAATCCTGATATGAGTCATCTCCTTCTTCTCCTACAAAACATGGTCATAACTTATTTAGTAACCTTATTTAGTAAGAAATCTAATTCTTCAGCCTTCTTCTCATCCTAGCTTTCAGTCCAGCTTTAGCAATACTGATGCTTACTACAGATAAACCTATATATAAACCATCATCCCCTCACTTGGCAGCAGCTCACAGCCTACCCCTCTTGGTCCTGCAGGGCCCTGCAATTAGAATAGCCTCTGCCAAGTCCCAGCTATTCCATTAACATTGCATGTTGGCAGGAGTGACCATGTAAGTTTGAAGTAAAGTTTTTCTTATTCCCTTCAATCTTAGCAGTGTGCTTAAATGATATGTTGAGATAATATTTACCATTGGATGTATATTCACTGTATAAATTATGAGAGGTATGAATGAAGCAGCATATTCCAGCTGCCTTCTCCTCATTAGGCTCAGAGATTAAAGAAGTTGAAGGCTAGTATGAGAAAAAAAGTTGGTAAAAAAAATTTAACAAATGGATTAATTTCCTGCAGTAGGTGGCCAGATATCAGCCAAAAACATATGAATATTAGTGACAGCAGTAGTTGAATGGATTCCATCTTAATGAAATGGCTCACCTGGGAAACAACATGGAAGAATTTAAAATATTGCATGACATCAAGAAATTTATGAAGGGAGTAACTAAAATGTGATGGAATGATAATTGTCATGCTTACTTTTAAAGCCTTTGTTCCACTGGTAGGAAAGATGAAAAATAAAGGTGATGTTGAGTTAAGAACACTGTAACAACCTCCTGCAGAAACAAGACAGAAAGGGGTAAAGAAAGATCTTCTAAGCTTAATATAATTTTAGGAAAGGATAGACAAAAATTTTACTTAAACCTGAGGATTTCTTGTGGTATTCCAGTGCCACATTTGGTTATAAAAAAGGATTCTGTAGTTCTACTTGAAAAATATTATCAGGCATTTTTATGTTGCAGCATTGCATAGATAGTAGAATTAGTAACACTATAGTAGGTGTCCTGGTTTCTCATTTTCTTTCTAGTAGCTGCTGTAGTGTTATGTTTTACGTTCAGTATTAGAATAATGTTGATAACACGCTGATATTTTCAGTTGTTGCTAAGTAGTGTTTAGTCTAAAGACAAGGATTTTTCAGCTTCTCATGCCCAGCCAGCAAGAAGGCTGGAGGGGCACAAGAAGTTGGGAGGCGAGACAGCCAGGGCAGCTGACCCAAACTGGCCAAAGGGGTATTCCATACCGTGTGACATCATGCCCAGTATATAAACTGGGGGGAGTTGGCCTGGGGAGTGGATTGCTGCTCAGGAACAAACTGGGCATCAGTCGGCAAGTGGTGAGCAATTGCACTGTGCATCACTTGTTTTGTGTATTCCAATCCTTTTATTAGTATTGTCATTTTATTTTTGTTATTATCATCATTAATTTCTTCCTTTCTGTTCCATTAAACTGTTCTTATCTCAACCCATGAGTTTTACCTTTTTTTCCCCGATTCTCTCCCCCGTCCCATTGGCAGGGGGGGAGTGAGCGAGCGGCTGCTTGGTGCTTAGTTACTGGCTGGGGTTAAACCATGACAGGAGGTATACATACTGATGACTGTTCTAGCAAAATTCAACATTAAATATCACTTAATTCAATAAGCAGATGTCACAGGGTGATATGAATATGATTATGAGTTGATACAAATTACAGTGAAACAGTAAATGAAAAGATCTTTAAATGTGACATACGAATTATGGTGCAATGAAGTGAAAACTTGCAAAGTAGTCAATTGTATGTATGGTCACACTGTCAAGTCAGATCAGCTCTTCTTTCAGTGAGGGATTAGGCAATCATGAGGTTAGTACAGGTGGTTACTGTGGAGCAGCTGACATGCTAGATTTCAGTGCATAATTTATACTTATTTGTATATCCACTACATGAGGTTTCAATTTCAAAAGGCAACCTTTCATTCATAGAGGGAACTAATTAGTAGAATCAACTAGTTAAAGAAGCTGTAGTAGATTATAAAAATTGATAAAACTATGAATAGTCAGCACCTCAAGCAAAAGTGTTGCGGAGAGAACACATACAATTGCGGTCTAACCTGATGAATTATCTTCTGTGAAGTGCCAAACAAGCTGATAACCTACATGGAACAGAAAAATCGTGTGAACAGAGAAAAAATATTAACTCTCAGAGGTCATATGTATGGGTAATATGAAAATTGCCAAGATTCAAGGAGAATTACATCCTGCCAAGATACTAACATAAAGTAAAAAAGGCTTTTCTATTTTATATTAAAATAAATATAAGCTGTTCACAGCCAGTGCCAAGAGTCCTATTCTTGCTACCCAAGGAGTGTCAAAACTGGCAGGTGTTGTGTAGGACAAAACCAAATAAGTCAAGTCAACTTCCTAACAGCTGGGGATAGTAGACCATCAACCTCATTGTGAAGTTGTAAAATCTGGCATATAGGATAGGGTTCAAGGCTGTTACCATCTTCTCTTTCTCCAGTGAAGAGACTTAGTGCCTCAAATCAATTTTTCAAAGAAAAAAATCCAGCTACACATTTATAGGAGAGCCAGCACATCCACAAAAGAAATAGTCTGCACACCTGCTACTGACCTTTGCTTATCTGAACTCCCAGTCCATTTCAGAAAGACTTCTCTGATCTTCAGGAAAACAAAGAAATCGAGTAAATGGCATAATTTACAAGAACCTGTAGTGGATGCTGCCATGAGAGCAAAGCAGCAAAGCAGCAGCAAACTGGACCTCTTTGAAGGTCAGTAAGTAAATAGTGACATAGCAGTGTCATAAGGTAGGTCTTAGGGCATATCTTGTATTGACTTTAAGCATTTGACTGATTCAGTGACTATCTCACATCAAGCCTGGCCAGCTGGGCAGCTGGCAGGCAGGAAACTGAATAGACTGGTTGTGCTGTGGATAATAGCAAAGGCTAACATAGAGACACATACATACATACACACACACACACACACACAAATCAAACAAATGTAAATTCCTGAGAACGCAGGCACTGCTTACACTATTCTGTCACCATCACAAGAGCAGTCACCAGTATCTCTTCTGAATAATGATCTTAACATTTCTACTGATGGCTCCAGAATAGAACAGAAAAATTAGAAGTGGCCTAATACCGCTAATAACACTGTCAAGAACTGGAGAGGACAGAAATGATACAATTGCGGAAATTAGTATAGAGTTTCAAAGTACAAGGTGGTGTACTGGCAGATCAGTGAGGAGCAGCCTTGCCATCAAAACCTCCCAGCTAAGCACAGCAGCCGGAAGCATCTCTGTGCACTAATTAGTCATGGAGTGACTACTGCTGAGATGCAGCTGCAAAAAAGAAAGCTTAGACATTTCAAACAGGTGAAGTATTTAGCAGTGCCAGGAAAAATCTAATTAAAGTCAGACAATTTTAAATAGTCTAGGCCTGATAAAATTTACTGCAGGATGCTTAGAGAATAGATGAAGTGCTCTTAATGCAGTTAGAGGATATCCATGAGAATCTTTGCAGGTTGGGAAACGTATCAAAGCCTGGAGAAGTCATGTCCTCTTTAAAAGTGAGTGTGGTTGTAGTTGGATAGAAGAAAGAGGGATCGTGTTTGGATTCTAGCTGTTCAAAAACAACAAAATAGCCAAAATTTATAAGCTTTAAGAATTTTATAGGTAACAGATCCATGTTACTTTTCAGGTACAAGTTATGGCAATCTAGCTACTTTTTGTGTTAGGCTAACAGGTTTACTAGACAACTGAATCAAGTATCTCTTGGTTACTTTCTAGTCCAGGTAACAAATGTGGCTTTGGAAGTCCTTCAACAGTTTGTCAGAGAAACTGTATTTTCTCTTCTTGAACAGAAGTAACTAGATATTCCATCTTAAAGAAACTGATAATCTTGAGTTAGGCATCAGTGCTCTTTGGGGCTCAGAAGAAAAACTGTTTTCACTGTAGTTTCTAAGAGGTTTCTCTGGAAAAAAGCACACTTTTCTATTTTTCTCTATGGGCTGATTTCTATTTTAGTTTATCAACTGTGAATCATGCCTCCCAGGTGATTTCCAGCATTTTGTGTACTGTTTGTTCATAGAGCATAGCAGATGCTTGTTTAGACCCTTAGAGGTGTGCTGTTATATGTTGTTCCGCTATAAGATTAGCGTTAAAAATAGTCTTTAAATATCACTTTTGTACTTGCTCCTGGGAAAAATTCTCTATCTCTGTATGTGGTTCATGCAGCTGGTATACATGTAGGTTTGAAGCTCAAGATACCAGTAGATCAGTCTGGGGTTCATCTTCTGCATGATTTCCAGCAACTTCAAAAGAACATGGTCAGTCACTTGAGAGAAAAGAACATTGGAAAGTTTCGATTAAATGTATTCAACTTCTTTTGTTGCAAGGCACTTTCTACTTTGTGCTTTTGCTCTTGGAGGTTTTGGCTGCTATATAAAACAGCATGCACACTGCTGTAAAAGTTCTTCCCCAGGGTGCTGTTCAGAGCATTTATAAACAATTCTTTTTCAAATCTGATTTTTAGACAAGAGTATCATAAAGACCTTTTAAAAAAAAAATAATCTTGGTAAATGCGCACGTGTGGGTAGTTTAATTTTAATCCCTGTAAAATGGGGTAGGGAGGAGGAAAGAGTACTGTGAAACTCAAAATCCAGCTATAAATCACTGGTAATATCCAGCTAAACAGAGAAGGAATTTGTATGGTGCTTGGTAGTAACTTCTCTGTATCTTAATCTCTAAGTTCCTTGTAATTTCCTAATTATTGTACTTGAGCATATCCTGTTTGGCATTAACCTGGCTCAATAGTGAGATCTGCTGCCTTAAGTAACATTGGACTATTGAGCCCGAGTCAACAGAGCTGTCAGCAGCTGAGCTGTCTGTCAAAACAAACAGAAACGTGATCAAAATCCACTGATTGCTTCATTTCCTCCTCCCCAAGTGTATTAACTTAATTAAAATAATCAAAACAGCTAGAATAAAGCTGTAAGTGTGCTGCATCTTGTTCAAATAGCTGTTAGAAGAGGAGGTTGCAAAATAAAGCCCTGCCAAAATTGGCAAGTTCCAGCATCAAGGCCTTAGCACAAGCCAACATTGAAAGTGTACATTACAATATTGTTTTAAAATAATGCTTGCTATTTTTGCACTGTACTTGTTCATAGTTCAGTTGTCTCTTAACAAGCAACTATTCTATAGTTCAGCTTATTCATTCTACAGCCCATGAGCCCATGTGTTATTTATCATACATTATTCAACATCTGCCTCTAACATGGCTATTGTTAGCTTCCTTTTCTATGAATGACTTCACTAGAAAATGTTCATTTCTTGAATGATCACATACAGTGGTAAAGGAAGAAGGTATTTTATGGCTCTGGATCAAAGACACAAAGGTATTATTGTCAAATTTACTTGGTGAAGGAATACTTAACTTGAGATGTCTAGGATGTAACTTTTTTTTTACAGAGTATGTGTATTCTGTGAGTCTGAAATGGAAATCTCTTTGGCTTCAGGTGGATTTCTGGCTTTTGAGCAATCCTGCAAACTGAACTATGGGTGTTATTCAGGCAACATAGAATGAACACAACCTAGAACAGTCTAGTGTAAATAAACTGCCTGGTATCATGTAAGAACCACTCTCAGATGCAAACAGATTCCAAAACTGCCAGTAAAACATTTTAACCAATGGGTTTATTGTTCTTTTCCAGCAAACTCCCACCTCATAGGGGTTCCCCTATACCTAATACTGGAAAAAAAAAAAAATTTACTTCATTGCCAGAAAAACTCTAGTCTAGGCTGCAGCCTATTCCTGCTCCCAAACAACTTTGACAACTTCTCTCACTGGGTTGCTGTTCACAATTCCACTCTAAGTTTTAATGTGACATTACTATATCAGCTAAGAACCACTAAGCAACAGTAGACAGTGTCTTCCTCACAGCGAAGCACACTCAGCTAAACTGGGTAATTTGGACCTGCTCTTGGGTTCCCCACAGCTTTAAACATTGATTCTAGCTGCCAGTTAACTACATGCGTTTCCCTTTGTGATTTCATTTCTCACACATTTTATATCACATGCAATTTCATACCACATTACCATTTTTGTTGGAACAGAAATTTACTTTTTTTGTGTCCAAGACAGAACACCAAACATTTGATTTCTCTTCTCCAAAGCATAGTGATTCCAGACTTCAAAGAAAAGGTCATCACAATTTGTTTTATTATCTAAATTCTTCAAAATTACAGTTATTTTTGCAATAACAAAAAATCCTCTCGAGTAACTTGGCCAGACAAAATAGAATACGTTCAAATAGTACTAGTCAGTAGCAGAAATCTAACAAGCAAAATGTCAGCTCACACTGATATTTGAAACTTGGCAGCTGAGAAGATGAGCTCTTACAATGAAGAGACCTAGGAGAATCTTAATGACAAACAGCGTTATCGGTCCAAACTGTAACTATTCAATGTTACCTCTAGTATTTAGATCTCACCTGCTAATGGAAACACTTTCTAAACTAAGCCCTTTGATGACAAGCAAATGACAGCTGATAAATGAACTGAGCCCCCTGTGTGTGGCCCTAAACTTTCATTATCTTATGGCTGTCATCAGTCTCATGACCTCAGAAAAATACTATTGCCCAGAAAATAAGATAAAAAGGTAGGAGTTAAGAAAATTAATGAAAATCCTTCACAGGAGACAGGTAGAGCTGCATGCTGCAATTCCCACAGAATCCTTACTCGGGCAAGATGCCTAAGGTAAAGCTTGTAAAATGGCAGTATAGCTGCTCACCCCTTTGTAAAGCCTAAGACAACATTTGTGCTGGGTCATGAGTCACTTTAGGAGATCAGTGTCAGGGCCGTGAGTGATTTTTCCCCTGACCTTCCTGGGGGTTCCGCTGCCTGAGCTCAGGCCCAATTTAGAAATAGTACAGCTGAAGGCCTTGAAAGAAAGAGCAAGCAGATGCGTCCTTGGAGGCTTGCTCCAAGCAGCTCTGCTAGGACGACTGATCTGGGGCTCCCTTTTCCTTCGCTTGGGGCTGCTGAGGTTCTTGTGGTTGATCCCTGCCTGAGCTATGCTCCAGCCATGTTGCGCCTGTGCCCTGTTGATCCAGATCCTGACCCACTGACTTGATGTCCCAGCTGGAGCTTGGCCCTGCTCTGTCACCACAAGCATCCCTGATGACAGGGGCTGTGGGCTGCCTGCCCCAGCCCTGCTCCCTCACGGTGGGGGGGGCGGTGGGACAGGCCCTGGCTGGCAAGACCCTGCCCTGTCAGTGCTGCTCCATGTATGCGCGTGCATCTTTGGGGGAAAGCGTGGGGTGAGAGGGGTGTTTGTCATTTTCCAGAAAAGCCTTTAATACTGTGGACACCCAAAATCTCAGTGATTATAAAACCCTTTGCAGTTCCTATTTTTCTTCACAGTTCTGAAATCACATTATGGTATTTCATACTAAGCAAGCTGTGCTTTCCAAGCACCCTCGAAAAATAAGTTTTTGCTCCAATTCCTTTAGGTATTTCTATTACATCAATTTCAATAATAATAACAGATTAACTCACTGCTGCAAAATTATTGTTGGGATATATTGCCGAACCTCTCCCAAAGCTGTACAGCTTCAGTTTTATCAGCTCATGGCTCAACCTCAGCCTGCTGATAGGTTCACTTCCTAGCACATTTCCATGCTTTTGATAAAGTTGTTTCTGTAGTATTCATATGGCTGGAAAATTCCACAGATCTTATGCTAGTACATTCATCTTTCAGTGTTGTTGTCTTCCACTCTGCATGTTGCCTTGTACTGTGATTATATCTCCTAATTCACAAATAATAATTCTAACGGTTTAAGAAAAGCCAAAGTGTTTGTATAAAAGAGTGTATTTTCCTACTTCCCCTTAAAAATAGGTCCAGATTGTATTCGTGGGTACAGCTTGTGGACATCCTCAAGGACATCTCCCACAGGAGGAAGAATGTCTGGGAAGTGCCATTACAGAGAAAAATAAACTGTTAGCTCTGCTCTGTTCTAGGGACTGAGCTGTGGTGAAACAGAAAGGGGAAGTAAAATTCAGTCATACAGAGAAAATTATCTATGAAACTATTGTTTCCTTTTTAAAAAGGGAACAGTAGTTTCGCACAGAATTTTAAAACTGCCTCTTCTACAAAAGAAAATTAATATTACCTTTCTTGAAGAAGTGAAGTTCTACCATATGTTTCCATCTCCAATTCCTCAAAAATATGGATGCGGGTGTAGAACTGCAAACTACCTCTTTTCTACTGAGATGTTTCAGCCCTTTAGGAGTGCTTGCAAGCAACAGGATGCACGTCACACCTTCAGAAGGTCCCTTCCAGTCCTATTGTCTTCAGGAAATTTTACTCCCTTTTAAAGTCAAGGGAAGGTAACTATATAAAACTGAAAATGTAATATTGAAAAAGTTCTTTTAAAACTCCATTTTTAATTAATAGTGAGGCATTTGCCTCCTAGGATCTGGCATTACTTTGTAATCTGGAAATACTCTACCTGTAAGTTTCTCCGAGTTGTTTGTTATTTCTGTCACAAGTAGCTCTACAATATACATAGAAAAATAAGACAAAAAATGTTTTTATAGCTGACTATTCCCAAGAACTTGGAAAGTCTGGAATCATATTGAGGCTATATTATACGCTGAAGCAAACACATTTTATGTAGTCTAACACAATACGTTCAGATTGTGTTGCAGTGACTTGTAATGAAATGGTTGTTTTTGTGGACATAAGTATTATTCTATTAATTCTCATGCCTGAAGGTTAAAGTAGGTTCTGACAATTTAGGATGGGGATCACCTCACATAAATGAGCTGGGATAGAATGGAGAGGATAGGATATTTTCTGATCTAGAATATGACAAATATACCTAAAAATGCATACAGAGCAAGGTATTTCTTCGGCTGACAAAAAGGCTCTTTTGGCTCAAAAGGGCTTCTAGTCAGAAGAGACTGTGGCTTCGTGACTTTCTATGTGATGTTGGAATAAGGATTCCAGAACATATTCCTTCAGGTAAAGTAGTTAACTTGAAGTTAAATCAGAGTTTTCTGTGTATATGCAACATTCAGAACCCACCATGATACTCTCCTGCAGTGTTCTCCCAGTAGTTGTTCCAGTGGTTAACCATCCTCACTTGCAAAGACATTTGGTTTTTTGCTCTGAATTTCTCTGTGTTCATCTGTAGTGAATTAAACTGAAGAGCTGTATAAGCACTCTTCTAGCTGCTCAACTTGTCTCCATCCTTTAAGATAAACTGACAGAGATTCTTGAGGGTTTTTTTCTATAACAAATTTTATGTCTCCTACTGCTATGAGTAATTCTTTTAGTGCTTCATTCATCCGTCGTCCTTATCACTGTAATTTCCTTAGAATCAGGGCTTTGAGCTCAGCTTAGTACTATAGCAGCTTCTCCCACGGGATATGGGAGCATTACAATTGCATGTTTCCAGCCTCTCAGCCCCATCGAACTACCCCACAGCACTGGTGGGTCACCTCTTTTCCTTGGCAGTCACCTTTGCACCCCCTTCTGTTATGATCATTGGGACTAGGATCCAGGTGTTTCGGTGAGCTGCTCTCATGCCCGATGTGTCGAGATCTCTGGGGAAATATTCAGATGTTCAGGCAGATAGCAAAGGAGAAGAGACTGAGTTGTGCCTCCTTTGCCTGAGTCCTGCCTGGGGAACCTCAAATTCTGTCTTTCATACTGTAAGAATGGCCCCCATCCTCTGCTCCTGAATGCACATATTACCATATTGAATTTTTCCTTCATTGATTGAACCTGCCTTCCTTGATCACTCATTGAGTCAACAACTAAATTTATCAGCATTGGCTGAATTATTTTTGTCCTCAGCTCTGTAAAAACATAAATAAATATAAAATCAGTACCAGAAAAGTATGATGAAAGAAAAATAGCCACTTGGTGATATTCCCTGTTTACATTGCATGTTGAGATCTATTTGTTACTCAGCTGTTAATCCCATTAGTATATGCCTTGAAGATTTTTATCAACTGAATTTATAATTTCAAAAAAATTATACCAACTTAATTTGACAAGATCTATTTTCCATGTACCAGTGTTGATTAGCAGTAATTACATTATCCTCCTTTAGTTGCTTATTACTTGAATCCCATATCAGGCTTTACATAATTACAACAATCTCTTAATACTGCCAGCATGAGACCTTTCACTGATGACGCTTAGGTTATCTTCCCCATGATAATGCAAGGTGGTTTTTTTCCTCTAAATATTCCAGATAGATGCTTAAATATCTATTTATCCCATTCACTAAAATGTTATGATAGTGCGACAGTGCGAACATAATAACGAATAACACCCTGTTTCATGTTTTATTTGGTGAAAGATTTGACCAGAACATTCAGGATTGCTTCAGTCTGAGTTGTCGCTTCCCTGGAAACTTGGGGCTTTTCATAGTCAAAAATCTTTTTACAAGATTTCAGTACATTAACATTTTTTTCCTAACAAAGGAATACATTCCAGGCCTTATTCTTTATTCCTGAGGATTCTTGCATTGTTGTATCTGAAGTTACAATTTGAAGAAGTCGATGACTAGATTTTACGTAGCTTTTATGCAAGCATATATTACATAAGAAACAAAAGAGCCCTACTTACTGCAAGGACTACAATTCAAACTGACCCATCATGAATGTTTTTCAGATGCACCTCCCAGAAAAAGCAATTGGCCTTAAAGCAGGGTGGTAAGGGAAGGATGGGGGATAGAGGGAATCTTAGTTACCTATCATCTCCTTCTATCTTTTTTCCTAAGAATTTAAGGTTTATTATACTTTCACTATTGGACTTCATACATAGTTTAATATCTTCATGCATTCAGTAGCTAGAACATACTTTGAAAATTTCATTTTATTTGTCTAAAATGTGTCAGGTCCCAGGTGTGTTTTGCCTACAAAATACAGTTCAGTGAACATAGCTGCATCAACTATACATTTAAAATCAAGAATTATCTATATTTTCACACCTACAGTAAACAGAAAATATTTTTCTGTATCTTTTTGTAAGGAGACATTCATTTCTGGCATTCAGAATACCAAAGGCACACCTGTGTAAATAACACAACGAAGAAAGAATTCATAAATTAAAGAACAAAGTCAACTGGACATTTTTTATCCTTCATGTACTTACTGGGATTAATTTGGTCCAACAATTGTATTGTTTTGTTTCCAATTAGTAAAACAGTTTGCAATAGCCTAGGTCCTCAGATGACTGAAGAACTGATAT
This sequence comes from Haliaeetus albicilla, assembly GCF_947461875.1. Taxonomy (NCBI): domain Eukaryota; kingdom Metazoa; phylum Chordata; class Aves; order Accipitriformes; family Accipitridae; genus Haliaeetus; species Haliaeetus albicilla. Next base: position 60,465,668 of record NC_091483.1, read on the forward strand.
TCAGGTGAATTTATACTTCTCCTTCTGATTTGGTTTTGCTATGATTTTATTTTAATAATACAATATGAACAATTTTGCTTTGTTTATCACATTGCTTCATTAATTTTAATTAATGAAGTCATAGCATCTTTAATAGTAAGAAGCCTTTGAACACAGTGGAAAATCAGCGTCTATAGGATAAATGAAAGTCTTTGCAAAGTTCAGAGGCTCTAATTAGAAGATTGAATAGAATACATCTCTTTCCTGAAGTGATACTGGATTTTATACATGATTTATAAGATCTGAAAGGCCAAAATAAATGTAAAACACTTTACACTGAGACTATAGATTGATCTCCCCTGAGTTTTTGAAAAGAGTATCTGAATTTACTTGAATGTATATCAGTTTATCAGGAACTTTGCTGCTGTTTCTGGAATACTTGTTTCTTTTTCTGAACAAAAACTTCGTTTCAAGTCTTTTGTTTAAAGTTCAGTGAATATTTAATATCCTTTTCTAAGTAGTTTCTTTCCTTTGGAAGATTCTCTTGAAAACTGATGTTTTTTCTGAGGTAGGTCTTAAGTATGTGATTAAAGAAATGAAGGACATCCATACTTCTGTCTTATGGTTTTCACTTGGCCAAGCTGCTACTCTTTTAATGATAATGATTTTCTCAAATGAAGAAAATAAGTGGGGTTTTGATACTGCTATCTGAGGCATGATTTGCTGGATTTTTATCTGTAAGAAATAAATGTAATATTTTATATCACCTTTGTATTCACCGAGAAAGAACATTTTTTAGCATTCTGTATTTCAGTGAAATCTTTGAGAGATACATGTGAACAGGAGCTTGGGGTGCCAAATATGTGAGTGCTCTAAGATAATGGTGGTTAATGATTTTGAACTGAGAATGACATGTATTCATGTTTTAATGGTTAATCTTTCTTGATCTTTAGTGGTTTGGTGTCATAAGAAATTAAGTTGGTAGCTAAGTTTCTCACATGCAAAGGCAGAACTCCTGTCTGGTTGTAGATGCAAAAGAGCTACAATTATATGTAGGAAGCAAAATGTAGACCATAATAAAAAGAAAAAGAGCTGTGAGTTAGATCCTTAGCTACTAGTGGAGCACAGTGATTAATAACAGGTAGGGACATGGTCCTAGATAAAAACCCCTATTTATAAATCTGATAACTGAGTGGTTTTATATTCTCTTAATTATTATTTGGAAAGTTTTTATTTTTCATGTAATTGTTTTCCGAAGATGGTGGGGAGGAGTGTTAATCTTTCTAAATTCCAAATCCAGAGTAGCACATCTATCTGGGATGTTTCCAAAAGGGAAAATAAAAAAGTCTATGCCTGCTAGAGTGTTTTGTATAGAAAAATTGCTATGTAGTAGTTAACACATTATTTTTCTTATTTTTTCCCTGCAAAACATCTGAAGGGAAAATGACTAGTAGAAAGAAAGAAAATATTTACTGAACTTTTGAAATGGCTGTTAAAATCCCAAACTTCAGTTCAAGCTGAACTGTATGTCATTGAATAACCCATGAAGCATCTTGAATCATCTTTCATATGTACCTTAAACATCTCTTTAGTAGGGTGGCAGAATTTGGTGTACAGTGAGGATTCATTCCCTCACCAAGTGTTTGAACACTGTATAAAGATGCAAGGCAACTGCTGCTGAGTCATAGTTGTTCATGCATCTTACTAAATTCAACCAGAGCATAAAGTGAGTTGGACTGGCCAAGTGACAGCCTCATGCCAAGGAAAAATACCTGTATGTCAACGATGATGTTAAACTTTCCTATGTATAGAAGTAGGTGCTTCTAAGGCATATCACTTACTCTTAGGAAGTAGCAGAAGGATGAGCTGCTCAGTGGATATTTTCCAATGTGAATCTTGGCATTCAGGATAATTGGGACAGTGCTGGGAGATTAGGAGTGTTCAAAATGGAAATATTCTGTGTTTATACTGCAGAACAGTGGGTAATCAGTTCTCTAGACACAAGGTTTAGTTGATACCCTCAAATATCAGCAGTAGGAAGTTAAAAGCAACACTGTAGGAAGAGACATTGTACATGGATGGGACTGCCATCTGGAGAAGCCTTTTTCACTGCAATTTTCAGCAAAGATGCTGAGTTTTCAGAGGGAACATTCAAGGAAGAAGGAATTTGTTTCAGAGGCACAACATTTGTAATCTACAGCAGTGTCATATGATGACGTGCTTACAATTGTCCACCATGTAAACATGTATGTTTAAATGAAGCTTTCAGCTAGTTCCCAGGTCTGGCTTGAACAAGACAATTTGAAGATATGTAAAATAAGACTGAATTCATTGTTACCATCAGAAAGAGGCAGAATTAGCCTTGCTCATGGAATTTTCCATAAAGCAGGTTCTCTTCTGCATGAACAAGGAAACTTATTACCCTAAGTGCTTTGTTCATTTCTCTCAAAAGAGAAGACTTTTTTAAGTTGTTCCGGATAAAAATGCAATAGAATTGCTTGCTCTAGATAAGATTTGAAATTTGAAAGGCTTCCTTTCAACATTCAAAAATTAAAATAGCAATAAAAAAAAAAATTTCTTACGCCTAAGCAGCTATTACCCCATTCTTAAAGTTTTGCATTTTATTTCTTTTTCCCAAATCTAACACTTGTGCATTGAATTCCATCATGCTTTTTCTAAGGTAATTTTTTTTATTCTGATGCTGTGCTTATAACCTTTCCTGTCTTGGTGTCATACTATTTTTAGAGTGTATACTTTATTATGTATTTTACAGCATTAATGAAAGCGTTTAGTAGAAATTGATCCTTGAGTGTTTTCTCTTCTTGCTCCCTGTCACAATCCATTTGTTTTGTCATCTTCATTGGTATTTATGCTCCTTTAGTTTCCTTCTTGCCTTAGGGATTTTTTCCATGTCGATTAGTACCCCTTAGACAGTTCCTTTTCTCCTGGGGACTCTCCTCTTTTTCTGAGCCCTCCTAAACATTTACTAACTGGATAGCTTTACATTAACACCTTACAGTGGATGCTTCTTGCTCCACTTTCTTTAATTACAGTTATTTTTTTATATGGTATATTTAGCATTTCGTGACAAGCATTCAAGCCAGAAGATGACAAAGCTAAGGTTTTACTGTCAGCCTTTACTCTGTTGTTTTAAAACATATCCAGTATTATGCAATCCTGATGTGCAAAACCATACTCTTGTTTTTATACTGGTTCTTTGAAGTGCAATGCAGGCAAAATGTTCAGGAAAAAAAAAGTTCAGTGCAGATGTTATGGACCAAGTGCTAAAGGACAGATCTGATGGCATGGCAGATATTATGCATCAGTTTATTCCATGAGTAGTATCCCACTTTCCTGAGGGAAATATTGAATTGAATGATAGTATTTGCCTGGCTGCGTAAGAGGATGTACAAAATACAGTGTAGTTCAGCTTTGTTTTTAGAGTGTTTGAACCTACACGTTTGCTAAGATTTTTTTGGAACTCAGGAATGTCAGACATGCAACATAGGACCATTTAGGTCTAATTTGACAATGGCCATAATCTGTTGCTCTGGGAAAGAATTGCTATGGCATGCTGTGATGACATATTTTCCTAATGCAAAGCTGTTAGTGGTACAGTTTGTGCTCTGAAGCATGGCCTAGCTATGTTGTAGGCTATTTGATTTTACCCTAAAGTAACTCTGGATGATGTTCTTATTCATGTGGACATCTTAGGCCTGTAGAGCTTCACAGTTGTCTCTAGCAGAGTCTTAGTATGGCAATTATAGTTTAGGGTTTGGTTTTGGTTTTTTTTCCCATCTTCCCCTTAACAAAAAAAGTCTGTCCTAATATGCTCCCTTCTTACTATCTCTAGTGTCATGAGTACTTAAAAGAAATAAAAATGCTGGTTTACTTCTTGCAGACACTAAATTTTTCAAGCTTCTAAGCAACATCATGGGAGTGCAAACAAATATGATTCCAACTTGCACAGGCACATGCAGTTTGCCCAGAGTCCCAGTTACTGTTACAGATTGAGATCTGTATACGTGCTCCACAGTATTACCACTCTTCTGTGAACATTAGGCTTGGATGGACAGTGACCAGAAATGAGCACTTGGTCTCCAAGTACCAAGTGTCTTCAGTGCATTGGAAAATCAAATTCCAGAATCTCTAAATCTCAGTTTTCTCAGATGATAGTGTATTTGGGGTTTTGTTTTGTTTTGTTTTTAAGGCAAGTCACAAAACCGCTCTCTTGTTTTACAGCTTCAGAGTTGCTGTAATTCTGGCTTTCTAGTAAAACTTAAAGAGAATCATAGAATCATAGAATCATTCAGGTTGGAAAAGACCTTCAAGATCATCAAGTCCAACCATCATCCATGCCCACTAAACCATGTCCTGAAGTACCCTATCTACTCGCTTTTTGAATACCTCCAGGGATGGTGACTCAACCACTTCCCTGGGCAGCCTATTCCAATGTCTGACAACCCTCTCAGTAAAGAAATTTTTCCTAATATCTAACCTAAATCTCCCTTGCCTCAACTTGAGGCCGTTTCCTCTCGTCCTATCTCCAGCCAGCTGACAGAAGAGACCAGCACCCACCTCACTACAACCCCCTTTCAGGTAGTTGTAGAGAGCGATAAGGTCTCCCCTCAGCCTCCTCTTCTCCAGACTAAACAGCCCCAGCTCCCTCAGCCGCTCCTCATAAGACTTGTGCTCCAGGCCCCTCACCAACTCGGTTGCCCTTCTCTGGACACGCTCCAGCACCTCAGTGTCTTTCTAGTAGTGAGGGGCCCAGAGGTTTTGTAGTATTTGAGATCCATCAAATGCTGGCGGTTAAGTTGCAAATGCAGCTGACAAAGAGAAACCCACTGCAGAAAATAAAGTTGGCTGCAATTCCATCACAGTTTTGAGTATAGTAAAAGAAGGAAGACTGCAATAGATTTTGAAGTCCCAACAGCATCAATTATGAGCACAAAAAATAAGTCAGGATTATAATTTGGCAGACTACAAAAAATATTGCAAGTCTAAAAATTGCCAGAATAAGCCTTCTGCTTTGATTTACAAGCTCATTTGAAAGACTTCACTTGAACTTTTTTGTCTTAGAGGTTACATTCTTAGATGTAAATTGAATTTTTCAGAGAAAAGGGGAGAACTGCATGCTTTAATTGATTTATTTTTTTCTTGATTCAAAGTTTAAAGTTCTTGTGGAAGATAAACTCACTTTCTTTCATATAATACAGACTTCTGTGGCAACTTATTGTACATCTATGTTTTTTCCTCTTGTGCTACATTTTATAATAAGAAACCCTCCTGTAGCTCAGGGATGGATTTAGAGGCCTGTGGAGGCACAAGATTTTTAAACTCCTTATTGCAGTGTAATAGTATCATGGCAAAGAGGAAGAAAATAAATACTTCCCATCCACTTACTTATATGCTATCATTCTTTTTTTATTTTAAAACCATTATAACAACATATGCATATTTGAAGCATCTCATGAAAGCATGTTCTTAAGGCATTTCCATCTGTTACATGTAATCTCTACTCTCCCTGACTATTTCTGTAGTTCAGAAATAGTTGACAGAAATGGATCAATTCTCAGGGAAAAAACCTGACTCATCTAATCCAAACTGGATCAAGTTTCAGCCAGAGGATGCATGTTCCTGTTCCTTTGGATGTAAAAGTGATAATATTTTTCTTTTCTGCTCCTTACATTTCTACACAAAGCTGGTATGGTTAGTTCTTAATCAGAGTTTTCATATCTTTTACACCAGAGTTTGGTCCTGGCCCTGACCCAGGTAAGTAGAGATAACAAAAGGTTTGCAGGTAAATACTGATGTTCCAAGAGGCCCAGCATGAATGCAGTGAAGAAGGCATTCAAGGAAAAGGTGAAATTGGTATCTATACCATCAGTTTCTATATTGCTTGTTGATCAAATTAATTTTAGTGATGAAAAGCAATTGAAAGTAGAGAATTATTGGATGGAAGCATGAACAGCTACAGAACAAAAATATGCACATCACATGTGTCCCAGGTTGTTCAGAACAAAGTGAAAATGTTTATCTACCTTGAATTTAAACTATGGGAAAAAACATTAATGTAAATGCAAATGCTTTCTCCAAAAACTTGACTTCCCCTCTCAGTGCCCCCCCCCCGCCCCACCCTACGCAATTAACTAAAAGTCTACCTTTTTTCCAATTTTTTATTCATTTTTCCTGCAGAGGTAAACTTTAAAATTATATGGAAATACAAACTGTAGTATAGAGAATCGTGATGTTACTACTATTTGAATGAAGTACAGATGCTAATCTATAAATTAAAAAATGAAGAAGCGATTTTGTATAAAACAGATTTTTATGTTGGTTAAAAGCAGCAAGGGGTTAAAGTATTACCCCAGCTAAATCTATTAAACATAAAATGGCTAGAATAGCTTTGACAAGCTCATTAAAATTAATATGAATATTTCAATGGGACAGACCTGCTGTTATAAATTATTCAGGAAAAGAAATCATGCCATTCAACAAAGCATGCATTTTTTATTAAAATACAAGCAAAATTTTAACTAGCAGCTAATTTCCATTTCACCCTGAATTACTAGTTTTATCTTCTTGGGATTTCATAACAAAATCAGTTACAATAAACACACCCTGTATCTATGGTGTGCACTGTGGATCACCTAACTTTATTACATTTTGTAGCCATGGTTACCAGTCACTGAAAAAAAAAAAGGAGACAAAGGCTTGATAGCAGGTTATTGTCAGCCAGGAAACCATAAATCAGATTAATTTTATACCTTTTTAGACATGAACTGAGGCTATTAGTTTCCTGTCAAGTTTAGGTGTGTATGTGTATCTGTGTGTGTACACAGTGTGTAATGTAACAAGAAGTGGCAGAAGCCTGCTTGCAACATGAGGTGGATTGAGCAACTACTATAAAGGATATGTTGATAATTCTTGTCCAGTCTGTATCTATCTGTATAATCTAGGAACACAAAAAGGACAGAGAATTCTGCTCTTTGTGACTTCAGTTCTCCACTGTTGAAGACTGTTGTTATAAAACCTTTCATGAAATTTATAAACTGCATTTTAAAATACTTTGGGTATTTTCCCCTATTAATCCTGCTGGAAGGTTGTGACGGTTAGGAAAATACTTCTAATTCCCAATCTATATTTATGTTTATATTCAGGAACCAGTACTGTGTTTATCTAACTGAAAATAATTTTTCAAATTTTCCTTTTTTCTGGCTAGACAAGCATTTTTTTAGTTTCCTTTCAAGATACCTTCTCCTTTTCCATCACCTTTTAACTATTCCTTTTTTTCAGAAGGGCTCAGCAAAGAGATTCAGCACTTTAAGTTCATTCCCTTTGAACATATGTGAGCAGAACTATGCATCATGCTGCAGAGGAGGTTTCCTCAACCTCTTCTAAACTGGCATTGACAGATTGCTGCCCCTCTTAGAAAGATTTTCGCAGTATATACTGGGATTATATTTACATGTGGCATGGTAATGATGAGAAAAATGTGAAGCTCTTGAGTAAAACTCACAGTACTTATACAGTATGTAATGAATGAATCAAAAAGACTCCCAAGGAAAGCCTAAGGGCAGAATAAATTGAGCAGAAATGGTTCAGTAAACCCACAGTAGCTTTGCTGACTTTGCATGCTGAGTCAATGTAGTTTTACCTTGTGTCTCTCCTTGTTTTGTTCTAAACCATTCAGCCCTATGCACAGCTCTTGGTAGCATTTATTTCTGGAAGATTTCAGAAAATGTCCACATAGTTAAAAAAAATAGCGTAAGGCTGTCACTGTTTTACTTGCAGACTAACAAAAATCTTAAGACTTTTAGGAGTTTCTGTGTGCGTAAACAGAGAGATGAGCTAAAATATTCTTGAAACCATTTGGATTTACTTTTATAAGTACCGTAAAATCTGTTATTGTATCAGCTTAATTTAATGCTTGACAGATGTTCTCAGAAAAACTTACAGATTTGTGTAGCATCTTGTTTTCTCTAAGGAATGACATTGCATCAAAACTTCATAATAAAAAAACCCAGAGGGCATAAATTGGCTATCTCCCTTAGTAATTACTCATTTACCCCCAAAAGTTTGCTAGGTTTTTAAAATGTTTGGAAGTATATGAAACAATAAACTCTTCTGATACTGAGTTTCTTCAGTACAGAAAAATTTCCTCCTTGTTCTTAGGAATAAAAGACTCCAAAATATTTTTACACATTGGATTCTATACCACTTAAATCTTTTCTTATTGCTTTCCTTAATGCCTCAGGCATGGACATGGATCTTAGCGAAGTATTACTGTTAACACTTAGAAAGAAAGCATTCCTCTTTCTGTTTGCATAATACCTGCATCTGAAATGATTTGCATCCCTTCACTTCAAAAGACTCTAAAAGGGGGTAACTCACTGAGAGACAAGTGAATAATGCACAGTCTTTCAGGAATTTCTCTTCCATTATCTTACTGAAGTGACTTTTAACGTGTTGATCTCAGGTTCGAAAATAGTAGTAATAGTGACTTTGTAGAAGCTCTTCTCCGACATCTGCTGGTTACATTGGCAATTGCAGTTTTAAACTGGCATGTAATCGTCATAATCCTGGCTGGAATCCTTCCAGTTCTACTAAACTCTTTCAGCTTCTGATATGTAATTAGTCTGCTTTGGCCATAATCTGACCAAAGGCCAAAATTAAAACGGGTGATAACATTTCTGGAAGTCATACTATCAAAATTGGACTCCTAAATAGAGTGCAATGATGATAAAGATTATGTATAGAGTATTATAACAAGTTGAGAAGCCACTATTTTTTTCATTTGGGAAGCTACAGCACAAAAGGTCTTAATGGGAACACTGATGTGGTAGGTGCTCAATGGACAAAAAAGGTCAGTGAGATCTAGCCATGTAAAACCCCATATGTGGCTCGGGAAAATCTTCTGTCAAGGATACATACCCCCTGTGACATAAAGAATTTATATATGTAATGGTGAGTTCAAAAGCATATAATTTTTTTTTTTAAAGACTAAGAATAGGGTTACAATAGTAATGACAAAGGGTTGTCTTTCACTTAGAGAAGGACAAAGTCTTACTCTTGCATATTGTATTATAGAATATTTTTTCTTATATTTATGATACTTTCATTGTTCAGGGCAAAAGGATGAAACATGGAGTCTGCTTTTCTATTCTTGAGAGCTTTAGTATGATTTATTACAATATTATAGTAGATTACTAATTCATAACAAGCCTTTTGTTAACCTCTAATAGTAAATGAGAAAATTGTTTTCATATAAGTCTGTATTAACAATGGGAGCTCTTCAAATTGCCAGATTATAAGTGAATTTTTATTAAAATAAGACATTAATAAAGTAATAGAAGTACTAAGGCAATGTTTTTCAGTTTATCAGGATCTTGTAATGATGCAGGCTGTTGCAAAAACTGAGTTGGGTATTGGAGGGGGTGTGGGATTTTTTTTTTTTTTCTGTGCATTATGTGTTGTGACGACCGAGAAAGACTGTTGATTGTGAAATACAATATGAGGAATCAACCTTAAAGTTGCATTTTCTGTTTAGAATTTATCTAGTAATTCATATTAATGATTTTTCTTTTCTGAAGAAAAAAGTATGTCTATTCACAAGAAAATTTACCATTAAATTCTTTCAGCTCCACAACATCCATTGTGTACAATATGATTCAACTCAATTTCAGATCAGCTGAAATAGGTGTGTTTGTGCTTTTCCAAATGTCTATTCTATCTAGAATTATTAGGAGACCTCCTAAGTATATTTTCAGAGCATCATGCAAAGACCTTGTTTTTACTGATATATTAATAATGATTGCATAATTAATGGATAGGCAGAGTCATTAGAGAAAATATTCTAGAATACTCATGAAAAAGGAGACTTTGAAGGAGTCTCGGAACAGGCTGGTACCTGGTATTCACTATTCAGACATATGTTCAAGCTCCTCTACTGCTTAGAATCAGAGGAATTGCAGATAATGCGTTTCTTTGGTTGACAATATTTCTGAGATGCATCAGAGATGCTCAAGGACTTTTTGTTGTGTCTTAGAGTAAAGATTACATGGAAATAAAGGAGTGGTTTCAACTGGGCTATTTTGTGCCAGGTTCCTGAGTGCCCCTGCCCTTTCAGGGCTTTATCTCACTGCACTTAAGACCAGCTCACTGAAATGAGTTATTGAGGGGAGATGGAAGGAGCCTCTACTGAGGCTCCCCTGCCAAAGAGCTCTGCATGTGAGCTCCCTCCCACTTCACTTGGAGCAGGTTTTAAGCTAAGACTCTCATGCTTGAAGATGACTTTTCCGCAAGTAGTTATTTCTATGAAACTGTACTTCTCCCAGGACTATTGAAAGGATAAAGTAAATCATTTTTGCAAGGGGCTTGGATGGGATATTGATTATATGCCATCTTAACTTTTTAAAATTAAACCCATCTGTTGTACTCAACAGCTTACTGATCCTGCTTATTAAGCCTGTTTCGCTAAGTAAAGAGAATTTGTATTTTACATGTGAATACGCAAAGTCTGCTTTATACCTTTGCACTTCATCAGTCTCAGATACAGTTGGTAATCCATCCTGTAACAATGCTGCAAAAGGAATACACATTTCTTGCTTTCTTTTCTGCTTAACTGTTCAGTATTTACCTAATTAACTTCTGTATTCAGTCAGCCAAATTATAGTTGTCTAGGTGATTTCTTTATGAGCAACTGGCTTCCTATTTTAGCTCCTTTTCTGTTCAGTTGCCTTCACTGTTTAGCAGAAGCATGCAGCATCACCTTTTATTTACGGGTAGAAAACATACCCATTCTAAGCAAAAAAGGCGAGATTTTGCTCAGTCTTGCATGTTTTTTACAGCCAGTAAAAACACATAGCACAGAAGCAGATTTGTCCCATGTAGACTGCATTCTTTCCTACATCCTGATTGCAGTTCAATAAGTCTAAATCTCACTGAGGCAACCCTTTAACTTAGGAGACAATATCTGATTGAATGGAAAGCAAATGACAGGTTTGATGCTAGATAATAAATTGGATTTTCCACAGCAATAGTTCAGTCATATCGGCCTCTGACTGGCATTTGCTATTTGGAAAGAAGCAGAGTAGTCAGATATTCTTCTTTCCATAAGGCTTACAGCCACCTCAGTTGACGTCCTACTGCTCCTCCCTTTTTGACAAGGTCTCTTTGGATTCTGCTACAGTTTGATTTTAATTTACTTTAGCCATAAAGAGCTACTTTTGGGGTCTCATTGCTGCTGATGTCATTGTTCTGTTGCACAGAAGGCCACATTTTGGTCTGAAACCTGTTTTGTTTGGAGGTTTTGTTTACAGCCTACAAACTTTAGAGGGGGAGAATCTCTTCTCTGACAAAAAAATTGGAATAAAAATTGTATCTGTATATAAACCCATTGGCTGAGACCTAACATGAAGTGAAACCCCCCATATTCCCTCCTCCTGCCAGGAGTCCGTGTGTTCAGGGAGATCTAGACAAGGAGGGTTCTTCTGTGGACAGAAGCTCTGGTGAAGCAAAGAAACAAAGTGGGCAGGCATAAGCATGTTTGTTTTGCATATGTTGTTTATATATTTTTTTGTTAAAGTGTGCATTTTAAATATGCTTTTCTGTTAAAATAATTTTGTGAGCTGAGAAAGTGTGTGCTCAATGCTACCCATGCTCTTCCATGAGATGAAATAACAAAAAAGCGGGAACAAAAGCTGTGATGGTTACCTGGAGCAGCTAGCAGGGAAAGCCCCAGCGCAAGGCAGAACTGGTGGGAGAGATGAGGAGGAACAGAGGAAAAGCACATCACAGTGGGAGCAGCTCGGAACACCTGGCATTTGTTTTCAAGAGTGACCATTAGAATTTGTTGTGCTGCATGTTTGCCAAGCCTTGAAGAACTAGTTTTACAAGGTCAGGTTGGAGGATGGCCTTGTGTAGGCCTGGGAAGATGTGGCTGAAGACAGTCATGAGTATGTGTATGGAATGTTTTTGTCTTTAACTGTTCTGAGGACTGGCAAACATCCCAGCTGAGCCAGATATGCCCTCCTGTGTCAGTAGTATTGGCTGTATGCCGTTAGTTCTTTCTAGATCTTTGTTGAAACATATATGAGTTGGATTCTTTTGTGAAATGAAGGGAATCTTGCACAGAGAGCTTGAGCGCTTAATTCAGTCGCCGCATATCACCAGCCAGCTCAGCTTTCCTGGGCCACAGCAAGACTGGTTACAAGTTTCACACTCTAAGTGAGAGTTACCGTAAGAAGAGTAAAGTAACTAGCAGGCCTAAATGTTACCTCCTCAAAGAAGAACATGAATTGTTATATTAAAAATTGTTGTTAATTTTTTAATCTACCTTATTAGTCTTTTTGCAATCTTTAATAAAATATATGGTTTATTTAGTCACTTGATTAGTGTTTGCTACTAATAAAAAATGAGTTTTTAACATGAGCAATTTTAATATAATTTGACCATTCAATTAATGTAAAAAATAATCTCAAATTCCTATGAAAAGGAGGCTGAATGCAGTTGCTCCCATTGTATAGATGCTACTGAAATGCCCACAGTTCTTGCTGCTTTGCACTAATGTTAATGATACTGTACAGTGGAGTATCCAGGTCTTTATGGATGGCTTTTAGTTTTTAGCAGTGTTTTATTCACATATTTTTCAGCATGTGAAATACTCCTGTCATGGTTTTGTTAGACACAGAGGCCATCTTGTGGCAGAATGTTGGTAGTTGTATTAAAATACCTCTATTAATAGATGGAAAAATGAAGTCCAATTTATTGCAATATTTCCAGTATTATTTGTAGTACCATCAGACATTGAAGCATAATCATAATATACGTATATTCTGACAATATCTGCTGATTCTGCTGCAGATTTTTAATTCCTAAAGAGAAGGCACTGATGGCAAAAGATCTGATGCCAAAATGTGTTAGGGCACTGAGAAAAGTGTGATAAAGAAGCCAGTTTACATTTAGAAAACACCTTTGTAGAAAAAGTTAAGAAAGAAAAGATGGTTATGTCACAGTGAAAGGGTTAAATTCCTCATATATTCTGTTTTACAATTAAAAACTGATAATCCTACAGGATGAGATGTTACCGACTAGATGAATCAAACTAATGAATACTATTCCTCTTTATCTTTTCTTTTGCAATGCAATTTTCTCATTTATGGCAGTGATTTGGAAACGTTGCATGACCTCCGAAATAAAAATCCAGACTAGCAATATGTATCATGATTAAGATTTGTCAGCAAGACATACAGGGATAGTCTAAATACTAATGAAGTTTAGGTTAATAACTTTTAGGTTTAGATTAATATTTAAATTTTATATAATATTATTAAGAGGGGGGAGGGACTGAAAGATGAAAATAATTTGTGCACTAAATCCAGAAGAATAACAGTAACTAAAAAAATAAGTATGCACAGGTGGACTTGAAGAAGGAGCTGCATCTATTGCATATTGCTGGAGCAGTAGGAAAATTGCACAGATGTGACAGCTTGTGTAATCACAAATTGATATTTGTATATGTAAATACCAAGCAGTCAGCTTTCTCCCAGAATTGTGTGATTCACTGGTTCTTGCCAGCTACTTTGAGCCTTTAACAGAAATGTCAAAGTTTAGCATTTAGAGAAATTTTTGGTGTGTTGTATGAGCTGGATTGAAACATAGCAGCAAGTAACAGAGGAGAGTAAATTAGAATATTATTTCAGTTGAAACACAGTCACAAGAGCCCAACCCTGCTATTGCTCTGACTTTCAAAATTTAGGTTAGGCTTACTTAGCATTCTGGAATGAAATGAGGTTTTAGAGATTAAAATACATGGCTAAGGAATGGCACAAATACACCTGGTTTACTAACTGTACCTTCAATACAAGAACTCAGTATAATGAATAAATTTCAAAACAATACATTTTAAAACCTGTATGAAGAAATACCCCTTTTTCCAAATTTGATGGTAACCTGAAAAAAAACACATTACCATGATAGATAAAAGTGAGGCAACAAATCCAGTAAATTCCAGAAATAGGTTAGATATTCACATGTGGTAACACTGAAATCTGCTATGACATTCACAAGGATAAAAAACATTCACTGAGGATATAAAAGTCAGGGTTAATTACTAACAAACCTGAAAATGAGAAGAAATTTCCTCTGTCTGTGCTTAATAATGATGTATTATGCTTTTGTCTGAAGAATCTGGTAGCTATTATTACTGGATGTAGAGTAATCCATATATGATGGAATGATTCATAAGATTTTGATAAATTATAGTGAATAATTCCTAGTGCTTAAAGTATGTAGCAATACGATTCTATGTCAAGTGAATGCTGTATGTGCAAACAATTTAATTCCTTAGAAACCTATGCAGACCAGTCTGTAATTCTTCATACCTATATTTTCAATATCTCACTTTTCCACAGAAGAAATGTTCACTTTCAGCAAGCGAGGGCATTGCTATTATACTTTGCTTCAGAAAAGAGGTTGCAAAGTAACAAATAAATGAGCACTCTGATCCCTGACTGGTATCCCTGTCACTTGTTCCTCCAAAGATAACACGGAAATATTCACACCTTTCAACAAAAAAGAGAAATTGGGCTGTTAGTTGCCAGTGATTCTGTCAAGTGAACACTTTATTTTGCCACTTAAAATGAAGTTCTTCTGAAAGATCACTTCTGCCACTCTTCCGCAAATAGCGAGACAGGAGCTGCTGTTTATCAGCTGACCTTGGAAGGGTCTTTTTCCAGCAGCAAAGCAGCTCATAGATCTGGTGTGTTAAATTATCAGGGCACTTCAGTCTAACAAGCTGAAGTACACTCCGCCGAACAGGTAAGCATAAAGCAAGCAATGAAGTATTATCTTCTGCAAGCTCTTCTGCAAGCCAATATAGCAAGTTGTCCCACAGGGCCTCTGAAGGGCAAAAATTAGTAAATTAAGAGCATTATTCTTCTGTTATGTAAATCTTTCTTTCCATTGAAAAGCTTTCTAAAGTTGGAGGCTCAGTGGGTGAACTCCCCAACTAAATATGGTTTGTTTTTCACTTTAACAGAAAAATCATCACTTCTTATTTCTAAGGCAATTTTTGGTAACTGCACCGCAACATGACGTGAATTCAATCAAGAGCAGATTCAGCAAAGTTCTATAACTTTTGGAACTGCACGGGGAAAGCTAGCAATAAAATAAAAGGGTTTGGGCATTTCTTATAACTGATACATCAGTTATGCTGCAGCTTTCCAGTACAAACTGAATCTCCTTATACAGAAAATTATATGATGTTCATGCACCCCACCACAACATTATCTTACCAGAGCTTTTGCATTTCCTGGTAAACAGATCACTTTTTTTTTTTTTTGTCTATGAATATCTTTTAACACATTAACTACTCTGGTTCCTAAATATGGCATTTTAAAATGTCAGTTACAGCTGAAACAAATCTTGGCATTTAAAAAAAGTAAATAGCAAATATAACTATTATTTATATTGATATTAATATATTATGTATGTGTTCTTACCCAATGAATCAGAGGAAATTCTTTTTGTGCTTCGTGGACGGTTGATCAACTTTTCATGCTATCAAAGAAAATGTGTTGAGGAAAGAGAAATGACTGAATAAGTAAGGGATGAGGTACAGGATATGGGAGTGGATTGCAGTAAATCAGCATTTAAGATTGGTTCTACCTGCATAGAGGATTTGTGTCATTATTGAAAACCAGTTAATACCATCAGCAGGTATAAATCAGTATACAGGTATTGAAGTAATGAAACTAAGCCTTTTTATACCAAATGGTGGTTTATTGCATCTTATTAAGAAGTTTATAACTTATGCAATTTTGCAAATGTTTCATCAGTAGCATTATGTCATGACTAGTGTATATAAACTGGGAGTATAGAAAATCAGTATGGAACCTTCGTACATGAAATGGATTTTAATTTTGAATACTGCATTAACTTTGCCTTGCTGTCTCTGTGTTATTACAACTGTGTACATACCATACTATTTCAAGGAAAATAACAGTGTCTAGGTATGCAGTAGCTGTTGTTAGGTCTAGAAACCATACTGTGTTTGTACTATTGTATGTATGTATGTACTATTCATTTTACATAGTTCAACTTTTAATTATAAATCACTAAAAATCATCAGAATTCAAAAGACAAGTTCCATTAGAAAGTACAGAGTTCTCCCTCTTTCTTCCTCTGAACACTGCAGAGAAAGAAAAAAATACTTTGTCCTTTTTCCCTATGACCGAGAAAGAGTAAAGACTTGTAGGCTTTACTGTGGTTTGCTACTCCATATAGAACAAAAAATTACTTACATAAGCACTGAGCACAAGAAGAGATTAATTTGTATCAAGTGAAGTTCAGCTCTTTTTTTGTTAAAAGCTGTAATTTTCCTCTTTTAGTCCCATATTGCTTTTGTCACACACATTCAGTTGTATTATCTGACTCTTTATGCACAGCTTTCCCTGTGAGACTTGCTCCAGGTTTATTCATTGAGCTTCTGTTTTCCATTTGTGAATTAAGAGCATGAAACTCTGACTGGATAAATTATGCTCCTTTTCCTGCTGGGCATATTGAGCCAGAGCCTTGCTGAGCTTATCTCAAATGCTTTTATAATACAGGCCTTATAAATTGTTCAATATTTGGAGTGTTTCATATGTACTGAGCTACCCATCCAAAAGGTCAATATAATCATAACTGTTACCTAGTCACCTGTGAATTAAACAGATTTTCATCAGGCCTGTACTCAGTCATCTTGTTAGAGGGTTTCAGTGTGCACAGGATGCACACAGTATGCACTGCTTGGCAATGCAAAACCATCCTGTGCTGTGCTCATCTTGAGATCTGAATCTGCTCGTCCTGCATGCGTCTACAGCAATTCTGTCACTGGAAGTGCCCTAGTGTGAAGGTAGCGTAACAGCTAAAAAAAGCCCTCAGAATAAAGGGAATATTAAGCTCTTCCAGAAGGGGGCATTGTTTTTCTTCCAAGACTCAGCTTTCTTTGGCTTCGTTTAATTATGCATTTCTATTTAAACTTATTTTCATTCATTAATGAGAATTTAGCACCTCAAAGGTCTGTATGAGATTTTCAGAGTTATTGTAGATGAACTCAATTACCCATGCATTGACTTTAATCTGAACCACTTTATGCTACTTAATGTTAAAATAGTAGTAAAAATGATAAGAATTGAAAATGAGTACTGTCTAGAAATAGTGTAATAATATACAATGCATTAGATCTAAAACATTAAATCTGCCTTTAAAGATTAAATATCTGTGGTGAAGCACTAAATTCACCCACGGTTCAGCTGCACTGGCATGTGGTCCCACTGTTCTGGTTGACAGTGTAAGTAAAATACTCTTAGTGGTCAAAGCAGTTTTCTAGTCTGGAAGGCCCTTCAATTAGCTAAGCAACTGCCTTTCTGAAGCAGAGGATCACATGCTATTTTGCTGTTAGACAGTCATTAGACATAAAACTTCAGCAGAACAGTAATTTGATAATGCTTGTATGTATTATAACAATCTCTTTTTGCAAAGCATTCTGATTTCAGCCAGTAAGACTGAAGTGCTCTGTCAAATGGACCTCTCAGACATGACCAGACTCTAGTAGCATATCAAACAGGACAGACAGAAAAGGAGAAATTAACCTTTTAAACTCTTTAGCCCAGTTTCACATAAATACAACTGCTTTGAAATCAGGAGAAATATTACTGATATGCACACACATACTTGACATCAGGACATAACCCACTGTATTTAACTTGTGTTGAAAATAACAGGTTTGACCAACCAGTGTTTTCTAATGCTGAGGAAATGAAAGCTCCATAAATAGGAATCGTTAGTGAAGACCAGCTTACATCTGTACAAATGTAGCATGTTTAAACTAAAAACTGATGTGAGTGGTTGCATACAAAGTAAACAACCGCTGCTTTGACCACTGTCAGAAATATACTTGTAAGAGAGTGGATAGTGTGGGCACATACATATAAAAATGGCTTATAATCTACATAGTTACTGTCTTCTCTCCACAATTCAAGAGAAATTTACGAAGGAATTCTACAGAAATTAGTGAAAATGTAGTCAGAATTTTTGCCTTAAAAAGATTCCATCTGCCTTTGTCACAACCAAAACAAGGCATTGTGGGTGGTTCCAACTTTATCACCTGGGGAAAAAAAAAAAAAAAAAAAAGAACAGCCCCAAACTTCATTTCATTTTGGTGAGAAAATTTCTATTGTTACTGGCAACACTGAGTGTTTGTGATCTCATGTGTATTAAAACTAATCCCTTAACATGGTTAAAGTAAACTTAAGATATTAACAAAGTAGCAGAAATGTAAATAGTTTTTGCTGTTCTTGCCCTGCATTTACTGCTATTTGGGGGATTTTATTCCCAAACCATGAAAGGCTCCCCCAGCATACTGGGAGCAAGTGAGAAGTCCATCAACAATGCTGCAACTTAGAATCAACTAGTTCACAACCAAGACACGAGAGCCTTACTGTGACGACTGGAATTCTGTAAGCAGGTGTGTTAGTGTGAGCAATGCTATGAACAACCCAGCATTATCAATAGGTCAGATATGAACACTGAGCATTATGTTTTGATACGCTTGCGAGATTTGTGGCAGCTTAATTGCTGTATTGTAGTAGTATACATGTGGTAGAAACTAGAAAAATTTGTAAGTTGAGTGTATGTCTACGCACACAAATGTGGTCAGACAGTTCTAGGTGCTTTGGCAATATGTATTAGTAGCATCAGCATATGACTAATTATGGACAGTGCCAATCTCAGTTCATATTATATGAACATTAACACAAGACTTGTACTTTAATGAAGTGGTAAATAGCAGTTGCATTTGACAGATGGCTGGTGTAGTTGTTTGTATTAGTGCATTAAATTTCTCCCTAACTGTGTTTTCTCATCCGATTTTAACTATTTCGTTCTATTTCTTTTATTTATTAGAAAGCCCACCTAAATGTGAAGATATATCTGATTCAAATATGTTGCTCAGATCATGGACAGTAAAACCAGGATATAAGTTCTTATGTTAATTTTTCCTGTCAGTGTTTTCATCACTGTTAATAATTTTAGAACACATAATAAGATATGGTAAGTAAGTAGAATTTCCTTTTCATTGCTCTGGCATTTAATTGCATCTGGATCATTATGTTTAATATATGGTTCTGTCTCTTCCAGTCAATTCCTTTTCTAGCTCAAACACGTTTTTAACTGCAGCAAATATCCTGTGAAAATGAGTTCACCTTTTGATTACTTTTGTATGTATAAAGTATGTTCTTTTGTATTACTTATTACACCTGCCACTTACCAATAGCATTGTTCTTATATCCTGTGAAAGGGGATATAATAATTCCTTTTTCATTTCCTCCATAATATTCCTAAGTGTATACAATATTTCAACTTCTGTTGAAACTGCCTGAAGTATTGTCATCCGTGTCTCTCTACCTAGAACCACTCTATGTTTCTGATCACCCTCTTTCTTTCCTCTTCTTCCAAATCCTCTGAGTTCTGTGACCAGAACTGCAGACTGCAGTCATGATGTGGATGCCTTATAGATATATGGCATAATCTTGTTTTAAGTTTTGCTCTCTAATAACTGGGAACATTCTGCTTACCTTTTTATTTGCTGCTGAATGCTCTGGAAGTTTTCAGAGAGCAAAATGATCTTTTTTTTTTTTTTTTTTTTTTTGAGTGGTGATAGGTAATTTAGAGTCTATCAGCATAAAATTAGATATGTTCTTCCACCCCAGCAAAACACTTATTGACATCTAATTTATCTAGTTTATTTTCTAGTCACTCAGTATCATCATATTCTGTGATTCTTCACAGACAACTTTGGTGCTCTGAATATTTTGTACTGTCATCAGACTTTTCACTAAATTATTCAAAAGTTTCTGATGAATATGTTAGCATGGACCTATGCAGGACATTATTAGTAATCATCTTCCCTTGAGAAAATAAGCTGCTTTTTCCAACTCCTTTTATTCCTATCTTTCAGCCAGCAAACAAGCCAAAAGAGAATATTTTTTGTTCTTAAAATTTCTGTGGGTTTGTTTAGTATGGAATTCAAGATTTACTTGACTGGAAGAAGGTATGAAGAGCAAAAGAGTGAACAATGTTATAACTTCGTGTTAACAGATGTTACATACCACTAGATAGCGGTGTGGGTGAAATTCCCATTTGCCTTGTATATTTTTATATCAACAGCAAGGTATGTTGTATTTAATTTACTAATTATTCACTGAAGTCGAATGATCAGCTTCATTGATGTTTTATATTTCTTCAAAAAGATAACTGAACTAGCTAAATTATTAAGGAATATTTCTTCTCTATTAAAAAACGTGAGTTTAGGCATTATCAGTTTTAAATTATTACACTGAATGGATGGAGGATAGATCAAAAAGTAGGAGGGTTCACCAACTATAGCAAAGTGTAACATTTTATGTACTAAGATGACTTACAACATAAGGGAAGATGTTATTTTGATGCTGCTTTTCATTCTATAGATTGGTATTTCATTCTGTCTAAGACAGAAAATACAAATCGTGTAACGGAAAAGTTATCACTATAAAGTTTTCAAGCATTTTGATCACTTTTTTTGGCTTAATATTTGCATTTAATGCAGATTCTGACTCCTTTGAAATGCACCTCTTAAAATATATTTACCAGAAACAAAAGAAAAATTATTTGCAAGGTGCTGCAACACTGATTTTCTGAAGTGATAACTTTGCCTTCTCTGAGCAGACTTTTCATGCATCAAACTTGGGTCCTATGTGCTTGAACTGATTCAGTTGAAAGTAGAGCCATTACTCAAAAAATAGACATAGAGAAAATATTCCCAAAGGCTATCACAATTCCTGAGGTTTGACTTCATTTCTAATTTCTAATTTACCAGCAATGATCACATTATACAGTTCCTCTGTTTATTTTCATCTCAATGATTAGGGTGTTTGGGTGCTACTGTGTACCCACATATATATTCTTACACACTTACACAGACTGACCAGACTTCAAGATCTCAGCCACTCTGGGAAAGAGGAAACTTAAATTTAGTAGGAGAAAAGAGGTAGTTAGAAATACTTGTTTTGAAAAGTCTGAATAGAACATTTAAGGACTAATATGTATAGCAGAAGACCATATATGCCAACCCAAATCTAAGCCACTTGATAATTACCTTTGTGGTTTAATACAAATGCAGTTCAATCCTTTGAATCTTGTTCTTATTACCCAATAAGATTAAATAAAGTGGAACAATGGGATGGAAGCTAGGCAGGTGGATGGAAGAAAACTAACTGATGCCTAGGGTGTGCCACAGATTTTTATTTTTTTTTATAATTTTTTTTAATCATCCTACTGGACCTAAAGAGTGTGTGTTTCCCTCTCTGTGAATACTGCACATGGAATGCTAGACCTGTGGAACAGCAAAATGCTTGAAAGCATCTGATTCTCAAAAGAAAACTTAGATTTTATATGGATTTTGTCACTAAAAGAGATCTCTTAAAATCTCCTGCAGTTAACTGTTCTTAATTTTTACTCAGGAGAATGAAGATGAGAGAGAAATCAAGAAATATGCTTATGAAATAAAAGATATATTTGCAGCTGATAGCTTAAGGAAGAGTGAAGTCAATTAAATTCAAAAAGAGAGAGACGCTACTGCTTGTTACCAGAGATTTAGACCAACTGTTACTGGACATATTTTGATATGAAAATGTATGCAAATTTGATAGCAGTAGTCTAGTGGCAGCTTTTTGTACAATTTAGGGTACTGATACCTAGGCTCTTTGAAAAGATTACAATGAGATTTCATTGCAGGAATATTAAAGATTAATTTATGTAGCAATAACTTTCGCCAGAGATGATGATAGTTGCCCACATGGCTGTATTGCAGAGGCTTATCAGGCATAATAGCAGAATCAGGTGATAGGAGAAAGATAGGTTACATGAACCATTTAAGCCCCTACAATTTGCAATTCTGCACTCCCAAGACAAGGATACAAGTATATAACTGAAACTTTAGTAATAATTTCTCAGGGACATAGCATTTGGGGAGAGCAAATGGGTGAAAAACTCCTGCTAAACATTTTTTTCTATGCTTGTGTTTGGATGAGGGTCCCTCCCACCTGCTAAGAGAAATTCTGAGGGTGTTTGTACATTGCTGATGGATCAGAACTGCTCCATCAGTGGTTCCTGTGTGTATCTGTAAAGCAAAAATCATACCAAGATCCTTTTGCCTAATAAATATGTGGTAAGGGAAAAAGGGAAAGATCTCTAACATTATCAAGTGAGAAACCCACCTTTGGTAACGTTAGTGCTAATTTACACAGTGGAGACTGGTGTTCATATTCACCATATGGCAAGGGTTGTTCCCAGTTTTTGGTTATCATCTCTCTGGTAATTTTATAAAACACTGCTGTTCCTTTGTAATGAGGTGAACTGTGGTTACCAAACTCATCCACTTCTTTAATTTGGAGCTCCAGCCTGGGTTTTCTTTGTGAATGAAAAATCAGCCTGTAGGCTTTTCCAAAATCTTTCCCATTCTCTGCAGTCCATAAAAAAAAAAAAAAAATTTTTTTTTTTTTACACTGTATTTAGATGTGTGGCATCTAAAATAATTCATTAGGGTGAGTCAAATAGAGCTAATCACATACCATTTGGTTGTTCTTTATCATTATTACTACTTTATATTGAACATCTGAGGTTCAAACACTCCTGCCAGCTGTCTTAGCCCCTGAATCATTGGCATAAGGAATAAGTGATGAAGGCTGTGCTACAAGTTGAAAAGTAAGGAACATGGAAGACGATAAAGTACATAACACAGACAGAAATAAAAGTAAAAGTGTTGTGAATGGAATTATAAGTATACGCTTCCTGGTTAATCAGGATGGATACCTGTCTATCTGTAACAACAAAATTAATGGAGGCAGAGAGGTAGGTGCATTTTTAGGATTTGTTAATTCCATTTTAATTGATGCATCTATAGACACTATCCTTTGCATATATGAGCAGGCATTCCTTGGGGGCTAGAGACTTCTCTTTTTGAAGAATAATCCTTTCTTTAGGTTAAATGGAGCTTTCAGTGTGAGAGTTTATGTTCAAAATGTCCAGAGGACCAAATATATATTTATATGTTCTTTCCAGAACTGACAGAAGAGCCTATACTTAATTTTGGGTGAAAACTTTACTGAGGGTTCTTATCTCTGTTCCCTTTAAGCAAATCTCCAAATGGTGGCAGCCACTGCATGGAATTTTCAAGGCTGCTGATGAAAACAGTGTAACTCTCTCTCATCACCTCAATTCATAGTGCTACTCACAAAAAGCAACATTTTGCCCTGGCTTTCAGTGTTTAATCTTGCTCACTTTAAGTGAATTTACACAGGTAAAATAGCAGACTTTCTTTTTGTTTGGAGTCTGTTTAATTCCTATCAAATGTTCTTTATAGTAAAAAGCCATTGATGGAATTCTGCCCTTTTGAAATAAAAGCTAAAATAAATGTTTCCGAGGGACCAGGTTTTACAGAATGGCAGAGGTTGGAGGAGGTCTCTGAAGATCACCTTGTCTAACCCCCCTGCTCAAAGCAGGGTCACCTAGAGAAGGTTGCTCAGGATCTTGTTCAACTAGCACATTTTATTTTCCAGTTGGAGCAGTTTCCCCTATAGTTCCATGCGCCTATCATTTACAAGAAATAAAACACTGAAATAACTAAATGTGCTATGACTAACCACAGTCTGCTAGTGTTCACATACAGGATTTCTGAATAGCTAGGGTGATTGATAATGTTCATCCAGAACCATGAATTAATTACCTTACCTGAAGCAAAAA
The DNA here is from genome assembly GCF_947461875.1 of Haliaeetus albicilla. Classification (NCBI taxonomy): domain Eukaryota; kingdom Metazoa; phylum Chordata; class Aves; order Accipitriformes; family Accipitridae; genus Haliaeetus; species Haliaeetus albicilla. Next base: position 60,489,473 of record NC_091483.1, read on the forward strand.
TATTGCCTCTAAATCTAAAATGAATCTGCTCTCCTTCTCTTAAGGGGAACTGCTGTGTAGGTTCTGGGGGACCAAAGTAGCCCTCCTCATGGAGATTTTGAAGTTTGCAGGTCAATTCTTTGGATGCAGATAGCAAAACTACTATGTTATATGGGTTTTCTCTTTTCCGATACAGTATCACATTAGCCATTGTGCTACAAAGAGCTTCTTCTAGAGCCTGAGCAAAAAGGAGCAGATATGTGTTTTCCAAGAGGAATGAAAGGCGAATGATGACAAAGCTGTATTAAAAAAAGAGGCAAGAAGATAAATAGCTCTATCTTAAATCATGTCATCAACTGCTAACAATTTATTATGCAAAATAATACAGGGCTCAGTCTCCAATGGACCTTTTGCTATCTCCTTTTCATTCTTGTTTCCAGCACATGAAAGGGTGGAAATTTGCCTCTTTCTGAAGTGCAGAGTACATTGACTCTGTATCTATGAATTAATACATACAAATTTTAGGTGAAAGTAAGAGAGTACTTCCTAATAAGAAATTTCAAAAAATATTATCGTTTAGTAGTTAGAGAGCTAAATAACATTTTCATAGATGAAAAAATATTTAAACAAATTTATATTTTCTGTAATTATGAGTAACAAATCAAAATGATCTTATACTGCTAAGTGGAAGGCAGAGATGCTGGCAAGTTAATAATTAATAGTGGATGATTTCTGAATGCTACTAATTTCCATTGATCTATATACTTGGAAGCAAATATTTTAGTAAATAAGATTTTATTAAATTATTCATACATTACCTTTCTAAATGCTCATTTAGTTCAAATGATACAAGCCCATTCCGTGCATTCTGGATCGTAACATCATCAAACACCTTCCACCCCTCTTCTTTGTTTCTGTGACCTAATAATTTCAAAGTATCACTGAGATTCTCCCCATTTTTTCTCACAGAAGCACTCACAGCCCTGGAAAGCCAAGGAATTATAGGAAAAAATATAATGAAAAATAGATCCTGTAGAAAGATTAAGCTTGTATTTGTAGCTCTGCTTTCCCTTCTGTTTTCCCTGATGACTACACGTGTTTTTCCCACCTTGCTGAAAATCTACATCTGGAACTATACTCTGAAGTACGTAAGTGATATAACTGTTAAGAGAGGTTTGGTTTTTTTTTTTTTTCCCAATTCTCCAGAAAGAGGAAAAAAAGGAAAAAGAAAGGTTTCTATCTAAATTAATCTAGTTTAATCTATCATTTAATATTTTGCACAGTAATTATTATGGATTTTTTTTGAGTCATTCATCAAGATTTAGATTCTCTAGAGGTCAAATCTTAAACACCAAACAACCCACCTTTTATTCCAGAGCAAATACTACTCGCTAAGCACAAAGGAATTTAGAAAGTAAGACATGACTGCTATCCATTATCTCTTTCAACAGAGAAAATAAAAGTACTTTCTCTTCAAATCAGGTGATTACTTTGATATCATACTCAGAATCAAGCAACATGCTCTGGCTAATTTATTCTAATGAATGAAACATGAGGGTTTTTTTGCGGAAGCCCATAACTCTCCTCTCACACACACCTTTTCTTATCAGTTTTTTTAAAAGTGGATGTGAATAACCCATTCACCACAAATGCACACCCTATGTACAATCCAAAAAAGAAAATACTTGAGACAAGACAGCCTAAGCATTTCACAAGCATACAGGCTCAGCCTATGTGCAAATACAGGAAAAAGTTGGCATCATTTTTTAAGGAATTTGTATAGAAATAAGCAATCAAGCCATGGTCTTTTCATAAATGTGCCTTGACTGAGAATCTAAAGTGCCATTTAGACTGGTATTAAGAACAGACAGATGCCACAAGGGTACTGCCACACAATTAAATGCTTCTGGTAGAGGAAATGAAATTTGAATCTCCTATAAACTGACATGGGCACCCTTCCCAAATCTGAAGTTTGTGATAAAGATGGATGTCTAGTCTAAGAGACCAATGTGAGTGTAGAGCTCTTTAAAACTAGTTTTTCAGAAATGGAAAGCTAGGATATTGTCTGCCTTCTCTATCTGTACCTTGCTTATTTTCAAGACAATCATAATCTTGGCATGTAGATGAATTTTGAAAAAGATAATGTTTAGCACAGTAGGAATAAGCTAACTGTGTAATGACCTAAAGTAGAAGTACTTCAAAGCTGACTCTTGTCCCAAGCTAGTGCCTACCAAGAAATCCCAGTAAGCCTTTCTGAACCTGCAGTTGCCTATGACAGCAGAACTGGATGGACAACAATCAAATGGTAAGTTCAGATTTTTTTTTTTTCCTGCATGAGAAGGTAAAAACACCATTTATTTTGCTATCAAAATAGATGAGGTTAGCTTTGGCCTTTTTTTCCACCAAAAAGTTTTATCCATATCCTCATATGCATCATGGATAAATTTGATTGAACTGCCAGTTAACAACTAAAATTTAGAGATTTTTTAGGAGGCCCCATGTTTTAATGCTTTTTTAAGATGTTTCAAAATGTCTAAGTTTTAGAAATTTTGTAGTGAGTGCTTTGGAAAAATCTGGACCTTTGTCTAGTGTGGCAGTTACCACGAAAATGATCTACTCCAAACCATTGTGTCATAAATTTTGACTCAGGTAGCTATTGGAATGTGTAGAAGTAGAGAGCAGAAAATTCAAAGGCCAGGGTAGCCAAACCACCAACTGATAAAATAATGATCACAGGATCTATGTTCAATGTTTGGCTTTGGTGAAAATGGCTGAACACTTCTTACCGAAAAAAACCCACACATTTTTCACTCTGACTCCTGCTAGAAAGATAGTGGTCAGCATATTTAAAGATTATACATCAAATGTTATATGAATTTTCCTGGTGAAGCTATAGCATGAGAATTGTGGTGATTTGCTCTAGTGTTTCTAACAATGTTTTTAAGTATAGCAGACTGTATTAAAAAGCTAACGCATTTTTTATAAAAATTATTATTAATCAGCAATTGCTAAAATTAATTCAATTTGATGTTTTGAAAATGCTGAATTTGTAGTGAAGTTGTTCTTACCGAGGATGGTATGCCATAGCAACCCTCTTTACTGTAGCACTAATGGCTCTTGCATGTTCTGTCTCATCTCCTTGCCTTTTTTTTTCTGGGTTTGGAGGACAGGGTAGAGTAATAGTGACTGAGCTGTTAAATGGTTGGGCTGAAGGATGTTGGATGTAAACCAGTGCACTAGTAGATACCACTGAGTGGTACATATCGTGTCTTGCTTTCAATGTCGAAACCAATGATGGTTCAATTGGCTGAATCTAAATATGGAAAGCAATTGTACAATTAATTTTTAAATGAATAAATCTTCTCTTACATGCGTGTTTTCTACAAATTGATTTATCTTTTGGAACTGAATCAGACTATCACAGAAGCTTTAGGCTCCTCTCTGTAACCCAGGAACAACCCTACCAACATATCAGCACTTTATACAATGCACAACCAGGTGCTTGAAAGTAATCAAAAACTGGAACCTTTACTGACTAAAATATTTTGATTGTTTTGTTCCTGCTTTCAGTTCAAGTTTTGAAGCCCCTGCGCTCCCTCAGATTTTGACAATTTTCTAAGATTTTTCAAATCTGTATTTTTTTTACTGTTAATTTTAGCTTCTCTGTACCTCAGAATCAATGGTTTTGTGGGGGAAGGGGGAAACACATTATAACTGAAGCAAATTTTGAGATTATTCTCAGCCTAAGACTAAGAGGTGACAAAACCTTCTGTTGCACTGCCTGGTACAAATGACAAAGGTCAGGTGAGAAAAATTGTTCCATTAACTTAAACACTGGGCCAAGCAGTTGAAGTTTGGATTTGATGCTTATGTCATTATTGGAAACAACTGTAGTTGTTTCTGAAGTATATCAAACAAAGATAGATGGTTCTTTTTAACTAGAGATATTGCTGACTACTGACAACATGAAACATTTGGTTTTAACAAAGTTTACAGGAAACCATTTGCTGTATATACAGGATGTGGAACTGCAACCACTTTTCATAGACTTCTAATAACAGAACAGGTTGCCCTTTAACATTATTGGCATCCTTGCTTCAGAACTGATCAGATAACAGACTTATGAAATAAGTATTGCATATTTCAAGCTCACCTTTAACTGGATAGGTGCTGGAGAACTGAATGTTTCTGGATGGTAACAGAAAGAGATTCTAGAATCCACACTCAGCTTTTTTGAGAGTCCTACCTTTGGAACAGTAAATGTTTCTTTCTTTAAGCATGACAACACAGAAAAAACACCCAGCTGATAAATTTTCACTTCCGCAAAGGTTTCCTGCATAAAGAGAATGCGGGGTTAGAGTACATCGGAGGGAAAGGAAACTGTGTTCTGCAGCGGATTAGCATTTTGGAAAGGCAACATTATTTATAGACCAAAGTGTGAAATGAAAATAAATTCAATATTATTGCCACCTGGATGCCTAGTTATCTGGTTATCTCTAGTCATATGTGATGTCATTAATATCCCAGTGTATGACTGGGGTGAAATGAAATAAGCTTGTAAACTGGGTGATGAATCTAGCCCAATGCAACTCTGCATTATAAAAAAGAACCATCCTGTGTTTCTTTGAGATGGAGTCTGGACTCATACACAGAATTGTGTTAATTCTCTGTGACCTGAATGCAAAATATTTCCCTTTAAGCTTTTACTTTTATCAAATAATGCAACGTATTACACTTATTTACAAAAATCATAAACCATTACTCAGTCATTAGTATTGTGGGATCAAGTACTTGCCTTAACATTATGAGTGAAAAAAAGGACCTTGTTAAATACTAAGTTTCAAATAGAATTAGTTCTTGGAAAAGTAGGAAGAAAAGTTCAATTTAACCCCACATGACAACTTTACTTGTATAACTCCACAGAGGCTTAACTGGGAACCTGGAATGATGTTTTTACAGTGCTTAGATGAAAGGTTACCAACCTTATGGTTTCCTTGGTGGTATCCCTTGAAAGAAATAGGAGTTAAGTAGTTTGACTGAAAGTTCACATCAGTCACCTTCACCATAATCTCCCGATAATTTCCGCTGAAGCATGATGTAAATGGGATTGCAATGTTGATAGGGAAAGGGATTGTTTTCTCAAAATCAGAGCATTCAATACTGATTACATTGCTGACCAGCTCCTCAGAATCATCCACCACCAAGGAACTAGTGTCATTGACTATCTTACACCTCAGATTCTCCAGAACAGTTGCAGGGGCTTTAATAAAACAAGCTACTTCACGTTCATTCTTACCACTCTCTTCCACTAGAAATCTGGAGAAAAAGAATATAAAATATTATTCTTTGTATTTTGGGTGGGGTGGTGTCTTGTATTTTTAATTAAATACTTTACTATAATGAATTGCATAAGCAGATCATAAAAATATATGTTTATGAATAGATGGGAAAATCATGAAAATGTTTATGTTTAGCTTGTTTCAGAAGAGCTTACAAATTATTACAAAACTGACTAATTGGGGTCCTTTCCTACTGATTTCCAGCAATTTGGGAATTATTGACTTTACTAGCTGTGACTCAGTCCCTCTCTGGCATAAAAAAAAATTATGCAATCAAATAGAAAGCTACAGTTTACTTTAGACCAAATGGAAGATCTTCATTGCGCATGCTTAAGTGGTAAACCACTACTATGTGCATGACCAGCAGCTGTTCAATACATGCATATTAAATTTCTGGGCCCACAGAGTTTTATATATGTGCTAATAAGCAGTATATATGTACATCTGTTCCTAAAAAGAAGAAAATGTGCTTACTCTTTGTTCATCCAGTGCCTAGATTTCTGTACTTCTTCTGAATCATTCATAGTAGGATTCACAGCAGTAAGATCACATGTTTGTGCTGAAGATGTGAAGGTAATTAGGTCATTCCTACAAATCTCATTATTTGTGTCCATTTTACTGTCTTCCATTTGCTCTGTCAGTCTATGTTCTTCACTTTCTACCCCTTTCAAAGATTCGACTACTGCCTTTTTTTCCTGTCCAAAAACATTTGCGGCAGTTCTGCCGTAAATGTCTTTCAATGTCCCAGATAGAGTGCCTTCCCCACTGCTCGTAAGAGCATCTTGAAAAGCCAGTTCTGGAGACTTTTCAGTAACAGAGCTACCTCCATGGGGTTTATCCATTCCATTGCAATCTTTTTTCTCTGTAACAGAGTTTGTAAGTAGTCTGTGTTCACCATCTTCCTTTTTCATTGGAGGTTCTCTGCTAACATCCTGTTCTTGAGCAGATATGTTTTCAGCTAATGATGCAACATCTTTTTCCACAGTTTTAGTTTCACTTGGCTGGATTTGATTAACATTCTGACTTTCCATCTTGTTCAGGGAAGGAGTTCTTTGGGATTGCTGACTGGGACTAGAAGATGCTTGCACAGACTCTGTTGTTTCTCCTTCAGAACAACAAACATCTGTTTCTCTAGAAGCGTTTTGAGCAGTCTGGATCTGAGAATCATCATCTTGTCTGCAGCTAGCAGCACAGAGTTTATTTTCTGCCTCTTGAAGGTGTGAGACTGTATTTATCAAACAATCCTTTACTTTCTGCAGACAATCTATAATTCCATTGTACTCTGAGGTAAAAAATAGGTAACCAATTGAATTTTGCTATGAAAGCTAGGCAAAAATGTGAAAAGTGTTATACACATACATAATGAATTCCATCTAATTCCATAGTGTCATTCAATACATGAAGCACAATGTATTTCCTGGCTTCCATTTAATATTTTTGCATTTACTGCTATTCAGTTTGAGGCAATTTCTGAAGAAATGAATATGCATGAGTACATTTGTGTACTTGTCCAAGTACAACTGTGTATTTGTCAAAGTACTACTGTGGCAACTGTAATGAACACCTTTCTAAGATCAGACACTAGCTAAATTCTTAATGATAATCAATCTAAAGCATGGAATTGGTAAATAATAGTCAAATCAGTTTGGGAGGAACTTTAAAACTAAACATTAATTATATATATTTTCTGAAATTGAATCCTGCAAGATTCTAACGAATGGGTCTCTAACAAAGCTGTTATACATTGGCTTAATATTAAACATGCTTAGCAGCTTTGAATTTTTGCTATGGAGAATAGAAGATAACACAAAACCACCAGCACATGTGCAATACTGAAGTTCAGCAGTTTGTAGCATCCAGTTACAAGAATGGTGGAGGTTGCTCTTGAATATAACTAAAAACACTTCATGAAAAATGATGCATAAAAAGCACACAATCACTATGTGCCACTCATGTAAGATTTTATCTTTAACCTATTTATTTTATGATCCCTCATTTTTCTTATCTTACACCTTTTCTTAGAAATCCTTCCAGATATTTTCTCCAAGGATGTCAGATGTATTCCTTTCAGCTTTTCCCTCACCTTATGCTATCAATCTCTATAACTGGAACTGTGTCTTCATTAGTTAGGTATACTACAAACCTCTCGGAAAATTTCTTGCTTATTTCTGGTTGCTGCATGAGATCCTGAAATGCTTTTTTTTTTCAGGTTAAATCCAGTGAAAGTCAATACAAATAAGAAAATTGTACAGAATGAAACACAGTATGGTGTGCTGTCCACTTATAATGGACAGAGACACACAAGGAAAGGACAATAAGAAGGGCTGATACAAGTCTCACAGGAAACAACTGGCTTGCATTCACTTTTTTCAATAACATCATATGAGATAAATCAGTATCTCAAGGTTTTCAACTTCGAAAATAATTCTATTGAGTAAGAATACCATCACGCATCTATGTGTGATGTTATATGATCTCAACAGGCCTTTCACTTTCATCTCTATTTGCATCTGATTAATTTAAACCTACAAAGAGTGTAGTTCAGAAGAAGTTTTTTTCTTGTTGAACTCAAGTCTAAAAATTACTCCTTTGCAATATTTTCTCAGTTCCCAAATGACTTGTTATTGGATTTTTACTATGTTGGGGGTGGGGTGGGGTGGGTGGAGAAGCAAACACATTTTTAATATATTTTTTTCCACTGGTCGTTCAAAGAAAAATATAAGTTTCTTCTGAAGTACTGCTGTTTTTCCAGGGGCACTTTTACAATAGTGAAGAAGAACTTCTAAATAATATAACAGGGCTGAGAAATAAAACAAACAAATTGGAAATAACATAGCTTCACTTGCATAGGGGGTTGTAAAAGACCACTTCCCAATCTAGCCATAAGGCAAAGTTCAAGCTTCAGCAAACCCACCAAAATTAACCTGTTTCCTCCCTGAGTTTTGTATTCTCTAAACAAAAAACCCCAAACACATCATACTGGTATTTAAACTTCCCTAAAATCAAATTTGAAGATAACAGTGTCATTCAAAACAATGGCATTTTTCTACACTGTGAATGTGACTTTTCTAATACTGCGGTGCTTAAAGCCAAGCAAAGACACGGCCTTGTAACCTTACACTACCCAACTGTGTTGCATGAAAAGACACTTTTTGCATCCTGTTACAAGGTTAACCTCAAAATAAGCCTTCTTTTGTGTTACTCCCCCACCACCATTACCTTTCTAACACTTTGCTTTCTGTGCTTTTTTTGGTGTTTTATAACAGGGCTTTAGAATACAGTGGCAGTTTATATGCAACTGTCTTCAAACCTTTTTGCTGACTGTTTTATAGGAAAGTGTCAGATGAGGAAAAGTAGCTTTTTGGAAGGAGAATGATAGCGAGTTCTTAGAAAACTGAAAAAAAAAAAATAAAAATCACATTGGCCATGAGGCCAACAGGGCAAAGTTAGCTTGATCTTGGAGCCTGGAAGTAGGTCCTTTTTTTTACAAAGATGTTCTTTTATTATTGCAGACACTTTATAAACCTGTAAAACAAAGACTCATAAATACAGGCATAGCTGAAGGTTTCTGCCTGGAGTCTTTCTCTGTCTATGCATCATGCTGTTAGACCGTTATGAAATGCAGAAATGTTAATTTTCTTTTCTACTTTGTTGTACTATGTTGTTTCTGAGGAAAGAGAGTTGTTTCATTTTTCACAAAATGATCCTGCATTTTTACAGGAATACAACCTGGATTTGGTCCTCGCAATAAATAACACCGTTATACCCACATCGTTATTATAAATGCAAGAAATTAAATCCCATGTGTTTACTTATGCACTAAGATGGCAAAGCCTTTCTTATTCTGATTGTAATCTTTTAAACTCTGTTGTTACGTGTAGAGGACTGTAGACCATACACATGAGGTTTACTTGGCGAGGTGGTGGCAGCGGGGGCTGCAGGGGCGGCCTCTGTGAGGAGAGGCCAGGGCTGCCCCGTGCCGGACACGGCCGGTTCTGGCCGGTTCCACAACAGACCTACTGCAGGGCTGACCGGAGCTTGTCAGGGAAGCTGGTGCTGCCTCTGTGAAAAGATGTTTAAGAAAGGGCAAGAACACCAGAGAACAGTGAGAAGTGAAGAAAAACGTGTGAGAAACAGCCCTGCGAGCACCAAGGCTGGAGAAGAAGGAAGGGGAGGTGCTCCAGGCGTGGAGCAGGTACTGCTCAGCAGCCTGTGGGAGACCAAGGCTGGAGTAGATATCCACTCTGCAGCTGGTGGAGGACCCCACGCTGGAGCAGGTAGATATTCCCTGAAGGAACTGCAGCCATGGAGAGCCCAGCTTTTCCTGACAGGAACTGTGGGAAGGACACATGGTAGAGCATGGAAAAGTGTGAGGAGGAAGGAGTGGCAGAGGGGAACTGTTATGGACTGACTGCTACCCCCATTCCCCGTCCCCCTGCGCTCCTTGGGAGTGGGAGAAGGTAGAGGGGTTGGGAACGAAGGAGTGACGGTGAGCTTGGAAAAAAGGAGGGGTGGGGGAAAGGTGGTGTTTTAATTTTTTGCCTTTGTTACTCATAATCCAAATTTACTTTGATTGGCAATAAATTAAATTAATTTTTTCCCTGAGTCCATTTTGCCCATGACAGTAAGTGGTATGTGATTTCCCTGTCTTTATATTGACACATAGCTCTTCCATCTTATTTTCTCCCACTGTCCTGTTAGGGAGAGGAGTAAGTTGCTGGGTGGCCATCTGGTGTCTGGTCAAGATAAACCCACCAAAGTACAATATACATAAAACTTTGAAACAATTCTGTTTTATATTTTTTCTCACATAGTGAGAATTATGAATCTCATACTGAATCTCATGTAATAGACTCAAAACCAGCATGATACAACTATTGAAATATGAATTAATTTGGTCTAATGAATGACCAAGTACTGAAATACTAACAAATGAAAAGTAAGGTCCCCCGGCATCATCACACAGGAGAACTTAGCATCCGATATACCCAGTCCATTCTGTTTGCAGGTAAGTCCCTCCATACTTGCCTGGAATTGCGGTCAATTCCTTGTATTTGTCATGGAGAGCACTCAGCAAGTGGCAGGTGTCTTGGATACTTTCTGTAACGTTCTCCAGCTGCTGACTGAGAGATCTGCTCAGTTCTTTTGTTAAAGAGATCAGTCTAAGTACATACTCCACTATACCCTCATTATCCGGATCACTTTTTAGAAGCACATCTCTTGCTAGCAAGTTCATATGCCAGATTTTTTCCAGGAGTTGGCCTGATTTGCCTGCAGGTGTAATCTTACCTTCAGCCATTTCCATTTTATGTTCAGAACATACTACTACAATTTTTCTTCTGCTCAAACACTTCCACGAGGTGTTGTCCTTGTTTAATTCTTTGTAGCCTAAACAAGTGTTTAAAAAGGTACTGTATTCCACACACACTGAGAAATCAAACTCCAGCTCAGAAACTGTTGAGTTGATGTTGACTATTGAAAAGTTACTAGGTGACAGAAAGGAGTGACTCTTCTGTAACTATGGGCAGGGTTTGCCAAGAGATGCCAATGTACACCATGCACCTTTAAGGGAAGTTATGTAACTCAGTTATGTAGCAGTGACCAAAATTTCAGGAGCTCTAAGCAATTTCTCACTTCAGTGGCTGTAAATGATCAGTACCTATGAAATCAAGCTTAATTGTGAATTCATAATTATATAGTCACCAACAATGAGGAATTGTCTTCATTGCAAGCTAACATTAAATGCTGTAGGTCACTTGACACCATTTTATGACAACTGTCTTTTATTTGTTGTTCAGAGACAACAAATAGGTGGAACAGGTCCAAGCTGCTATGCAGTCTGGATGATGCATTTGGATTATACTTAGCTTTCAGCAATACAAGAATCTACAAATCTAATTTTGTGATTAGCAAAAATACTTATTAGCAATAGACATTTAAAGAAACTTGCAATGTTTTCTGGGGTGTGTTTTATAACAGGAAGAAATGTAAAGAAAAAGCAGTAACAGCTAAAAGTTCAAGTAGCTAATGACTGAAATGTTGTTTGACACTTTTGAAGTTGAGAAGCAAACTTACCAGAAAAACATGAGAACACTAAAGTTAACTGCGGCATCAAGAATCGACTATGGCATTCACAGGGAAAAAGCACTGTCCTCGAGTACCCCCATGATAGTGGGCAGCACATGTGCTCCTGAAGGCAACCTGGGAGGAAGCAGGGAGTACCAGACAGGGCTCCTGTGTGCTCATTGTCTACAGTGGGTGAAATTTGGGCACTTACACCTCAGTGATAGTATTTGCAATGATTTCCATTTCACCTAGCAAGCTCAGGAAGAGAAGTCTCGCCAGGACAGCAATGAAAACAAACAGAGGAACAGCACCGACATTCTCTTACTGATGGTAGTTCACATCATGCTGTGCTAGGGGAGGACAGGCCTGAAACTCTCATTAGCAGAGTTCAGTACTGGGCTAAATCTGAAGTATCACATAGACAAAAATATTTTATAGTTTAAGAAATGTACTACACAAATTGTTGGTACAGTGGTTTTCCTACTAAACATTCCTTTTTATGGCCCATTATAAATATAATTAATGCAGCTTTAAATAGCAATTAAAATGGGACTGTGATATAAAAGCACACTGAAAATTGCATCTAAGCATTGCAAGAACTAATAAGGTAATGTCAGCAAAGTGCTTTGAAGATGTAAAGCACTGTGTAAATGTTAAAATAACAATGAAAGATATAAAGTGTCTTTAATCAAACATATGAGCTGAAACCAGCTGTAATTAAATTCAAAAGGAAAGTTCCATTTGACTCATTATAGTTTGCTTGATCACACTAGAAGTGTACTGCACAGTAACACAAAAAGGTATGAGAATCATTAACCTATTTACCATTTCTGATGGTCCAGCATCTCTACATTTTCCCAAATTATTCCTAGTAAAAAGTGAATTCTGAAAAGAACATGTACTTTCATGTACAGGAAGTGAAAAATGTCATGTTCCTACCCAGAATTTTTGGGATGTCTAAGTGAAAAAAAAGAAGATGGGCAAAAATGCATTATTATGTGTTTACTGTGTAGTATTGCATAGACCAACTTCTTGGTGTGAATCCATATCAAACCCCTAACCATAGTATAGCTGGATTCATCAGCTCCTGATCTTTTCCAATATATGTATTTGCCTAGATTACATCAGAGTAAATCAATCAGTGATGTGCAGATGTGAGTTATGAAAAAAAGACATTAGTTTGAATAAAGGTAAAAGAAGATCTGATTTTTAAAAAGTAACGTGAAATAGACAATAATAAATGGACTTGTTAGCAGAATATGCTATTCATTGAATGTTGTAGAGCTTATGAGAAGCTACTACAACACACTGTTATAAACACAGTTTTAGAAGATATGACAAGAACTGATCTATATTCATGTTCTTTGCCATAATCAAACTGTTTTGTTTTGGTTTTTTTTGTCAAAAAATTATATATATATAACTCTGCTTCAGTTAATACATGCTATCTGTATAAATTTTCTATGCATATTCGACAGAAGAAAGTTTAGAAAATACATTTGTCTAAAACATATTCAATAGGAGAAGAGAAACTATTCTGATTTTTTAATGGGTAGTTGAAACAATTTCAAACCTTAGAGATATAAAATTTTTATTGGTTGTCTCTGTAGACATGAGTGAAACATGCAGAAAACCAAGCTTTTGTAAAAATATGAAGTATTATATGGTATAAGGGTCTGCAATTATAGGTGGTCTGTATAAAAATTTATTGTAGAGGCAGTTAGGTAAGCTACATTCTGACTGAAACAGTTACTACACAAGCACTGCTATGGGGGGACATTTGAATTTAAACACATGATTATATATCAGATCTCATGACAGAAAATGAGGCAGTAATGGCCACTCAAATTACATTTGACTCTTCCAGATTTTTACTCTTCAGCAATAGCAAAGAGAATGTAGATTCTCTGATGATCAACATTTGAAGGTCTTTAAGTTCAGCTATTTATATAACAAAACATAGTTTTAGTTAAACAAAAATAGGTCCCCCACCCTATTAGTGTTGTACTGTGAAAACCTGTTATTTTTGATACTTTGTTACTAATTGACTCTTTCTCCTTACTTGAAGAATGGTGATTGTCCTGGTTTCAGCTGGGATAGAGTTAACTGTCTTCCTAGTAGCTGGTACAGTGCTATGTTTTGAGTTCAGTATGTGAAGAATGTTGGTAACACTGATGTTTTCAGTTGTTGCTCAGTAGTGTTTAGACTAGAGTCAAGGATTTTTCAGCTTCTCATGCCCAGCCAGGGCACCTGACCCAAACTGGCCAACAGTGTATTCCATACCATGTGACGTCCCATCTAGTTTAGGAACTGGGAAGTGGGGGCAGGGAATCGCCGCTCGGGGACTGGCTGGGTGTTGGTCGGCGGGTGGTGAGCAACTGCACTGCGCATCATTTGCACATTCCAATCCTTTTATTACTACTGTTGTCATTTTATTAGTGTTATCATTATCATTATTAGTTTCTTCTTTTCTGTTTTATTAAACCTTTCTTATCTCAACCCAGGAGTTTTACTTCTTTTCCTGATTTTCTCCCCCATCCCACTGGATGGGGGGGGAGTGACCGAGCGGCTGCGTGGTGCTTAGTTGCTGGCTGGGGTTAAACCACGACAGTGATAAACTATGTAAGTGGAATTTCTTAATCTTTGATGCTATTTAGTGGATAGTCTTATGATTTAAGTCTTGTGTTTATGTACGATACTGGCAGGTATTAGACAACATAACTATAAAATCTGGGAACAATCATACATTTTTTACTTGACATAAACGCTTGCCCAAATTGATCCAATTGTAGTAGTAGCTTTCAGGGCCCTGCATGCACCCATAGGCCTTCATGGCCCAGACCAGCCTCACCTGATGAGTGCAGGTGATTAGCTGGGCCATGTTTGAAGCTTTCTGAACACTGCAGATTGTAAAAGTAAATGTTGTGGAAATGAGTAAGATATAACCGGAAAACACGAAGGGTAAAGAAAGTAGAGAACATGAGTCATTCAGAAATATTACAGAAAAGTGAGTGTATACTCCCTGAAAATATATGACTCCCTATATTAATATATAGTACAGAGTATACTGAAGAAAATAAGATACTGTAATAGATGACACACGTGAAAGGAAGTCCTTTCAATGCAATATGATAAAGAATGTAGTACAAAGGTTATTTAGATAGAATTTATATCATACAGTTAATGCTTGAGTTTTACAATCACATTAAGCCTGTACTTTTGTCAAGTTAAATTCAGCCTGGATTAGTTGTCTGAGATGGTTTACTATGCAGCACACCAGCTACAAAGAGGAGGTTGAGACAGTAGGAATAAGCAGATTTGATAAGGGCAATATTACTCCATTCTCCTGCAGAGTCAACTTTAACAGTGAAACTATAGTTTGATCTTTCAGCTTTTATTACAAAATCCAGAGCAGAAGAAAAAAAGACACACACACACACACACACACACACCCACCACAAAGAAAACCATTTCTGGGATATTGTATCAGAAGAAACTCACAGATTTGGCCACTGTGGATCCCCAGCCTCACTGGAAATCCCTGCCTAAAATATAGTCTTTAGCTGAGAAAGTATCAGGCGCATAGATGATGACACCAGCTATCATGTTTACTATTACATATGGACACCAGCTCATTAGTCTTACAATAACAGGCTGACAGGAAAAGAGACATGGGTGTCCTGCAACCCAATTGTCAAAATAGGGCCCTATGCCTGGGGAGGTAGTATAATATATAGGGAAAAAATGAAATTGATTAAGAGACAACATGTAAGAAAAAAGTTGAAAAACAATTGTGATAGATGTAGAATTGTTACTAGATTGTATCTTTTCCACTCTTGGGTTGTTTTCTATTTATTTATTTTGTGTGAAAGAACTACTAACAAAAGAGCTGTGCGCTCATCCTCAGAGCTTAGTTCTTCATTGAATTTCACCTTTTTGAAGAACAATCCTACTTATCAGCAAAAAAACGAAGTGGAAAATTGGCTCTGTGCTTGGTTTTGTTTTGAAACAATTCCTATTCCTGGGTTACTTTCACTTTTAACTATATTCTCTAACTATTCAAAGAGTCCTTAAAAAAAGAGAGCTTTCACATTCATATTAAATAGTGGCCTTGGATGTAGGAGGAACAAAATACCAAATTTAGAAAAACAGGGATCAAAGTATATGTTTAAATTGTTACCATTTAGCAAATGTACATGTTCTTTTCAGAATACCTTAACACCCTTGCATAGTTGATAACAAAGGAAGTGGACTTTGTTCTGCTAGGAAAAGAGATTAGATTGTATGATGCACACCCAGTAAGTTCTATCTTTATACCTGTGTATAATGCAAAGTTCAGTGTGTGACAATAAAAGCATTTTTATGCATTTATTGATCTTTTAATACTTGAAAATGTGTAATGGTTTTTCTTCCTCTCTGGTATTCTAAGGCCCAAGTGAGAAAACAATAATAGTATATGAAAAACAAAGTGCTATAGATGTACCCTGCCATAGAAATTACATTATATGCTCATATGAATGGTTCATCTAGCGCTATAACATAGTGACCAGTGCTGGATGTTTTGAAGATAGTCATAATCCCCTTGAAATATATAATTATGAAATAACATGGTTAGAAAAGGTGTATCTCTTCTAGTGTAATAACAGTACTTGACATTAAGCCATCTTAGCCATGAATCAGTGTGCATGAGCCTCACATTAGGAAAGGCAAAGCTCCAGAGTATAGGAGGGAAGAAAGTCTGAGCCTGTGCTAAACCCTGGTGTGGGGCCACCTATGTACCTATATTCACTTAAATGCAGCATGGTGTTGTTGACCTGAATTTGCCCTTATATAAGCTTCTGTGGAGGTTTCAGGCAACCAATATTGAGAAAACAAGCCATGCTCAGCTGCGCTGGGCTAGAGCTAACGCACAGAACATGGGATCAGGGTGCTGTGTTTTTCTCATTTCTAAGCCTGATCTATGCCAAACTGCATAGGCACAGCCTTTGGTTAACTTTGTGATCTGGGGAGGGGGGAAAGCAGCTTATATTCTTTATATGTTCTCTTCTCGTTTAATTGTTGATAACTATTTGTAAGTAGTCTGAATAATATTCCATGGGAACAAATAATCATCTATGTACTGATCAAAGACAAAGAGATTGCAGACTAGGACATTATGAGTCCTCATCTTTGGAATGGCAAGAGGAACTTCTAGCCCATCTAATCTGTCCTTTACTACTTAAGCATAGACCTACAAAATATAGCAAGAATGTAGGGGAAGATAAAATTATCAATATATACTCTCAAATCCATACACCATATTATCCTATATACATTTTTCTACAGGAGATGACTTAGTTGAAAACCTACTCTGCCTGAAATCCAGTTTGAACTGTAATACACATTTCCTATACCTCCCTTTTGTGAAAGAAATACAAACCACTTTTACTGATGCTTCTGTTACAATGGACAATTCCTTGCAGGCACAAGAGAAGTGAGCTTTGATGACAGATATGAACAAAAAGTGGCCTTTCCCCAGCCAATGAAATACCCTAATCAGTTTTCATTACATTTTTTTCATGCTCATTTAGACCATTGGTGCACTATAGAAATGGCAATGAATGGTTTTAGTGCATTAATTTAAACTAGAATTTCCTTTATTTTTAAATTTATTTCCTTTTAATTTTGTTCTGTATGCAAGAACTATAAAGGCCTCCAGGATTCTGAACATTCATGAACAAGCGGTAAGTTTTGTATTGCAGTAGCTGAACAGAGCATGTAATTTGAAGTCCGTAGCACTGTGCATAAAGCAAAAAGATTTAGTCAGGGTTTTGGTCTTGCATAGGTTTTTTTTCTTTGTGCATACAAAATTGTATTATCTCGAATTAAGCCTTTGTGTGATACATTGGCTTTCCAATTATTTTGTAAGGAAAGGACAAGAATACCACAGTGTCTCTGAAAGGTCAGAAGCTTGATTAACTGTTTACCTGGAGAAGATCATGATTTCCACAGCCTCTTTGCTGTTTTGTCTTATTTTATAAGATTAAGTAATAACTTAATTATAACCTTTGGGAAAAACTAATTCTTGAAACAGAAATGCCTTTTGATGTGATCAGCAATAGTATTTTGTAGTTGTTAAGCATAATTGATGTTGGTTTAATGTTAGTGTTTAATTACATAAGAAAAAAGTGCAGGCTTAGATAGAACTTTATTCTATCCAATATTGAAGTGACACTTATTTAATTGCAATTTTAATTAAATTTTAGAAAGGGAGAGGCTGTAGAAACATGACATGAAAGTGATGTTTTCACTTGATGGTATTTCTTTTCCTCATGACAAAGTCCTAATCTCAGTTATACTGCTGTTCTCAATAACAGAGTTAAAACTTCATTGCTCTTAAGAGATACCCTTGGCACAAAGCAATCCTTGAAGGAAGTATGAAATTTTCTCAGTAGAAGAAGGTGAAAAAGATAGCGAGAACTATAACTAGCTGGATATAGAATGGTGTGGTATGACCAATTTCAACAGAGCTTGTAACATAAGCCAAATATTTGAATAAGATTTCTTAAATGGCAATCTAATTCAAAATTGTAGGCAGAATACTTATGCCATCATTTGCTTACATAAAATAACTAAGGTTACTGGTACTTCCAGTACCACCTGGTGCTCCCCAGGTGGCTTGTCTGCTTTTAACTTTTAGCATTTTACGTTTGAGGCTGTTTCTCAATTTATTATTTAGAAATTAGATTGAAAACTAAGGAAACTGTATGTGAAATGGGATATATGTGGTACAACTTCAAAGACTTGATACTTCTCAGCTTCTAACTTAACCTAGTGACTTCACAAGAAATCATTCATGGACAGATGGGGTATATTCATTATGAGTTTTCTGTTAAAGTGTTATTTGTATATACAGTAAGCCTCCCGTTTAGTCGCTTTAATAGCATCAGAATCCTGAGGAGTGAGCCAATTATCATGAGTTGCTTTCTTTGGTTGGGCAGAAAGCAATGAGGAAAACAGAAAAACAGAAGAGAGATAATGTGTTTCACCAGACCTAAATAATAGTGTGAAACTATATTGAACGATAGACAATTTTAACTGTGGTCGTACTTTGGAAATTTTTTCCTCTAAAAATAGTTCTGTGACATCTATTATGTTTCATTACTTTCCATGCCAAATTTGCTTAAGCAACAAGTAAAATGAAAGAGGGAAGGAGGTATCTGAGATGGTGACCTTTAAAAGTAATAGCACCTTTAAATGTGTCATATGTGGTTTCTGTAGAAATTGGCAAGCAAGCCAATGCTGTGTGGATAAAACCTTAATGATGTGTGATTCATTACAATTCAATGAACTGTGCAAAAGATGAATATGGGAAAAATTTAGCACTTTGATGTGCAGGAAAGTTCCTCAGAGGGATTTATTTTCAAGTAAGTTTAAGAATGCTCCATTAAACTTCTCAAAGATGACAGGAAGTTACGCCAACGTAACTAGGTCCCCTAAATGAGAGCAATAGCAGAGAAATTAAAAAGCACTTACCACATGCTTTGAAGCTGTATCGGTATTCAAAAACAACTTGAAAACCTTTAAATATAAATGAGAGACAGAAGTGCTGGGATAAGGTCCCACACTGAACACAGGTACTCTGGAAAGAAAGTATTGAAGACACTCCGCTTGATTTTCTAGTGATAGATTTCTTGGAGAAACCCTAAGCAGCAGCTAGAAAGAGAGATTGATGCCAGGTATTTTTTCATTATTTTTTTTTCTTGGTTAAGTCCCTTTCATTTGAAGCAAGAGCTTAACCCTCCTGCCTTGCTAGAGTAAATTTGCTGTTTTCATTTCTAGGCATGTGAACTCAGGTGAATCTTATACGTAGGACTTGCTTTATGTCCCCATAAGCAATGAATTCAAATAAAGCAGTACTGCAGACAAAATTATCAGGTTGTCTGCAGATTGAAACACGTATCAATGTATATGAAAGTGGGGGATCACCAGCCCATAGGGCTGTATGAACAGGTTCAGGTGCTGGCTCAGGACAGGACATGGAGCGGGTTAGTCCAGGGAAGTACTGTACTGTGTGCAAAAGGCAATAGATAGACCCTACTTAATTTCCAGAACCTTACGTTGTCCCAGGGATGTATTTTGAATCGCCATCTTTACAGACTCTGATTGAGAGTGAGGTCAAGTTACACTTTTTTCCGACTCACACATGACCACTATATGAGAGGTGCTTTTAGAGCAAACATTACTATTTGTTTTAAAGTGTTTTTATTCTCAGAAGGAGTATTTCAGTTAATCTGAAAAACTTCTTGCCTACAGAGGATTTTGCATGTGCAGTTGAGTGCAATACACAATACATAAGCCAGAAAATTCACTCTGATTTAACTGTCACCAGAATTGGTAAGGGAAAGAAAAAAAATTGGTATATTGTAAAAGTAATCAGTAAACAGTATATCACCCTGTTACACCAGCTTTATGTCATTTGTTTCAAAAGTCATATATCAATATCAAAATAGCTTAAAGGGACTACCTCATAAGTCTCAGTACCTTTAAGAAAACAGAGACTGCATTAAGGTCAAACATGTAACCATTAAAGGAAATAAGATGACAAAAGCCACAATTGTTATGTTGTCATACCTGTAAAGAAGAACATTAACTACTTTATAAAGTGATAGTCTAAAAATACAAATCCATCATATGGTACAGGGAACTATCTTATGATGCTTCTTGGAAATCAGACAGGCTATGATACAATTACATTAAAATATTGGGTATGGGTCAAAGTGGCTTACAGATCTGAGTAAAAACATAGTTTGGTGTCCAGTGAGACATGCAAAAGTAACTGAGTTATAATGCACTGAGTAACTGGCTGAGAGGAATCCCAGGGTCACATAAACAGTTGACAGCAAATGCAAAACCTGATCCTGGTACCTCAACTTTTGTGCTTATTGTTAACTACAGTCCTATCATTTTTCTGAAGCTTTGCAGCATTTTTGTCTTTCCCTGAGTAAAATATGTTACCTTGTGCTAGAACTCGGCTTGTGAAAATTGTAATGCATGATTTAATTTCCAAGGTTAGTTTTCCTGATATTTTACTAACAATAATATCAACGCTACACTATAACAGTAGTGAAGCTCAAATCATAAAAGGCCTAGATACTCACCTGCTGGTTGTTTGAGATGTAGCTAACATTTCATTTTTTATAATGCTTCACAAGCTCCAAAACCAAAATACATTTAACCTTCTCAACACCTTGAGGAGACTCGTGGATGAGTTTTATGACTTCTGTTTTACAAAGAGCAAATGAGACTGAAAAGATTGCAGAAGACCAAGTTTAGAACTTGCTACCTAGCTTGGACTGTGTTCAATGGGAATATGTGCTATTTTTACAGCAGAGAGAGAAATAATCTCATTACAAGTCACAAATAAACTCAGTTCTTCTGTGTATTTTTAGATAGCTGACAAACTTGGTGTAAATATCAGAGCTACTTGTAGGCCATCCATAAAGGAAGGAGTAGCAGTTGTTTCCCCCAGTTTATCTTATCAATTTGCTGTTTGTGCAGCTAGTTTTGGAGCTCTTAAATACGATAAATATGCAGCAAGTAGAACCGATTCATAGTTTTAAAGACATACACATCCAAAAATTACAATATTTGAAAATTGGAAAATGGCCGACTAGTTTGGATCAGTTACATTACTAACTTAATGAACAATAAAAAATGTGGCAAACTTCTTCTTTGATTTATGACTGTCATGGTTTAACCCCAGCCAGCAACTAAGCACCACGCAGCCGCTCACTCACTGATCCAGTGGGATGGGGGAGAAAATCGGGAAAAAAAAGCAAAACCCGTGGGTTGAGATAAGAAAGGTTTAATAGAACAGAAAAGAAGAAACTAATAATGATAATGATAACACTAATAAAATGACAACAGCAATAATGAAAGGATTGGAATGTACAAATGATGCGCAGTGCAATTGCTCACCACCCGCTGATCGACACCCAGCTAGTCACTGAGTGGCGATTCCCCACCCCCACTTGCCAGTTCCTATACTAGATGTGACATGACTTGGTATGGAATACACCGTTGGCCAGTTTGGGTCAGGTGCCCTGGCTGTGTCCTGTGCCAACTTCTCGTGCCCCTCCAGCTTTCTTGCTGGCTGGGCATGAGAAGCTGAAAAATCCTTGACTTTAGTCTAAACACTACTTAACACACTGATGTTTTCAGTTGCTGTCAACATTCTTCTGATACTGAAGTCAAAAACATAGCACTATACCAGGTACTAGGAAGACAGTTAACTCTATCCCAGCTGAAACTAGGACAATGACAAACCACACGGATAGAGTGTGGAAGTCTGGGGTAGATTTATATCCTAAGTATAAGTTCCTGTACAGTTTAGATGATATTATTCAATCTTCAGTTGAACACAGACTTACATGGTTATTCTTGTGGACTGATAATATTAAAAATAATCAGGCCAATATCATTACTGGAAAACAAGGTTATTTTAAAGGTTTTTGTAACCATAAATCTGAGATGGAAGGCAATCTTAGCATGTTCACTATGAATGACTTTCTTGTATGGTCAAATGTATTTTGGGATACAAAAAGCCCTAATGTTTTTCAGAGGATATAGCAAAAGTCTTGCAACTTTTTTTATAATTTATTTCTAAACTGAAATTTTATCTTCACCTACTAAAAAAACTTTACCTACCTAACATTTTTTCATGATAGCAATACAAAAACTCCAGGGAAGAGGGAATTATCAGATAATAAAATCTCTGCAGTTTTCAAGCCTGTCAGCAGATTTTCAAAACTCAGCAATATCAACAAGCCATAAAATAGTAGTGCGCCTTATGTCATATCTGAATTACATCAGAATTAGTAAGATACAATTTCCTTTTAGATTTTTGTAAGGGTTTTTTTTTACCATAGTGGTAGAAAGCTGCCATTCCATGTTCTGACAGAGAACCAACTATGTGCTGTAGATAAATCAGACACCTGAGAGCTTCTCTGAATCTGATAAATTACACTATTTCTAACAAAGAGTAAAACAGCATATAGGTTTACCTGATACTGATATAATGTCATTTAGACATACACAAAAAGACAAGGAAAACCCCTAAACCCCAAAACACAACATGGCTTAAAATGAACTTGTGTCTCCTGCAGTTTCTTTGGACATAATGCAAACAGAAGTATATAAACACAACTGAGTAGGTGTTTCAGACATTTAGCACTTATTTCTCTCATTCCTTGCCCCCTCCCCCCAAAAAAACCCTCCCAACCCTAGAAACAAAAAATAGATCTTGTGGTCTCATGTTGTGGTCAAGAAAAGTAGGTAAGTATAATTCTGGTTGAGACACAGTGTGTCAGGGTGGAGTGTCACTTTATGCTCTGAGGGGAGATGCTACTACTGCACAAGTGTAAATGTGCTGAAGCCAATCTCTTGTTCCACGTGAGACTGACATCTCTTTTAAAGACAAACACTGAAGGGACTGTTATCTGTAGTCTCTGCTGCTGGCCCGCTTGCATGGGCAGCTCACACGGGTTGGTCTCCTGGAAGAGAAAGAAAGGTGGACTTTATAGAAGGACTTAGGAATTTCTTGACAGAGAAGAGAGAAGAGCTCAAGGGTATTAATCAATGACCATACCTTAAGACTTGGAAGAAAAAGAAATTCAGCCCAGCATAAACTGCTAATTGGGGTTTTGCATGGTAAGGTAAGCCTTACAAAGGGGGCAGGTCTTTTGTTGTTTACAAGACCTGAATCTTTCAAATATTTTAAGTTACTGTGGTTGAAATTCCCTTTCTAAGTCAGCATTCTTACTGTTCTGAAAGAAAGCTAGGCTTAGCTGGAAATCTTAGGCAAATCTGTGATCGGATGACTCTGTGAGTCATTAGGTTACAATCCAGAAAGACTATGACCAAAAAGGGTGTTAGTATACTTACCTGAATCACATCTGTGCACTAACTTGGTTTGGAAACATATGGGTCCCTTTGCAAGTAATTGGGAATGAACTAAGCCAGATGCAGCAAAAGCATTAATAAAAAGTCAAGCAAGAACATAATGAATTTCTTTAGGTTATGAAAAAAGGCAAACCCAAAAGTTTGCACTGGAGTGGGACTTTCTTGCCACAAGATTTGCTTGCATAATGCAAGTTTAGGAGGTAAAATTAACCACATTTTTTTGGTAGACTGGTATTTAGACATAATTAGGAGTTGCAGCAGGATGTTCAGAAGTGCTTGGGCACTGGTGGAATTGGTTCTGTAATGCTGACCTTCAAACTTCTAATTGTTTTGACTGGAAGCTGGAGAGTGAAAAAGTTGTTTACATTCAAAATTGTGATCCTGAAACCTCATTTTGTTACTACTATGGCACCAACAGTTTTTAACAGCCTTACTATTAGTAAGTCTATTTAGTAAGGCTGTATTTAGCATGTAGTAAGCAGTCTTTGAAGCAGGAAAAAGAACCCAGGTTTACTTGCTCCTAAATGAGCACTTTAATTACTGGCCTCTGTTTCTCAGTAAAATGTTTGCTTCTTTTCTGCTTTAACCGAGTGGCAGACCTCAGATTTCAGCTGCAACAGTGCGAGCCTCCTGGTCCGTTCTTGGATTTGATCAGAAAAAATCAGAACTGATACATCAAGAGGAGGATGTCTATGTGCACCGATGGAGCATATGAAGGTACTTTTCAGTCTCGTTTTGTGTAACAAAAAGCTAGTTTCAGCTGGGCGACAGTAACTCACAGATGTGGGCGAGTTCCTAGAAGTGGGGAAGCTATGTGCGTTACTGAAAGCTTAGTGATTTGATTGATCGATTTATTTATTTAAAGCAAGTGATCACGCAACAGCTGTGCCACGACTGTAAGGCGATACTGCTCCCGCGCACCTGCAGCGCCCGCCCTGAGCGTGGCTCCGTGAGCTGCCGGAGGTGATGGCGGGAAGAAGCCCTTTTCTCGCTGGCCGGGCTGCCGGCTGCCTCGTAGGGAGGGAGCCCCGTCGCCACCCCAGCCCCGGCTGCGGGCCGGGGGGACGCGGGCGGCTGTGAAGCGATGGGCTGGGGCAGCAAGCGCTCCCAGAGCCGAAGCCCGCGGCTGCGAGCGGGCTTCCTCCTGACTCCTCCAGAAATATGCTGCCCGGCGAGCACGCCCTGAGCGCCCGCCCCGGCGGCCCGGGCGCGGAGCGGCAGGCGCTCCCCGCCCGCGCCTAGGTGCGGCCGCCTTCTGCGGGAGCGCAGGAGGGAGGGAAGGAAGGAGGGAGGGAGCGAGCGAGCGAGCTCCGCGCCGCGGGCGCGGCTTGCGGCTTGCCGGGGAGCAGCGCGGGGGTGGGGTGTGGGGGCAGGAAGGAAGGAAAGAAAGAGAAAGCAAGCAAGAAAGCGAGCGAGCGGAGCTCCAGCCGGGGAGAGAAAAGAAAGCTGAAGCGATCTAAAGTCCTGCTCTTCCTTACCTCTGCCCCCTTCCCCCGCTGCTTTTTGCCAGAGGTAAGCCAGCCTCGGCGGGCTGCGGAGTTTGCGAGGTGGAGGGCGAGGACTGCCCGCCTGCTGCCCTGTGCGCGGCGGCCTGCGCCCCGGGCCGGGCAGGAACGGGCCGGGCAGGGCCGCTGGCGGCACGGAGCTTCTCTGGGATGCTGGAGGTCCCGGTCCCGCCGGCGGCACCGCCGCGGCCGGCGAAAACCGCCCTGCCGGAGAGCAGCTTTGAAGTTGCCGGCGAGTTCAGGGGCGAGGCCGAGTGGTTCGGTACAGGGCATGCCTCAGATAAGTGTCAGATACCGAAGTTGGAATCTGACAAGAAATAGCTTGTAGGCAGGTAGAAAATAAGGCATGTGTTTATTTTTTTTCCTCCTGTTTTCTTTTTAGCTTACATTATTTTAACGGTCTGTACGTAAATGTCATACTAAGGAGCAGTGCTTTACTCTTGCCTGTTTGTTTACTCTATGAGTTGTTTTTGTGAAGTTAGACACAAACAGACTTCTTGTTAGCTGCCAGTATGTTTCTGGAAATTTTATCAGAAAACGCATGAAGTTCATTTTGAGAAAGTCAAAGAGCCACTAGGATGTCCTAGACAGAAAAGACAAAGTGAATGAGACAGCACCCGAGTGTTGCCACAGCAACTTGCTAAAGTGTACTCAACCGATTCCACCTTTAGCTTGCTTATTTGTGCTTTGCAGCTCATAACTCTGGAGACTCTGCAAGTTGTTCCACTGGAATTTCTTGCAGTATGAGGTTTGACTCCAAGATAGCGAAGGTGGCTGAACTTTTCTCTGAAAGAGAACTGTTCTGAAATAAAAAACCCAGAGAAACATTTTAACAGAGGATGTGATTAAAGGTATTTCGTAATTACCCCTACGTTGAACTACACTTAGTAACTTCCTTGCATTTGGAAGGGGAACAGTGCTATCAGAATTGTTGCAATCGGTTATCTTGCTCTGGGTTGACCCAAATGTTAATGAATTCAGTAACCACTTTACAAAGGTCTTTTGAGAGATTTTTTTTTTCTTTTTTTTTTTTTAGCATGCAGTTAGTACACAGATTGCATTATGTAAATTTTTTGAAAGATCTTTAATGATCTACAACGTTTTCTAGGCCCGTTAATCTTGTCAGTTTGTATGCAGTTAAGTACAATGGGAAGATTAAATTCACTACTGGCAGATTTCATTCTGCACAGTGGTAAGTCCTATTGTACTGTTTTTTTTGTTTTGTTTTGGGTTTTTTACCTCTTTGTTTGGCTCTTAATCTAGTACATGGTTTAGCAGAAGCTGGAAGCAAGCCTGAACTTGCTTGTATTTGTTGAACTGATTGCTTAAAGTGTGATTATCTTGCCATGCACTTCTGAAGGTTTGACGCTTTCTTCAGGCTAATAGCTGTAGTGATCTTAAAAAGGAAAAAAGTCTTACTTGAGCATTTCTATATTCAGCTATATGTTACTGCTTGCGCATTTCATTATTAAAAGTTGGATTGCTTGCTTGCTTCAACATAGGTTTGTCTATCTTCCAATCAATGTTGTCCTGAAGACTTTTCAACTTGAAAATCATAGAATGGAAGAATCATAGAATCAACTGAGACAGTTTTCAGAATGTTAGATGCAGGTACTTATCCTCCATGTGAGGAAAGGTCCTGAAAGTTACGTATGTTTTTCTGTGCCAGTGTTGTCATTTTTCATTGGTTCTATTTCAATGTCACTTTTAGTAAAACAAAAAGAACTGTTATGCCACTCTGAGTTGTTGTACCTCCTTGTCTAAGCCCCTTTCATAAGATGGGAAAAGACCGAACATGAAAATCAGTTTGAAAAGAAGTGTGAGAAACATCATCTTCTGTGAAAGAAATTTGGATGATCCCATATAAGGCTTGGGATATGCAACACAAATTGCAATTTGTGTCCTGCCAAAACATATTTTCTTGGAAAAAAAGCCCAGATGGTTTCCTTTGTATTGTTTTTTCCACGTAGCAATTTAGATGTTTTACCCTCATTTCTATAAAATTGAATGGTCAAGTGTCTTCCAAGAAGCTTGATTTTTGTATAAACGCTACAACATTTTCCTGTTTTTAGTAACCATGTTGAATGATGACTTTTGTCTTAGTTATTCTATATTGGAGAATGTGATAGTACAGCAAGAATCAGTTTTATTTAAGCAAGGCCAAATTCCCCTTGTTTTTTTTTCCTTTCTTTTTTTGATATTTATTTCTATCAAAAACTGTAGGAAAAATCTATTTTGCCTTGCTGCTGAGAGGAAAAGTTTTGTTTTGCAGGATGTATGCAACCATGTGCACTAATGTTGAAGACTATTGTTTACTGAAACTTGTTGTGGTACAAATATGGATGTGAAAATCAATGTATGCATATAAATGTGTATATATCATATATACATACACACCAGGTACCCGATGCTGTACAAACATTCCTTAGGGTTTGTTATGACTGATTCAGCAATTAAAGCTATGGAGGAGATTAAATTCTTTTTTAATTGATATTAATTACATTGAAATAGATTAATATACTGGATAAGGTGGTCCTTGAGTTCTGCTTTTCTGTATGGTTCTTGAACTTAAGCCTTTAGTAAGGATAAACCATTGTATGAAACCATTCAGTGTTTCTCTTCTAGCCTGCGATGCAAACATTCACAAGTGTGTGTAGATTTGTTTAGCTGTTTGTTACTTGAATCTTTGGCTGAGTAGTCAAACTAAAACAGGTGTCAGTTTAACCCTTTGCTCAGACCCACAAAATAGGTGTGACTATGAACTTACTGGTATCTAACCAGCTGTATAGCTAGGCCAGATCTATAACATGTCTTTATAAATCTTGATGGATGCATTGACAGTTTCTATCCCAGCTGAAACCCAGACAGTATAGAAACAGAAAATGGCTTGGGCTTCAGCTTCTAGCAGTGTTGGCATTTTGTGGTCAAACTGCCTTCTCAGCAGGCAGTTTCTTCCTTTCTCGGTCTACTGCATATTTCGTTTATAAAGTACACTGCAAAAAGTAATGGTTCTTGCAAATTTGGAAACAAAGTTTGTTCTGTGCTAGGTAATCCTCTGCATTGTTATGTGGTTTATAGAGAGATAGGTTGGGATCCAAATAACTGATAATACATGGCTATTTGAGTTCTTGAAGTAACAACACTGGAGGTGTTCCAGAATAAGGTGTAGGCAAGTTACTGCATGTAGAAAAAACAGTATTTAGATACTGAAAAGAGTGTGTGGGGGTATAAATATATATGCCTATATAAAAATATATATTTATTTATGAATATATAACTAAAAGCTACTTTCCTAAGTGTCTTTTTTGTTACTGCTGAAGGTGGAGGGATTGAGAAAATGATACTGTCTGAAAATAAACACTAACACCTCAGGGGAAAAAAATACCCAAACACCACCATGAAACCCAGAACTACCAAGGAAGGTGGAAGTGGCTGAGATAACCAATTGCAACTCCAACTTTAAGATGCTTAGACTGATATGCTAACCTTGTAGGAGTTTTATACACTTGAACATGTGGTGGTTGGGTTTTTGGTTTGGGTTTTTTTTTTTTTTTTTTTTCATTAATGGGTACATGAAAGACTATTCTCTGGCACAAACAGTGCCTGCCTGATACTTTTTGCTCACTTTAGTAGTTTCTGTACTAATTATTTCTCATTCTATACTCAGAATATATATTCAACTTCTTAAGACACTATGTATTTATATTTGTATTTTTCAGGGTTTAGAGATGGGTGGAGGCCATACTGTTGAATTTTATCTTTTGTGGCTAGAGGCTTACGTGAAAAGCTTGAGGAAATGTTGATGTCTGAAATTTTTAAAGGAACGATGAGTGTTTAGATAAGTACGCAGGTTGGGAAAGGACAAAGTTAAATCTAAAAGCTGATTGTTAATCAGTTTAGCTCAATGCAAGGCTTTTTGAATTTAAATGACTTAGGAATCTTTTAGTGAGGGTTAACTCCCTAACAAACTTCATCTCTCTTGAGAGGTTGGTATCTGATTGGCCTGTAGAGTTCTCGCTGTAAAAAGTTTTAATTGTATGAATTTCATATTCAGGATAAGAAGACACTTCTCAGACTTGTGGACAGTGATCAAAGCTGATAAAAAAATACTGCCCCCAAAATGAAGTTAAAGAGATTAGCAAGAATCCAAAGACGTATTTTAAATAATAGAACATTAATAGTAAGTGTGCTGCATTGATTTTTACGTCTCCCAGAAAAATATGGGTTTGTTAATAATCTTTTTTTCTTATTATTATGTCACATTATATATATATATATATGTATGTATGGTGTAAGTATGAAGAGGTTTGTTTTTTACCTGATTTCGATTACCACTTTTTGCAAGTGTGGGAGTAATAGTTATTCACAAAATTTTGCAAGAAAAGACTTCTAGTGATAGAGTTAGTGATTTAATAATTTATTTCATAATCATAATAAAGTGCAATTGCCAGTAGCAGTGATAACAGTTGTGCTCCATTCAGTACAGGATTTTAAACTTATTTGTATGTGGCTTTGGGGAATGAGGTGTGGTGTAAAGATTTATTTATGACTGCTTTTCTGAATAATAACTTAGTTATTCAAAAGACATTGGGGAAATCTTACAGGAAGAGGTTTTGCCCTTTATTGGAAGAATTGATAGAGTACAAAAGTAGGCAATCTTTTAAGCTTCAATTCTAGATCATAAGTAGTGCCCTTTTTGTCAGGAAATACTTTGAAGAATAAGGTATCAATACCTACTACCATGGATATATTCTGGGCATATGATTTCTTTTCTTTCTAATTGCTACTTAAGTCTTACACCATTCTACTGAAGCTGTTCTTTCTTTTCCAGGCTGCTTAAGGCTAGTACCTGCACGCCAGGACAGCTGCTACAGTCAGCAGGTTTCCCTAAGGCCAATTTACTCTTTATACAGGAAGAGGGAGGTGAAAAAAACCTGTTGACTGCTGTTGATCTGAAACCTTCTTTAAAGAGATGTGATTTCAGGCTGTCTCAAACACCTTCAGAATGGTAGGTTCTGTATCCGCTTTGGATTCTGTAAATCATGAATTTGGATATGGCTCATGAAAGAAGAACTCAGGTGGAATCTGGACAGTGCAAGAGCTGAGTTGGAAAATACTGAGGCAAAACTGTTATGGGCACTTGAGATATCAAATATCCCTAGCATGGAGGCCAGAACTTGCCTATGGGGTTATGCCTCTGCTACTGTTTGTAGCCAAGGGAAAAATGCTTCCTTGACAGAGTTGAAAAGCTAGTAGTTACCTGTTTCCCCTCGTGACAGTTCTTTGAAGGGCCTGATCTGCAAGATGTATCTTGACACCTCCATAGCTTTCT
Organism: Haliaeetus albicilla; assembly: GCF_947461875.1. Taxonomy (NCBI): domain Eukaryota; kingdom Metazoa; phylum Chordata; class Aves; order Accipitriformes; family Accipitridae; genus Haliaeetus; species Haliaeetus albicilla. The sequence continues at coordinate 60,519,637 of NC_091483.1, forward strand.
GACTGTGGTTATTTAAACAGTTAAGGCGCTTCCCCCTGTGTCGTGTCCCCCCCCCCCCCCCCCCCCCCCCCCGAAGTGATTCTACCTTTGTAAAGTATTTTATTGGTTATGGTACTTGTTCAGTTGGATTCTCAATAGAAGAGGGCTTGAACCTGCAGTTCACATAGAAAGTTCTAGCCAGTCATTTTTCCTTTTTCCCATTGAAAGTGTGTTTCTGTGCCAAAAAGAGTTTAAAGCTCAGAACATAAGGAAGTAGAAGCCCTATGCGGTAGTTAACTGGTGCTAGTGTGGGAATAGGAAAGCTTTGGGTGCCAGCTCTGGTCTTAGATAACTTTGTATCCCTCTTATATCCAAGTACTGTGTAATAAGAGAGTGTGTATGTAGATAAGTGGTTCATCTCTTAGCTGTTCATTTTAACGTAACTACTAGGATTATATGTTTTCAGACTATTTCTTGTGCTAAGACTGATTTCTCTATTCTCTTTATACAGGCCAAGATAAAAGGCTGGAAAGATAAAAGGATGGAGAGGTTATGCTGTTTACCCTCCTTGAAATTTTCATATATAAGCAATTTAAAAATGTTACTGTAGAAATCACAGGGAGCCTTTTGAAACTTTATCCAAGATTAATGTGAATTCAGCTGGGAATTTTTTTTTTAATGCCCTTTTTCTTTTCCATAGGTTTTCAGTCTTTAAAAAAAATCAGTTGGAACTGAAGAAACTCGAAGAAGTGTCTTGAAGAAACATATTCTCCATTGGTTGGCTGACACCAAATTTAGAGAGCTTTGTTGCTAGTGAATATGCGCACATCCTGACTATATTTCTACATGACTGTGCGGGGCAGTATTCGGAATGAAGCTGCCATCATGTCATCCACAGGCAATGACACTGATATTGAAGAATTCTTGGTCAACATTAACTTGGGGCAGTATCTTCCTAACTTTAAAGAATATGGCTATAACATTGTGACAGATTGCGTGGGAATAAATAACAGCGTGCTTCAGCAAATGGGAGTGTTGCCTACAGGGCACCGCAGAAGGATTCTTAAGCAATTAGACACCACTCTTTCAAAAATGCAAAGAAATTCTCTTTTCCGTGAAAATCTAAAATTCAAAGACTTGAAAGGTTTGGAAGAGAAGCAATATTCGTCCTCGGATCAGGAGTCTCCAATAAGCAATTCCAGTGTAGATGAGACTAGCTTGATACCTGCAACATTGTCAGAACAACTTAATAAAGCTTACATTGATAAAGAAAGGTTTGAACTTGCAGAGCAAAACTTATTGGAGGCAAATGATGATAGCTTTACAGATTTGGATTTTTCTAGTCTATACCAGAATTCAGACAGCATACTAAAAGCTGTCAATCCAAGTGGAAGTATTAAGATGAATACTCAGCCAGATACATCACTGGAAGAAGCTGCTGCATACCAAGCTGATGAGCACTTGGCTTGCTGTTTGGCATTTCATGATCCTCCTTCTTCATTTGCTCATTCATGTGAGACAAAATACAATGAAAACAAACATCTGATGTTTGCAGTTGAGGATGATTTATCTGATAGTGAGCCAAATTCTCCATTCTTCAAGTTTAAAGGAGAAATGATAGACAATGACTTATATTATTCTTATACGCAAAACTGCATGAAAGTATTTCCAAGAGCAAGCCGGTCTTTTATATTAAGGCATCGACCTGTACCAGAAATTCCTGAATCAAGTAAAGTTCAAGCTTCATCAAGGTAACTGCTGTTTCTTTCCGATGAAGAATCGGTATCATTGTAGAAATTAGGTTTGGGGTTTCTCACCGGTTTTTTGATGTCATTTTTTTGTGGATTTTTTTAATATATGCTGTAAATACACTGGATCTGGTATGAATGTTGCCAAATTAACTGAAGGAGGAAAAAGGTTCAATACAAATTAAAAGCGCAAATGAGAGCATAAAAGGAAATTTTAGAATAGTGTTTCCTTATAACCTCCCCGATCATCTCTGTGTCTACATATTTTCAAATAAAGGAATCTTTATTGCTTTAGATAAAACCTTTGTTAAAAACAACTATATCAAGCATTTTTTAAACTTAATCTGTATGCTGTTACGATGAGGAAGAATGAAAATGCACCAATGTTACAAAACCAAGACTGAAAAGTAACAGAAAAAGCTGTTGAATCTATTCCAAACTAAAACGTTGCTAATGATATTAATTAGACCTTAGCTGTATTGTTTCTGATGAAATTCTGATTCATCACAGGAAAATGGTGACAAAATGATGATTTCAAAAGGCTAAAAATTCACCCTTAATTATAAAAATCTTTTTTTATGATGAGACAACAATTATTGTGAAACACAAGTATTTGGGTTGTATCTACCTTTCAAGAGAAACTGTTCTTGGAAAATACAAGTTTATTATTTTATATATGTAACTTACAAGAAAGATCTAGGAAGTTTTATATACCTACACATATTAATGTAGTTTTATCTAAAAAGTGAGGCAAAATTTAGAAAATCCTTCTTGTCCGTTTTGTGCATTGTATGCTGTAGCCACCCTGTAAACAAAGCAGGATATATCTGATATGATTGCACACATAGGCATAACAAGACGATTACATAAGACTCTTAAATCTTAGCCTTAAAGCACATAAAATTTATATGTAAATATAAATATGTACATTTTTGTTTTAAATTAGAATAGGATATTTTGTGGAGGAGGAAATTATGTTATACTGTGGGTCTAAAGCAAGGACTTTCTTCAGGATGGCTCTTAGATCAATTTCTAAACTGGTTGTAGTTTAACTGTTAACTCAGAGAATGAATGCAATCAGTTTGCTGCATTAGGTGTTGGCTTTTGCTGGTTTCTCACAATAACAAAACCTTAGCTTTTAATGATGCTTGTAGTATAAAAATATTTTTGAGGCATTCCAGCAGGAAAAAAGAAGTGGAAAAAGGGAAATAAAAAGAAATTGGATCTGTCAGGTTTTCAGAATTATGGAATCTTTGTAAGGATAGTTCTCTGCATCATTGGTAAGGATAGTATTGGATAGTGTCCAATAAGGTTTGGTACGATAAATTGCATAGGAGAGTTTGAATTTGTTTCAAAATATTCATGTGATGTGGGTGTGGATTTTTCTGCCTTCAAAATGGTTGAGTTCATAATTTGAATCCACAAATTAGTGAGTAGCACTTATTGTCTTGAATTAGTATTAGTTGTAGCTTGTCTTGCAAAAATATGATGGAATGTAAAGGAAAAGGTCTGATGTTAGAACTTAACTCCAGGCCTATCTTAATAAAAGTAATATTGTTTGAATGTTAAAAATAATAGGCACTGAATGTGCAGTTGATCACAATATTACAATCTGTGTAAACCAAGAATATCTCCGCACAGATTAATTTGTGATATTTTTGGTTTCTAACTATAAGCTTTTACTTGTCATGCTGGTTAAGTGTCTGAAACAGAGAAGAAAAACTCATGCAAAGGCATATGCAAAGTTTTGTCAGTGTAGTCATATCCAAATCATTAGGTTCCACTTTTTTTAGTGAATTTTCTTTTTTTTTTCTTAAACCACTAGCTATCCCTGGAAGGGACATGTCTGAGAATGCTTTGTATTTATCTTGTCTTTTTCATCTGTGTATCTCAGCAGTTAGAAACATCATTGGCGAGTTTATACATGCCGTAAATGCAGTTTTCCCAGCATTTATAAGTTTCTTTTAGATTATCAAAAGACGCCAATATTAAATGTTGTAATACAATTGTTTGATTGAACAGATGGAGAGGCAAAGATTCTTTGCAAAAATTAAGAGATTTTTGTGTACCTTAAAAAATGTTTCATCAGTGCCTTCTAAATCACCAAAAAATTGTGCTTATTTAAACTTAAGTATAAACATTTTTTGGTGGGGAATAGCTTTACATTAACTTTTGTGGAGTGATTATCCCTACTTCATATAATAAAGCTATTCCTGCTGAGCTGAAATGGGAATTTCATCCTAAAAGATAACAATAACTCGCTACTAAAAGAGTACTGTTAATGTCTTTTGAGAAAAAAATCATCCAGTAGAGAGAATATGCTATATTTGTAGTCTTACCACCATTGAAGTAAATCTTCCAAATCCCAATCTATTAGTGATTGATATGTGACTGTGTCACTAACTTCATTACCCACCATTTTAATTTCTGAGCTCCAGCTTTTCTTCATCTTTATGCTCCAGTTATAACAATAGGGAAGTCCTGAAGGACAAGTAGCAGTTTGTCTGAGGAAGATCAAGGCTAAACCAGAACTTCAAAACAGAACTTAAACTTCATAGAAACATTCTTGATAACCTTGCCGGTTATTTTTTTAGAGGCAAAGAATTAATACAGAACTCTAAAATGGCAGCTTGCAGCGTCTTTAACCTCAGGAAAGATAGTGTCTGTCTTACATAATTGCATAGACAAACACTCTCAACTGACTTTTATTGATAGATGCTGGTTTTATCCTTGTTACATAGTGTGAAGGCTTTACCATAGAGGCAGAGAAATCCTGCTGAAATCTTCTGGGAAACGCAACATTTCCTTCTAGTTGCTCATGGATATTAGTCATTAAATTTTTGTGTAAGGAAATGCTTTTCTCATGGTCTCCTATGTGCCTTCTGGCACGAAAAGTTCATACAGTGGACCTCCTTGTGGCTCTTACTAGTGCTGTGACCATGTCACTTTTTATTACTAATAATGTGCTTGCCTCTCCTGCAATTATATCTGTTTTCCCTGTGCGTCACTTGTGCTCCTGGCTTTTGCCTGTAATGAAAACATGCTGTCAGCTGGTAAGACACCATAGCGTTTTAGAAGTTGGAAATATTTTGGTTTTCTTTCTTCTTGGAAGTATATGTGGCATCACTGTAGTACTGAGGGGTGCAGAATTAAAAAAAAAAAAAAAGGAACAATTACACAGTGTTCTTGATAGTGGGGTTATTGTGCAGTTTTTAGTAGAGTTTTTGGTTGATCAGTATTGGAAGTGATGTGTAGTTATGCTAGATTCTCGTCAGCTAGACTTTTCCTTCTTATAACACTATGAGCTCTGTTGGTACAGAATTAGTAAAGGTCACTCAAAAGTTTTAAAGCACTGGAATTGTTAAGGGGATTACAAATAATCTTCTGAAATAATCTGCATCCAAAACATCTTTATTAGACAAAGTAGTCACTCTTTCTGAGACCCTGCATCCTATATTTAAGTGAGAAGTCTTAAAATTTTCATAAGGTTCCCCAGTCATGTTGTGGAACAGAAGAAAGGGTTAAACACAGTGGATTGGAAGTTTCATGATCTCTCTTGATACTTTTGGTTTAAGTGACTTCTTCCATATAGACATGAGTGGAAAAATTGAGGCTCTTGTAAGACTGAATAGTGAAGGTAATGCAATGGATGGAGATAGCCACTGACATGCCTTTAGCACAAGATTAAAGATAGTAAGTGTAGAGATAGTTCTAGAGGCTGTGGATCATGTCATTTAGCAGTCACTCTTAGGTGAAATAGCTAGTGTTGCATCATTCAGAGCGGCAATTTGTTCAAAGAAAAAGCTTAAGAAGATTTATAACATGGTAGACCTGGTTGTTGTACACAGATAAAATTTCAGGCTGACGAACTCTATATACTTTTAGATCTTTTCATATCCCCCAACTTTGTTACTTGTTGTCCTGGTTTCAGCTGGGATAGAGTTAACTGTCTTCCTAGTACCTGGTATAGTGCTATGTTTTTGACTTCAGTATCAGAAGAATGTTGGTAACACACTGATGTTTTCAGTTGTTGCTCAGTTGTGTTTAGACTAAGTCAAGGATTTTTCAGCTTGTCATGCCCAGCCAGCAAGAAGGCTGGAGGGGCACAAGAAGTTGGGAGGAGACACAGCCAGGACAGCTGACCCAAAGTGGCCAAAGGGGTATTCCATACCGTGTGATCTCCCATCTAGAATATAAACTGGGGGGAGTGGGGGCAGGGGGATCGCTGCTCAGGGACTAACTGGGCGTCGGTTGCAAGTGATGAGCAATTGCCCTGCGCATCATTTGTATATTCCAATCCTTTTATTATTACTGTTGCCATTTTATTAGTGTTATCATTATCATTATTAGTTTCTTCTTTTCTGTTCTATTAAACTGTTCTTATCTCAACCCGCGAGTTTTACTACTTTTCCCAATTTTCTCCCCCATCCCACTGGGCAGGGAGGGGTGTGAGTGAGTGGCTGCGTGATGTTCAGTTGCTGGCTGGGGTTAAACCATGACACTTGTATTGTTCAGCAGTGGGTTTACTCTGATTCTTTATTAAGAGAAAGAAGAAGAAATAGACCAAAAGTAGTTGTGGGAAACATGTTGTGTTTGGAGGAGAATGGAAATAAATAGATAATGGTGCTTGGCCTGAGCAGGCGCTATTCATTTTCTGCAGCTGGCAGATCCTATGGTTGAAACTTCTTGTTTGGTGCTGATATTCTTTAGACTCCATTTCTTAACATGTAAGTGGTCAAGATTGCTAATGAGAAGCCCAAGCTGGGGCTACTGTTACTCTCTACTCTGTGTTCTGTCACACAAAGCAATTTTTTTAGGAAGGAGAAGCTGCTCCCTCTTGTTTCCTATGGTCAAGCCTCACCATTAATTTACCTCTGCAAGCAGTCTGTGAACCCCAAAGCTCTAACACAGCGTGCTGGAGTGCTTTTGATGTGTTTGCGTTATGGGAGTGTTAGGTCTTGAGATAAAGAAGAAAACGTTTTGAAGGCATTTGAAAACAAAAGCTTCATTCATTTAAAACACTCAGCAGATGAATGCCAGTAAAGGCTGAAGCACTGACAGCTTGCACTGACCTATCTCCCTCACTTTATTTGCAAGGTGACAGGAGTATATTGAATAAAACAGCTCAGCTCAGCCCAGTGTGAAGCTCTCACCTTTCCAGTCTCTCAGCCTTTAGCAAGACTAGTTGCTGCCTCATCACACCCTTTCATCCTGTTTATGCATAAGGAAAGGGCGGTGGGGAAGACTATGCAGCCTGAGCCGCATCCGGTACCTCTTAATGTATGAAAATAGTGGGTCTTAATCTCCACAGTTGTAACAAAGTGGTAATTTAATTATTATTATTCTATCTTTGTAAAATTGGCACATTTTGTGATTGGCAGACTGCTTGCACTAACCTTCCTTTAAAGAGCAAAATAAAGGTGATCATTCATCTGAAGAGGTATTAAATTTGGAAATGGTTAAGGGAAGCCATAGATTGGTGTAGTTATAAGTTGGGGGTTTTTTGTTGTTTTTTTTTTTTAAATCTTATTTGCCCCCAAAGAAGTCTTCAGTATTTTTCTGTCTTTTAATCCAGGTATTCAATTTGTATAATAACTAGGTAACTATTCTATTGAGCATTGACAAATTATTATCATTTTATAGCTTGCACTGTATGTTGTTTGTTATACATAATCTTTCAAGCAGATATTCAAAGTAAACTTGTTTCATTCATTTTATATCTTGAGATAGTTTTTTACCTGACATAAGTTAGAACTTCTTTTTTTCAGAAAATGATAAAAAGGTTTTATTTTTGATTGCTGGAAAAAAAGACTATAGTTTGCTTATTAGCAGATTTTCTTGCCATATATGCATGCATAATTAAAAAAAGAAATACACAAGTCATGAAAAACATATGAATTAAAAAATGCAGGTCTTTGTAAGCTGATTTGTTATTTTTCATTTCCTGGTGAATTTATCTTTACTCATTGCCATTACTATTACCCACTTTTAAATCCATCCACCCTGAAATTAAGCCAATGACTCACTGTTTTACCTAAGGAAGAAAACCATAATTTTAAAAGCTCCTTCAGTCAAAGCTGCATCTCTGTATCTGTAATTTATTTTAATCCTATTAATGCCCTTAAAAAACCCCAACCTAACAATAGAAAATCTGGTCTGTGTTGAAAACGTTTTTTTGGGTTTTTTTGTTTTTTTTGGTTGTTTTTTGGTTGTTTTTTGGTTGTTTTTTGGTTGTTTTTTGGTTGTTTTTTGGGGTGTTTTTGGGGTGTTTTTGGGGTGTTTTTGGGGTGTTTTTGGGGGGTGTTTGGGGGGTGTTTGGGGGGTGTTTGGGGGGTGTTTGGGGGGTGTTTGGGGGGTGTTTGGGGGGTGTTTGGGGGGTGTTTGGTGTTTTTTTGGGGGGGGGGTTGGGTTTTTTTTGTTTGGTTTTTTTGGGGGGTTTTTTTTTGGTTGTTTTTTTTTTGGTTAGCATACCAGGTTCTTTAAAATTAGGTTAGTACAAATGCATGAAGTTAGTTTGCTAATGTAGGTTCAGAAGATGTAACTGCATGAATTCTAGTAAAATATACGAAGAAACACAGACTTTAAAAGTACTTGCTGTGTATCTTTTGTAATTATAGCCTGGGGGAGTAAACAGTTATGTATGGGAGCTAGGCCATGATCCACCTTCACTGGCCAAACTCACCCTGTGTTTTCTAAACCCAGGATTTTACATAATATCTTTGAGGAACTTAATTGATATAACCTGGATAACATTTGAAGTGTCAAGTAACTTCGTAAGGTGTGGCTTCTGTCTTGAATTTAATAATTTGTTTGGGGCAGATTTAGGCATGGGTTAAAAATGATACAAAACAGTGGTTCATAAATGTATGCCTTCTGTCATAAAGAAACATCAGCCTGTAATATGGAGTAATTAAATTTGGACTTCATGGGACAGTATTTCTAAAGGTTTGAATATAGCTGATCTTAAAAGAATAAAATTTCTCAATATGTCAAGTGGGGAAATGGGGAAACAAAAATTAGGAATATTGATATTTTTAGTAAAACATACTTATCTTTGGCTTTGAAGGATGGAGGACCTGCAAACTGTTAGGAAAACTTCAAGGGTCTTGTATGGCATTTATCAGTCACTTAAATATTCTATAAGGATGCATGAGGATCTGCATCACTGTTGTTTCAAGCAGAGAAAATGAAATTAAGAGGAAAAATTACTAATTATTCATGTTAACAGGAGAAATCAGAGCGTGGCTGAAAATGGCTCTAACGCAGACTGCTAGAGTAGTGAAGTTGGGTTAGAAATGTACTAATTCAAGCATATTTGTTCCTGTGTTGTTATTCTAAAGCTTCTGTCTCAGCCTGAAATATCAATAATAATAATTAAAAAAAAATGTGATCTTTAGCAGCATGATGAGTGCCACTATACATGAAATTGCTGAAAAACTTAGGGGCCAGCACAAAACCAGTAATAAAATATTTTTTCTGTTGTGTATGAGGATACATTCTTACCTATCTACAAAATGTGCAGTGGTAGTCACAGGCAGTTGCAATGCAATGCTGTTTGTCTCAGATTGAAAACTTTCTGGGAAAAAAATTCACCAGAGGAAATCAAAACTTTACAGCAATTTTTTTTTTTTAGCAGTTGAGAGCATGTTTTTTCTGGATTCCCATGCCCAGGCTCCCTTTGAGCTTAATGTTAAATTAGAATTTCATATCACATCCTTCTTTAAATATTGTCCTTGGTAATCAGTGTGAAGGAGAAGGAAAGATAAAGGATGGGGGAAGAGTGGGTGATCTCCATGCTTCCCAGCAATCTAAATGTATCACAAAATCAATTCAAAACAAAACAAACCAAACTCAAGATGTGGTCTAGGATTAGAGAAGTATTCAGTGTCATAAAGGGAGGAAAACATGTTGTTGGGTAACTTTTAAATTAAATCAGAAATTTTCCCAAGACTTCAAATTGACTATTCTATATTTCTATAATGTTAATAATTTAACTGCATAAGATGTTTTTGCTCCATTTCTGGGAAATTTCACTTAATGTTTTCATTTTGTGCTTTGTTTTGTTCAAGTTCCCTTCAGAAAAGAAGAAATGTGGATCTTGTAAATATTTCTTACACTGGGAGGCAAATTTCACAAAACAGTGAGTTAAGCACGCTGATATTTAATCTTGAATATTGAGGAAAAAGAAACCTCAGACCAGAAGTTGTCTAAAATGAGTATTGACTTGCTTATCTTAAGAAATATTGGGTGTCTGGAAGAAGTGATGTATATAATAAAAGAGCATTTAACCACTTCTGTGTTTTTACTTAGTTTTTGTTTGTGAACTAATAAAATGAAAATTATAAACTCCAGCCTTTAAACCTCATTTATTTTAATAAACTTATTAGACTACAGTATTTTGAGTTTCTAAGATTCGATCCAGATTTTTTTAAGCAGAATTAGCTTTTTCTTAAAAGATGCAAGGAGTGTATTCCTGACTAATGTTGCTTAATTTGTTAAGTCAGTGCTCATAGCTCCAGGAAATAACAGGAAATTAATTGTATTAAATGGTTTACTGGAAGAGTCTATTGTCTTGTGCAGTCAGTTGTAAACAAAAGTTCTTTCATATTTTAGAGGTATGTCTTGTTGAAGTTATGCATATTAATTTAAAGCAAATACTTGGTGGCAAAGTGAAGATTGTGCACAAATGAGTTTTTGTGGTGTTTTTTGTTTGTTTGGTTTTTTTTGTTTTTGTTTTAAGTCAGAATAAAGGACACTTTGGAGCTATTGCTCCTAAGAGGATGGAATAAAATGTTTTGGTTTTTTTTAACTTTATGCAGGGTAGGAAAGAAGAAGATGCCTGTGTGCAAGTTATATCCAAATTATGTAGTAATAGTAGTAGTGTCTGAGGGGGGGAGAAAAGTGTCTGGTGTTCAGAAATGCAAAATTGTTTCTTGTTCTTCAAAATTTTTTCTGAGAAGGACAGAGAAATCACAAGCAAAAAAATTTGTGTCCCTTGTTGATTTTATTAGTACTTTAGTAGAGCATTGCACTGTATGACTGTATTTATTTATTTATTTTTTTGCTTTAAGAAACTTTCACAGAAGAAAAGCCACCCATCATCTCTCCATATGGGGAAACCTTTATTTGTGACAACTCTAAAGATTCTGAAGTAAGTTGAGAATTCTGGACATAAATGGTCTATCTTCACTTTAATCCTCATGTTAAGTGTTTTGTATTACCCTTATTTCTTTTTTCCTCTGCTTTTTCAGTTCCTGGTACCTTCTCTGTCTTTTTAGGTACATGCAGAAGGTTTATAGTGTAAATATTTGTGGACTAGTGGCTTTTCTTAATCTCGAGAAACACTTTGTACTCTTCAATAGTAGTAAGAAACTGTAGTGTGTGTTGGTTGGGGGTTTTTTAAACAGCACAGGACAGATAACTGACTTTTTTTTTTTTAAGCATAGAGCTGCCGTATCAAATGCAAAACTGTCATTACGGGCAATTGCAGACTACCTTGATGCCTTCCTTTTACTCTCTTGGATACAGTGGTATAGTGTAATACTTTGTGCCTAACTGAGGTTAAGTGGTGGGTAATCGTTAGAATTTACTAGTAAAGGTAAAAGTGGCTTTTCTCTCTTCTGATAATTGCAGATCAAGACTGGGCATCTCTACACAGGCTTGTGTATATCCTATGAAAATAGCTTACATGTTAGCTTAGATGATCTAATGGTCGCTTTTGGCCATACCCTTTTTTAATTCCTGTATATGAAAATTCTCAGGACTTCTGGTATTTTTCATGCATCCCCTAAACTTGCTGCATACCCAGAAAGTCACTTTTGTTGTAGGATTCTCTGAAGTGAACATTTTTGTTGGGGTCAGTCTTTGACGGTGTGAGTGCCATAGGTGGCATGCGGACAGATTTCTGAATCATGTAGAGATCTGGGGGGTGAATTAGCTTAGTGAGGCATCTACCAAATGCCGTGAATCCCAGCTCCTGCTTCTGTCTCAGCAGGATGCAGACCAGAAATTGTTGATTCTGTGATTGCATATACTTGTCCCAGCTGATGTCAAGCCACAGAGTTAGAGAAAACAGTAAATTATTCTTAGTTTCTGTCCTGGTTTTCACTCTAATGTTTCACTTTTTAAACTGTTGACTAAGATGAAGGCTACTCAAACAGATGCCTAGGATTTTTTTTCCGCGGTTTTAATTTCTTAAGAATTGGTTAGTGAAAACAAATGATTCAAATTTCATTTTCTAATGGGAGTGGTTTTAGAAGCATAAAAATTATCTCTATTTTTGGTGTGTAATTTCTTTTCCTTGGAAATATGTTGTGGTTTTTTTGTTGTTGACTTTCTAAGGAGGTACACATAAATTCATGTCTTGCTTCTCCTTCTTGTTACCTGCACACAAAAGTAACTTCTGAGCTTTTGTTTTCTTTCCTTGTGTACAACATCTCATCTGTGCCAGTTATTGTTGTCTGCGCCAATGTCTTTAAAAATTCAAAATTTAACTTTGTAATTAGTTCAATGGCATAAGCAGGTTTTCTAGAAAAAGTTTCCTAGCCTTCTTGTTACTTCTTGGCATTATTCTGTACCTTTCATTGAAATGGTTGGATTAAAAAAAAAAAGCATAACCAGGAAGGTTGTCAGCAATATTTCTTATCTTACAAAGGCACCAAATACAAAAATACCATGCTGTTAAACTGGATTAACTGCTTGAAATAAAATTGCTGTTTCTGCTGGTTGTAGAATCATGATTAATGAAGTATATTATAACATACTTTCCCTGATCTGAAGATTTGGTTTTTAATTATCACTTTCACGTAAGTGAACAGTTTTTGAATTATATTTATCGTATGCCTGTTGGAAACTTCATAGTTAATTTTAGTTCCATTAGTACTTAATTGCAGACAAAGGTCATAAAGAACAACTATAAAACAAAGGTCCTAAGATACATTTAACTTTCAGATTTTTTTCAGTAGTTATCAAGTATCCAAGGAACAAATAAGAAGGTTAGATAACACTGTAAAGTATCTGAGATTTTAGAGCTTGTAACTGCTGCTTCATTTTAAAAGATAATCTTGCGTAAGAATATAGTTTTGTCTACATACAAGAAAATGTAGCAAATTATTATACTGACTGACTGAAGTTTGTTCTCAGGGCTTGTAAGTTGGCCATTACCCTTTTTCCTGTTTCATTGGTGTAACAAAGCAAAGGTTTCTATAGGCTTTTATAAAGGGAGTGTCTGTAGCAATAGGTAATGAGTCACTACAGACTGGAGGTAAGTGACCGTGAGAGAACAGGGAATTAAGGTTGTAAAGAAAATATGCCTTTGACTTGGGTCAGGAAGAAAGACAACTAGAAGCAGAAACCTCTAAAGGGCAACCTGAAGAAGGATCTTTTTTTTAATATTGATTTATAAATAACACAAATAAAAATCCAGATGTTTTAGAGCAGATTTACTGTTGTGTCCAACTGATGAGTCAAGTATATTAGAATCCTTCACAGAAAAACTGAATTCTAATGAGTTCGGGCCTCTAGAGTGAAGTATTGGCTTTATTTCTTGCTCTAGACTGTCAGACTAAATTAAACATGCATATTGAGTTCAGTAAACTGTGTGAGCTCCTAAGTGTTGTGATGCTGTGGAATGCTGGCCAGACTGCAAATCTTACCACTTTAAAATAAGAATGCTTAATATATTAAAAGGAGGAATTTATCTTTATGGACCTGTTAAAAAATTTTATTGCCAAACCATGATTCAAGAATCAACCTGAGGAGAACTGTGTGACATTAGCTTTAATAGAAGATCAAGGTAGTATCTCTTAAGGAAGATGCCTGTCCAGAATGGCATTGAGTCTTTGTTTAATGTAGCCTCAGTCCTGATACTCTTCATTCAGTCTGTGTTTTAGCATTCAGGTTTCCTGACTTCCTGTTGTGATCAGCAAGACTACCTGTTAGAAAAAGCTAAAACCAAAAATTTATCTGAATTACTTCCTGATTGAAAATAGGGGATTTTTATACAGGGCTGCAAGTAGGTAGTTCCATCTCTCTGGGATCCAGAAGCCAGGTAGGTGCTTCCTATGCATAAGAACAGCACATATTTAGAGACAGTTTCTGTGTAATATATATACACCTACCTTTTAAGAAATACTTCTCCCTATAAAGTTGTCTGTAGGAGAAAATGCTGTTGCTAACTACCTTTGTATAATACCTCAGGGATTTGCAGGAGGTGGGAGATGGGAGTTTTTTCTTGTCTTGAGTCTGAGCATCTTGCCGAGTAATTCTGTAAACAACACATTGGAAATGCTTGGGTTTTAATTTGGGTGAAATATATCTCTTTGTGAGCAAATAGAACTCCCTGTCCCCACAACCTGTCTTCATTTGTGGACTTCTACATTTTAAAATCTACTGGCAATAGAAATGCATTTCTTGATTACTGCTTGGAAGTTCTCAGGCTCCCTGAATTCACTTGTCTAAGTACTGAAGATTGCAGAGTGCGCACGAGCAGGACATAGAACTGTTACTGTAATGGTTCAAGAGGGGGAGGAAGAGGTACTGCCACATAGCTTCAGTGGGGATGGTTTGTGGTTGGTTGCACCCTGATAAGCAAATGAAGATAGAAGATACTGGCCATTTTTACTCTGAAAATGTTTCCTGGGTGATGGTATTAGCCTCTTTACTATTGTGTAGAAGTGAGACACTGCCATTTCCCCTCCTTTTGTGAGATTCCAGGCAATCCAAGCATTTGATAAGCACAGGACAGGTTGCTTTTGAGTTTTGTGTTTAGTTTGTCTGTGAGGTTTATGGATGTTTTGGTTTTTAATTTTTTTTTGTCTAATCCTTGGTGCTACAACATAGTTAATAGCGTGGTGTGTGGGTGGTGGTGGTTGTTGGGTTTTGGTGGTGTGTTTTTTTTTTTTCTTATGATGGATCTAGCTGGCAGAGGAAGGCAGACTGTTCACCTAGGTTTATCCCAGTAGCAGCCTGCGATTTGCACAATTTTTGCTGCAGTGTACACATACTCAGCTTTGGGCTCTGTGCTTTTTTTAAGCTTGCCTTTTCATGTTGCCAAGGTACAGCCCTCAAGTACAAGATGAGGTACTGCTGCTCAGAACAAAAATGGCAACTGTTGTGAAAGCTTATTCGCTTTTTTCTGCCACCCTTCAGCTTTGTGACATACACATCAAAGCTTAAATGAGTAAATTAAAATGCTTCCATCAGAAAGCATGAAGATGTTCATTTTAGTTTGTTTTGTTTTTTTTTTTTTAAAAGAAGAAAGATGAGTAATGAGAAGCTTGGTAATGCAGTATGATTGTCAGATCAAGTTTAGGAAGTGTGAAATGTAACGTTCTTGAACAGTGTTAACTTTGACATTTCGTACACTGCAAGCAGTTTGTGATAAAAATTTTTAAACAAACATAAATGTGCCTTTTAGGAAGAAGATCTTGGCAAGAAAATGCGAAATATTTTTGATATGGCTGACTACAGTGTTACTGTAGGAATTTGAATTTACCTTTATTTTATCTTTAGTGTACTGTGAAGGCTGTACATTTAATTCAGAGAAGTATTGATATGACAGATAGGCTAGCAGTGGCAAATCATAAATGGTATACTTCATCTGCATGCAACATGTGGCTCTTGAGGTTAGAAAATTTCAGGGTAAAAATAATATTCAGTTGTACTTCAAGGAAAATCAGAGCACTGATATTTCTGTGCACTGGATTTCTTCATCTAATTGGTTCGTATCAGGTATTTTGGACTATGCTCAAATAAGATTTATTTAAAATGAAAATATTGAAAATAACATTTCTTAGAATACTTTTAAAAACGTGATCTTTCAAATGCATGTTTGAAAATGTGGCAAAGAATAGCTTTGCTAGTTAGACTGTTGTTTGTGTGTGATCTATGTCTACAGTAATTTAAACATCATTTACTACTTCAGTGCAAATGTTGCTTACGATATATTTCTTTTCTAGGAACTTCATGGAAATGAATTCCTGGCTTGTGGAAATAAATTGGATCTGGGAATGAATGAAGAGTATTATTCTTACAAGAATCTATGGTATTAAATAAGAGTTATAGAGAAATGCAAAATGTAAAGAGGAAAGATTTATTTACTGATATCACAAGTAGATCTCTACCTCTGAAGGCACAACCATGACTGTATTTATTTATTTTTTTCTCCTATTTTAGCCTTTACCCCATGCTATAGGAGGCGAAGTTTGGCTCTGTGGCTGTCCTAAGGCTCTCTAACCCAGGTTTCAGGATCTTTTGTGGATTTGGAAGATGTCCCTCTTTTCCCCAGTCAGAACAAGGAAGACAAGTTTTATTTTTGCATGTTTCCTAGCTAACCATGTCTGAGTACTGTCATACTGACCTCTTAATTAGAAAAAAACCAAACACAAAACTAAAACCCATTCTCTAATCCTGTCATGAGGCAGTGGCCAGTGGTTTGATGAAATGGGAACTAATGTGCTCCTTAAGTCTCCAGTCTATACCTGGCTTCTGTTGAGATGGGAGAAGGAAGAGAGAGGTCATACTGCAAGTCCAATGAGTGAAGCCATTCTTCTGAGGAAGGAAAAACAATTTTAAATTTCTTTTCAGGCTTCTAAAGGAACCAGGAAGTGTTACCTTGCCTACCAGACCTGTTGAATGGAGAAAGTAGGATTCAGTATAGTCATAATTAAAAGATACATTGTGTTTAGCATGTCTGTAGTTATCACAATAATTAAACAAGTTACAAATATATTTGTAATATGTTTTACCAATATTTGTTCTAATTGATAATTTTATGTATTTGTGCATTGTAGCAATATATTAAGAGTAAAATGCACTTTTTCTTTCTAGTTCCTTTAACAATCAGGAAGAGAAGACAAAGAAATTTACAAAAAATGAATCCCTGTCTCAGGAAAACAAGTTATTAGCACCAGAAGAATCTGAAAGTGAATCTGTATATTCTATTGTGGAACAATGTTCTTTGCCTTTAAAGAAAAAGAAAAATAAAGCCAAAACACACTCAGCTTCTTGTAGTAAGATACAAAGTGGAGATTCAGATCGCTTGGTCAGTGAACAAATGTGTTTTCGGCACTTTGATGGAGATCAAACTTCGACTGAAAATGAATCAATAACACCATATGCTTGTTTTTATGGACCATCAGTAAAGAAGGTTAAAGCAGGATGGCTGGATAAATTATCCCCTCAAGGGTATGGTATTTGCAGTGATTACTGTATAATTGTGAAGATGTATGTTTGTGTGAAAGATGTTAAGTTTGTATTTGGTCACTTTACTGTTTGTGGTGGGAAAGGAAATGGAACTGGTTTTGTTGCAAGAGCATAGGGCTCTTCTGAATTCTTAAGTTTTTAATGATGTTACCTATTCTAGAGTTTATTTAGGAGGTGCACTCAGGAAAAATGTATTTATTAATAATGTTGATCACCACTCATGAACTGTAGCAGAAAAATACAGAATTAATTTGTACCAATATTTCCAATATGTATGTACAATTTTGCTGATTTTCTGTGGGTCACAAAGTAAGTGAGAACAAATTCTTGATTCTGAAATACTACTTTATCAATTTAGCTGTAGATGTATAAATTAATAATCAGTGTGACTGGAGATCCTGTTGGTTTCAGAATTGTGCATATAAGTCGAGCTTTGAGTTTAGAAATACATCTAGGGTGAATTGTCTGCTAGTTTAATTTATTGATGTGCCTAAAGTTTGATGGGAGGAGTCTGAGCCCAAGTCTTGCTTTAAGATTTCAAATAATGAAGAGGAGAGAGGAATACAATAGAAAGAGAATAAACTCTTTGCCACATTTGTAGGTAAAAAAACCCAACAAAACCCAAAAAATAAAAAAAACCCCCAAAAACAAAAACAAACCCCCAAAATCTTATGGTTAATTTCTGTTATTTTAAAAAGTTTTTGTAATTATTTTGTTTTAACCTACTTTAAACTCTAGCTCTTCTTAGGTTGTTTTACACTAAAGAACACTCTATTATCAGATCTTCCCTTCATAATACTTGCAAACTCTGATGAAATTCTTCTAACCTCCTCTTTAATAAACCGAATAGGCTATTCTTCATTTTAAATTGTAGTTTCCAGTTCTCCAGTTGTTCTTATGACTTTTTTCTAAATTCCTTTTTGTATTGAAAGTGGCACAATTCTACTTTTTAAGTCTATTTCTGATCTTCACTAGTACTTAGGATCTAGAAATTAAAGCTGTTGTCCTTGTTGGTGCTGTAATACATCTACTTTACTGTACTCCTACTCAAGCCTTAGTAGTTCTTCATTCTTTGTTCTTAGGACTGTATGTTTACCTACACTGAAAGGTGGTATTAAATTGTTTGGCCTTTCATTATTTGGGGCTATAATAATCATCACTACTCATCAACTAGTACAGCAATTAAAATTTTTTTCAGTTTAGTGACAAAGTTATTGAATTAAAATGGTTGAGAATACAATCTGGTTTGAGCCCACTGGAAGGAGCTCTATTGTATAGCAATTTCCATTTTTTTGTTGTTCCTTTTTAAGAGTTCTGATTTAGCAAGTTCTAATTTTTTGGATTTTGGCTTTATTTGTGTTGATACAGTGATACACTGATGAAGCTGAATAGCAAGGAATAAACCTGGTTTAACAAACCTATTTGACCATCATGGAATTTCAATCTGCTCAAACTTTTTTTAATTTTAAATTATTTCAAAAGTTTCATTCACACTTATGGGTTGTCATTGTTTACTTTTGCTAAAGAATCAAAGAATAATTATACACAGAGTCAAAAGGCCTTTTCCCAGTATCATATGCATTTGCACATCTTTTCTTCAGAATTGTTAGTGTATTGACTTCTCAGAGAGCTGCAGTTAACTTTAACTTTTGTTTTATTTCAATTTTTTTTTTTTAAACAACATTTTTGGCAGTTAGCTAATAGAGTGATTAAAAAGTATAGTTCTTGGTTCCCGTTGACTCGTCTTCTGCTTTTTGAAGGAACAGAATTGTGAACAAAGTGTGAAGGCTTTCGATAAAGTACTGTGTGAGAATATATTCTTTGAAACAGATAATGAGTTAACCACAAAATTAGTACTAGTTAGGACTGAGTAGAACAATTGCAGGGTCATTAGCCTTGAGCCAGTGATATTCCTTCGCTAAATTTCAAGGACTTTCTTAAACGTGGTTTAATGAATGCTACATTTTATTAGTTCTCTTTCTTACAGTACCATTTCTCAAATATCTGAACACTTAAAGAAACCAACCAAAGGAAAAAAAGAACCAAACAATTATTTTTTTTTTGTCCCTTGAAGCACTGTCATTTTTTATTTCAGACCCTACCAACTGAATGTTTCTTTCTGTTCTACACCGCCCCCCCTCCCCTCCTTTTTATAGAGCTCCCATTTATACCTGACACTTTGTGTCTCTTCAGGGGAATGAATATATAGTGTTTTCTTAAACTGCTACAAATCATGCATTTAAAGTACAGGTTCTCTTTTTAGTTAACTCACTATAAATTGTAAAGCCATTCAGTTTACTCACGTTGTATGTGGTACTTAGGTTCAGTTTTTCTTCCCTGCATCATCTTGAAGTTTATTGACATTTTAATGGAAAATAGATTTTACATTGGCCTTTCCAGGTTATGAAAAATGATGATTTATTGTAGCCATATAATACAAGTTAATTAAGCCAGAGCTGCTATTTGATTAAAGTTTTGATAAACTATCACAGTCTACTAATCCTACAGCCGAGCACTCATTTAGCAGGAAAGGAGATAATGCTGGGAAAAGAGATGTTAGAGTGGGGTCTTGTTCTTGCTTAATTAACTTGTTTAATAGATTTTAGAATTGAAACTTTTATAGATGATAACTAATAGGCTATCAACCTTTTTAATGAGAATAACAGACTACTTCAGGTTCATGTAAAAATAATTTTTTTAGGAGGTCCTTATAGGTTCTCAGCTTTCCTTTTTGGAAAGTATCTTACGGAACTTGTAACACTTAAAGGTATACTCTGTGTTCAGAATATTCCTTTCCCTCCGATAAAAACAGTCAGTTCTTGTCCTTGTTAGTTTCAAGCAAAATTACATTTTTGAAAGTTCTTTTTCTTCTATCACTTCAGCAGTGATATAGAGCACATGGGGAGGAAATAGAAAGAAAACTGAACTGATTAAAAACATGAAGATACTGATTTATAAAAGAAGTCCAGTAATACTCTGCTTCTTGTTTCCAGGTATTTTTATTACACTTGAAATCAGCATCCTCCGTTTGAGAAGATATGATAGGGCTAAGATACGTTTTAATTTTCGAAATGTTTAGGCCCACACACAGGAAGCTAAACATGATTTGACCTTTCTATACTTTGTGCTTGAGACATTCTTAAAAGCCAGTGTTAACTTGTGTTTATAATTTCAATTGTATTAATTTTTGTTTCACAGCAAATGTGTGTTTCAGAAGCGCTGGGTTAAGTTTGATGGAGACAGCATTTCTTACTACAATAATGAAAAGGTAAGTGGCATGTTTTGGTCATGTTTGGGACAAAATTGCATTAGTGTAATACACACATTACCATGAAGAAATTCAGAAATAATTACAAAGGAATATTCATCTTAAATTAATTTTCAGTTGCAAAGTACTAGGATGAGACATTATTAAATATTTTAAGGTGTCCTTGAGATCTTCATGTATTGTTCATCCTCTTGTTTCCTAGAAGGGCTTGTATTCCTGACCTTTTCAGGTAGATATTATCAGAACTTCTTACTTTATTGGAAGAGTGACACTGCTGCATTCTGCAAAACAGAACAGGATCATGCAAAACACATTTAAGAGATCCAGTGTTATTTTGATGGTGGTTGCAAAGTGTCTTGTCATGGGAACCCAGCTTGCTGGAGATTTTGAGAGAAATATTAAATATGTGGCATAGAAGACCTTTTAAAAACCCCAAACGCCATACACTTGTTTACTCTTTAATCAAAAAAAAGTCTCTTCCCTGTTTGTCTTCTAGGAATAATCACATATCATTGGACTAGGTTATGTTTGAGTGGGTCTCTTTAAAATCAGCGTAGTACTGCGATGTCAGTGGCTGTTCTTTGGTTCTGTACCTAAAGATTGAGTCTTAGTGAAACATTTCCAGACTTCTGAGTTGTTTTGTTTAAAGTAGTTCAATTCTGATATGTGATACAAAAATGGATTTGTAAATCATGGTTTTCAACAAAATGTCTATTCCTTTTATGAAATGGAGATGTACAAAAGACTTATATAACCTTTTGATACTACTTTTTCCCAGTAGAAACTACATTTTTTTTTAAGGCCTGTTTTAAACATGGCTTTTTCTGAAAGATTTTTTATTATTTTTTTTATTTGATACACTTTAGACCACTAAAAAATTCTTTTTCTTTCACTCTGTGATTAATTAATTTCTCCTCTTAGAAGAAATGAAGAAGTTCTTAAGTGACAGATATTTGTGATTGTATAATAAGTGTGTTTGGTGGAGATGAGGTTATATGCATGTGTGTTATTTGAAATGCTGGAATATTAATGCATATTAAATTAGATGCATATTAAATTAGGAACAAAATATTATTTCAGGTAAAAGTTCCCAAGCAGTGTGCTGGGTGGTGGTAATATAATATGCACACTGTTAGTCCTATTTTAACAGATTATGAGGGGGGTAGAACTGAAGTAGAAAAAGACTGTTTATTTCCTGAGGAGCTAGAGAAATTAAGAACAAGCTCAAAAAATTATTTACATTGATCTTTATGCCTACTGATTAGGAACATGAAACAATTTGGTTTTACTTGCTTACTTTGCTTCAGTCACAGTAGAAGACATGATTTTGTAGCTGAAGGGAACAATGGAATAACATTTGGATTGCAGTGACAAAAAATATTACCCCTTTATGGTATTCATCCCAGGGCTTCAGAGGAGCAGAAAAGCAGGGTTAGTCATTAAGAAGGACTTGAAAAATACAGCATTGGGATTTGCTTCACATTGTCTGTAGCATAATTAGGGAAAGAAATGCTAATACAGAATTTCAAATCTTGTATCTGCACTGGGGATTTTTTTTTGTTTTTTGAAGGTCACTGAAAGAGTTACTGGGAGATCAATTGCTGTAGAATAGTACATGTTATACATTTGTCTGTCACAGGAGATTCCAGGAATCTTCCTTTCTGCTCAGGGGAATATTTAGCGAGTCACACGATGCATAGAAGGCTGCCAACTTTCCATCCTCCAATTAAAATGTCTCTGTGATAGATTAGACTATCAGGAGCTTGCAAAAGGCTTGGTCTGAAGCCTCTTTCTCTTGCTTTTCCTGGAATCTGAGTACAAAACCTCACTCCTGGAATCAAAAGAGATGCTGGTTGGTCTGTGTGTCTCTACAGTTTGACCAGATCTGGGTGTCTGTCTTGTTAACTCAATGAGTCACATATGCTAAGAACTTCATATGTCTGAGAACTGCGAGGCCTGAAGCAAATTCTGGGAACTGAGGATTTGGTGAAACTCTTGGACTAGCTTGCAGATAGGAGGAAAACATAGTTGGCTACCAATAGTTCTCAGTGCACAGTGGGATTGTGTTGGGTGAGCCGTGGTATCACTAGGGAACGTGAGTTTTTAGTACAGTGGTCCCTGCTGGATCACTACTCCCACACCCAGAGTATTCATATTGCCTGCTAGGTGGATACCAGCATGTTCCTGCTGTTGCTTGTGGGTTGTTACCTTGACATCGTAAGCAACTATGTGCAGACCCGTCAAGACCTGCATGCGGGTCAGGAGCCGTTTCTGGTAAAAGATGGGGATAGTTATACAGTTTGTTGCAAGGCAGTCTAGCTATATATATTTAAATGGGGAAGTTGTTGTTTTAACTTTAGATCTTAATGACAAGTTCTGTCTATTCTAATGTGTGTTTGTCCAAGGACATTCCTACGCAGGCAAGCAGGTTAAAAGGAATTATACTTTTGGTTTCACATATCAATTAAAACTGGTTCTCAAAAGGAAATCAATCCATACTCCGATATTTTTCTATTACAAGCAGAGAAGGGTAGACTCAGTGGAATGAAACTGTTTATTTTATCCAGAAACACTACCAATATTAAATAGCTCTATTTGTCATTCAAATTAGGAATTTGAAAAGAGTGAGGTTCTCAAGAAGGGGAAGTGTACTGCATGGCTAATGAAGAGTGAAACAAGTGGAGGATGGGGTGGGAAGACATAGAGAGTAGTATTCTTGAAAATGTGTACTTAACCCATCTAAACGCTTCTCTGAATGATTTAACCTCAATTTTCTAAATGTTTCTCTAATCTTGATCTAGTTGTGCATCAACTTCTTATCGATAGAGATCTCTTTTTTACTTTATATCTGCATATATGGAAAAAAAAATAGTTTTCTACAAACAGCATCTGACCTAGGAACGGTTTTTGTTTGAATCTGTGATGCTGCTCATTTCTTCTATGTTTGTGGACCTGAGCAAGTTGATGTGGTCAGAGCAACATCCTGTGTGGTTTTGTCTTAACAGAATGTGGTGAACTGAAGTGAGAGCAAATTGAAGAGGGGAAGGTAGAATTGGAGAATTCTTTTCAGCTACCCAATATGCACAGGTTTTGTTTCAAATTTCTTCCTACTTTTGGCAGGAGAACTCTGGTGCTCTAACGTGCACTTTTTAGTAAGGCAAAACCTGCTGGTTATGTTGAAAATTTTTATATAAAAACAGCTTAGGGTCCCTGACAAATACATTAATGATTTAGGAAAAAGTCTTGCCTTTTCATGTGGAGAACTTTAATATTTTGTTTTGTTATGTTGCATGTGAGCATAACAAAGAACAAAATTCACTGCAAAACAGGTGAATCATTGTCATTCTTGAAATAGGTCATATTTAATCTGTTGTGGAAGGAAAGCCAAAGCAGTGTGAAATGGTGTTTTCTGGGATCTTTTAGACCAACTCTGAAATACAACTGCCAAGGAGTGACATTGGACTGTATTTGAAAATAAAAGTTTTCATCAAAGCAGTTGATATAAAAAAAAAATATTTCATTTGCCACTGGAAAATTTTCTGTCAGAATTTTTTAGCAGTCTTAAAACTAGTGTACATCTCTCAGTAACAGAAGAAGTATCTGTGAGGTTCTTGGCCATGTGTGTTTGTGTTTTCTATATTCTTAAATAATTTCTAATCTGGAGTATTTCAAATAGAGAAATTGTATCTTGATCAACAAGAGCTTTTTAACAGTAGGCATTATTTCTTGCATGCGAAGGAGAAGCTGCTGCAGAAAAAAGATTGAGAAATTATTATGGCTTAAACTGTATTTGAAAATATGTATGCCTTGGAGAGCAAAGCTTTAAAAAAGATGATTGTTTAAATAGCAAAACCAAAACTATGCTCAGCTTAAAAGGAAATGGACTATTTTTTTTAAGCAAATAAAATAAAATAGCTGTGACTTCCAGCAGTCTAAATTACTCTCTTACAGTACCATATACAGCCAGTAGATGCCTGCAAAGACCATGATACAATGATATCTGAACACCTTTAGAAATAGCATATGTAATAAGTTTGCTTTGCTATTGTGAATGATCAGCAGTTAACGTAATATCCAACCTTATTAACAAATATGTTAAAATTTCTCTTCTAACAAATATAATGAAAATAGATATGCAATACTAAGACCATTCTGAGTGACTGTAGTTCTTGTGTGTAATTACAGTAACATGTTCACTTCAGCTGTACCTTGATATTTCTATTTATTTATTTGCTAAACTGCATTCACTGTCGTGTGTTAGTACCTAGAAGTGAAACAACATAAGAGTGTGAATTTGGTGAAAATCAGTAGTATGTTAAACTGAGTACACAAAAAAATGAACCTGTGTATCCTTCATGCTTAGCATTCACAGTGGTTCCTTAAGTCCTTGTATAAAGTCTATTATAATAATTTATACTTTGGGAGGAAAGTTATTGCAGTACAGATTCTTTATAGGGAGCTGGCTCTTGGACTATTACTGCACCTGGATCATAAATCTTAGCAGTATTTCTAAATCGTCTTAGTCAGAAAACCAATTGATCAAAGCATAGTGGAGACAAGAGCAGCAGCATTAACTCTGGAATCCAGGAATCATGCAGAAGTATTTCTGAAGTGTTGCAAGTCTGAGCTTTCCTCCCCCCCCACCCCAGAATACTTAGGTTAATTAGGTTAGAAGATGAAGCTACTTGGAGAAAGTACTTGTAGCAATTCCTTTTTTCCCATCTTGCTTTTGTCTTCAGTTCAGTTGTCCCAATTCCTAGTTGGAAATGAGCAAATTCTGGGAAAACTTGCTCTGATGCCAAATCATGTTTTTGAGGGATTGTTCTCCTCCTGTCTCATATAGCAGAAAAGTAAATACCTGATCCAAGCTAGAGGATTTTTGTTAGCAATGACAGGGCAATGGATTTTTCCAGAAAGTGGTGACCCCCTTTTAGCTCAAAATTAGGGATAAAATCAGTGAATTTACTGTTCTTATTGTTTAGTCACTGAAGGAGTCAGGAAGGAACAGAAGAATTCTTTGGAATTTTCTCTCTGGAGAAGACACAATTTTTTCCCTTGTCTGATTCTATTTTACAAGTGTAATAGTTACGTATTTTTTTAATTATGGTTCTGTGAGATAGTCAATGTAATTTACTTTGGCATAAAATCATAAATTTAAGAGAATATGATATTTTACAATATTTGTGCCATGAGACAATTTATGAAGTGGTATCTCAGATATATGCATTCTAGCTCACCATGGGATTTTACTGTATTTTAGAAGGCAGTAGGTATGCATAGACCCAGAACCGTGACGTTGGTGATGTGTATGTAGGCAGTGAAATGGTTTACTTACTGATGCAGTTTTATTAATAGTGTGGTGAACTTTTAGGAGCACAGCCTGTGTATGTGAACTTCCTAAACATCAGGCAAGTAGTATTACCTGAGAGATCTTTAACGGTTCATGAGTGTTATTAACTATTTCTGTATCATTTTTATTATAGGAAGTGTTCTCAAAGGGAATAATACTGCTCTCTGCTATAGCAACAGTAAGAGTTCATGGGGAGAATAAATTTGAAGTTGTCACATCCCATAGGACTTTTGTCTTCCGTGTGGATAAAGAAGGTAAGTAGAACATGTGTAATTCTAATGATTGCCAAAGCCATGTAATCACTGCTGATAAATTGTATTTGTGAAATATAATTTGTTATATTACCTGGAATATTTCTGGAATCCAGCTGTGTTGGGCTCATAAAGTGAAACTGGAGATTACTGTAAGCTTTATAAGAACAACGGAAATTGTTGGGGAATGGCTTTTAAAAATATCAAAATGAGAGTACTATTTTCCAACTCTTCTGCCTCCTCCCCCATCCTTCCCAAAGATGAATTTGTCTGGACATTCCTCAGGTTTCACTAGCAGCTCTTACAGCCTGTATGCTCTCAGCCATCTGCTCTGAGTCACTGATTGATATAAAATTGACAAAGAGCAACAATGAAGTTGATGGCTTGAATGTGATGCTGTGATCAAAGGAAATCTGGGTTTTTCTGTGTGTCTGTATTTACTGCCTTATACAGTATTTTCAGCCATGTATTAATAGAAAACACAAATGTAAATTGTAGTAGGGAAGTTAGTATGCCTTCTAATTTAATGCTTTATCAACCTACAGCTGTAATATGTGGAATCAATATCAGTGCATGTATGACTTATTTATGGAAACAATCAAATGAAACGGAATACCTAGGAAAAAAAAGATATGCAATATGTATTTATAGCAGTACATGCCAGACCCATTAGAGCTAAGGGTCTCTCAGCACTTCCATTATCAAATCCCATTTTTATGGGTTATAGCTTGGTTGTAAACATTCACTGCGGGCTGTAACAGGAGTGCAGCATCAGTGAACAAATCCTTCTTACCAGGTTTGGCTCAAATCATTTCAGGCATTTTTATGCTCTTAGCTGAGTTAAAAAGTATGTCTATTTTTATTATTTTTACAATTCTCTTCCAAATTTATTTTTTTATTTTTTTTATAAATTGGAACATAGCCATCTTAGTGCAATGCATTTTGTAGGGCTGGAATTTACTTTATGGACCATTGCCTTTGAATACTATAAAAATGTTAACAATTTATCGTGACTTATAAAGCATATTCAGAGCAACCACTTGTTATACGTGAAATTGTGTTTTCATTTAGTATGTAACCATCTTTGGACATAGTGGCCTATCTGTAAAGCTGTTCACTTAAGGTTAGAAATGGGCGGTGTACAAGTAACTTGATCCTTCCTGTATCCAGAGCTGGATGATGTATTCATAGTAAATTATGTGAATAACCCTGCTTGCTTGCTATTAAGCACACAAACTGTTACTTGATGCTATTCCTTCTGTGGATTTGTGGTTGGGAATTGTTCTGGCACCATTTGAAGGGTACTTAACTTCTTTTCAAAGATTTTGAAATGGAACTTCTATATATATTTCATCCCATGGACCATATTTATTAACTTCCCTTTCTTTCTGCTGGAGTAGCAAAATAAAGAATGCTATCATTGTCTTCATTGACCTGTGTCCCAATGTTGGTATGCAATCAGTGGATTATAGTGGAGGGCATTTGAGGGAGATGTTGTTACATGCTTGCCTTGTTCTTATTTTCTTTCAAATTTGTTTTGTTTGCTTTCAGTGCTCTGATTTATTATTTTTTTCTATATTAAAAATACAATATTTTTTGATTGATTTAAATACCTAGAGGGAAGAACTATATATAATGAATTGGAAAGTTTATGGGCATTTGAGGGCAAAAAATTAAGTAGTTAAGGGATAGCAATGAATTCGAGAATAATCTGCTCAGATGCAGTGTGATTTTCATTGGACTGAAATACCATTAAAAAAAAGAAGACTTCTAGAGGAATTTGATGCCCTCAACTGTACTGAAATATTCCATTGATCTTTTCAAAGTATGTTAAAAGAGTGTGTATTAAAACAAAACTTCTAAGAGGAGCACTTGGATCACCTTCCCTGTGCTAGTCTGTCCAGCTATCTTCCTCTTCAGACTATTTTCTGATGCTTAAATTCATGTATTTGTTCCTTCTTGTTGCACATGTGACACAAAGTAAGCACGTTACTGTTCTAATGGTGCTCTTTGCAGTGTTCAGCACTGATTGTGTCAACATTAGATATACTGCGGATAGAACTTTCCTTCCCTCCTTGCCCACCCCCAATAAATTTTATGACCTGAATCTTTCAGAGCAAAGAGTTGAAATATTCATGATGTTCCAATCGCATGAGGTAAGTCTAATTCATTCAGAGTATTCGGCACTGAAGTATATTGATCTTGGTCTGGTGAAATATCTGAACGTAGTGAATGAGACTGAGTGGAACTTTATTACTTCACCTACTTGTATTCATGTATTTGTAAGATGTTAAATTAATAATGCATGCAAAGATATTAAAACATGCATTTTCTTGATTACTCAGTACCTTTGACAATATCAAACTTATCCACTACACCTTAATGGAATAGATTGTAAATTGCCAAATGTTTTTGCTTAAAAGCATGGCCAAACATATAATAGCACTGGCAATGGCTTGTGTCTTTAGTGACAGATGATATTTAAGCTCCCTGGTTTTTGCTGCATAACTTCTGGAGTTCTTTCTCATTGATCTGGCTTCCAGAAGGTGAACATGCCACCTGTCTACCACCTCAGTCTTCAAGCTGTCTGGAATTAAGCATCTTGGAACTGGTAGTTACGATTTTAAGAGTCTTGATCATCAGTTTGTATAACTTTCAATTTGTGTGTTGATTGTTGGGAGTTAATTGAATGGTTGTCTGTGCTAACATCTCCACTGATACGGACTTTCATGTTATTTTTATTTATACCTTGTCTTCAAAGTGGTCGTTCTCTCTGGAGTGGTACAGCTATACCATCAACCAGCATAGCATAGTAGGAAGAAGAGGAAAACCAATATGTAGTGAAGAATGGAGTTGCTGCTTAACCATATGTCTTTGTCTATTTTTTTTTTCTTGTTTAGAAGAAAGGAATGACTGGGTTAATACGGTGCTCAATGCCTTGAAATCACAGTCTGATAATAACTCTCAGTCTCGAACTTCTGTCACCCCTGAGAA
This sequence comes from Haliaeetus albicilla, assembly GCF_947461875.1. Taxonomy (NCBI): domain Eukaryota; kingdom Metazoa; phylum Chordata; class Aves; order Accipitriformes; family Accipitridae; genus Haliaeetus; species Haliaeetus albicilla. The sequence continues at coordinate 60,548,431 of NC_091483.1, forward strand.
AAGTGGGTATCTTGAGCTGAAAGGATACAAAGCCAAAATCTTTATTCTACTTCAGGGGAATACTGTATGGATCTGCAAAAATGAGCAGGTAAATTTTTCATATGCTTTTTGTGAATGAATGCTTATAAAGATAGTTTAACTAGTGAGTTGGAAATTGATGGCTCTTTGTGAATAGGTGCATTTCAATATAAATGCATATCTCTTTTTATGTAGTACTTTATTGCTGCAATTCTCAGAAGGCTTCAAAAAGCAGGTGAAGAATCATTATGTCTATTGTACAGTGGAAAAAATGAATATGTAGTAAGGTGAGGTGAAAAGCCCTGAGTGTCACAACAGGTTAGTGGCAGAGCTGGGATTAATTCACTCTTAACATGTGTGCCATAAGCACTCTACTAAATCAGAAGGCTTATTTTGTGCACAGGTTTCACTGTCCTATAATACAGTGCTCTGGAAAGTGTGCTATACAGAAGTAGATTGTGGTATTTAAATGATACTTCAGCTAAATGTTCAAAACTGATGTTCTTTGTGTTTTTAAGAGCCTAGATTGGTCAGTTTCTGTTGTGCACCGTAATATTTTAAACAAATCCAGTATTAAAAAACATGAAGTAGGCCTCTCATTTCAACTCCCAAAATCTAGGGGTTTTTGTTTTTTCGGCATGACTGTATTATGATGTAAAGTAGTTAGCTGTGGAACTCTTCAGGATGCTGTAGATACGGGATAAGTGAGGATAATTGGGTGCAATGAATGACTGTGTGAACTAGTGGAAGAAAAATATATTGTAGGACATTAAGTGGAAGATATTACTTCTGTGTGAGGAAATTGACTCACAAGTAGCTGGAACCTGGGAGGGCATTTGAGGGAGATGTTGTTACATGCTTGCCTTGTTCTTATTTTGTTTCAAATTTGTGTACAGGCAAACTCCTGTTTCAAATGTGAATGGTCTCTCACTAAGACTTTTCATTTTGGAGTTGATCTCGTTTCTTCTCCTGTTATCCTATTAAGTGTGACATTATTTAGATGGGCTTGAGGGACCACATAGTGTTCAATATTAGATCTTACTATTCTTTCCCAGGGTATGGCAGGAAATTTGAGACTGAGAAAGACTTTTTTTTTTTTTTCTTTCTACTTACTGTGCTCCACGGCAGTTTTACTTGTCAGGTACATTCTTTGAGGTCAGTCAACGACCAACTAATCAAAAACATGATGCAATTTATGGATTTATACTGTTCTATTGTAGCTATAACAAAACTCCACAATGATTTAGACATGTAATATTTCACCAAAAGTGGCTACATGCCATTTGAATTTAAGCCTGCAAGATGTGTTTTGCTGAATGAGCACCATGGAGAGAAATTGGTCTTCACAGTTGAGCACAGTACTCTCTTTAGCTATACTGAAATCCTCAGTCTTGATTATTGTGCTGAATAGGTGACCTGCCAGTTAGTTTAAGTAAAGTTTACAGGTAAATGTCTTTAAGGAGGAACAAAACCAAAATGCAAACACCACCCCCTCACCCTAAGACCCTGTAGTTCACTGAGTTTCTCTTACATCATTCCAATAGAAAGAATGAAGTTGACCAACTTACTTTACAGTCTCTGCCTGTGGGATGACCCACACTGTGCTGCAGTGCTCAATGTTACTACTCCATTGTGGGGTTTCCAGGTATTTCATCAGTGAGAATCCTTGGAATGCGTTCTTATCAATGAGAGTCCTCTCTTGTGTGGATGTTCGTTGTAATGAGCCACTTTTACCTTCAGAATTAATACTGTATTCATCTCATGCCCCTGAATACTTTTGAGTGCTCTCTTATGGATGCTCTGAGCTTCTTGGTTAAGGGACAAATGTGGTACTTTGTCGTGGTTTAACCCCAGCCAGCAACTAAGCACCACGCAGCCGCTCACTCACTCCCCCCCCATCCAGTGGGATGGGGGAGAAAATCAGGAAAAGAAGTAAAACTCCTGGGTTGAGATAAGAATGATTTAATAGAACAGAAAAGAAGAGACTAATAATGATAATGATAACACTAATAAAATGACAACAGTAGTAATAAAAGGATTGGAATGTACAAATGATGCGCAGGGCAATTGCTCACCACCCGCCGACCGACACCCAGCCAGTCCCCGAGCGGCGAATCCCTGCCCCCACTTCCCAGTTCCTAAACTAGATGGGATGTCACATGGTATGGAATACACTGTTGGCCAGTTTGGGTCAGGTGCCCTGGCTGGGCATGAGAAGCTGAAAAATCCTTGACTCTAGTCTAAACACTACTGAGCAACAACTGAAAACATCAGTGTTACCAACATTCTTCACATACTGAACTCAAAACATAGCACTGTACCAGCTACTAGGAAGACAGTTAACTCTATCCCAGCTGAAACCAGGACATACTTCAATGAGGTATACAGACTTGTGGAGGAATTTCTCTTCCAGAGTGATAGGTTATTAGAAACTAGCGATGTCCCTCTTGAAAGTCTCAGTACCAGGCATCCATTTTTTGCTTGCTTTCTTCTTCCTTACTCTACCTGCATATAACCATTGGGAGCATCTTTCTTGCCTCTAGTAGTCCTTTGATCTTTCTCTGTTGATATGGGGCGCTCCCAGCTCTGCCCACTATTGCTGAGTCAGTTTTTCTGACTGTATATGTTGATACAAAACTGTTCCAGAGCCAATTCACTGTTGAAGGGCTCTTGATTGCTCTGTTACATGTTTTCAGGGTGCAGATTATGACTAAGGTAATCTAAGACTGCTCCCCCCACCCTTAAATCTCCTTTCTTACAGATTTTTTAAATGACTATTTTGTGTGTGCATGTGTGTGTTGGTTCTGTTGTTTGTGCGGCTGTATGGTATCAGCTTTGCCCTTTCAACATCATTGATTTCAGATTTGCTTTAGCTGATCGTGAAAGCACACCCTTATACAGCCTTTGTACTAGATGTTTATTCCCTTCTACTACATGGATGCTCTGCAGAGATCACCGACTGCAGTGCAGCAGAAGGCAAACCAAAATCAAGCCCTGAAACAGAATGAAGGTTAGACATGGTGCCAGCCTCTCAGCTGTGTGTATAAATATTACAAACAATGGTGCAAAACCAGCTTCTTCCCAAAGCTTATTTACTTAAAACCAAAAATATCAAATGGTCGTAAGAGATTTCTTTTTAGATCCTCCATTTGAACAATGTCTCTTTCTTTATGTGATTTCTGGCTATTTGGGAATCAGAATAAATAGTTTCTGCCCTTAGGCTTTCATAGTCTGCAATTCTTCTCTCAGTACCTCTTGCGTTTTATTTTCAAGTTGAAAACCGAATTATTTTTACTGCAGCGCTGAAGAAAAACCCAGTAATACAGCATTAATCCATTAGAGGGCTCTGTTGTTCTAAAAATCTTTCCCTGGCTCAAGTTTGTGCTTTAGCCAGTAATTACCAGGCAAATACGTCCAGGGATGTCCTCAAATCTTGTTCATATTGGAATTCACATCTATACTAGAATGACTTGCAGAGAGACTTAGAGGGGTTTATTATAACTGCAGTGCTAAAAGACACCTATTTAGACTTCTTATAATGTTGAAATGAGATTGGATCAAACTGATTCATTGATTTCTATTAAACTTGTTAGAGGAGGGTCCACTGTTACTTTAAGATTTTTCTTCATTGTTAAAAGTGGAGAAGATCCTAAGCCAAATGCCAAATCCTAACATAACCACCACGAACTTCGTGAAGTTCAGATTGAGATCAGAACATCATGTCTCAGGCCCATTTCTAGTTTAAGAAGTGATTGGTTTAGCTTGAGCTTCTGGCAGTGATATAGTGCTAGTACGAAACCATCAATTTCTTTGACTCTCCATGTAGTGTGAATTTCTTAAGCTTCCTCTCTGGAGCAAAAGTGAAAAACAGATTGTACAGAATCAATTTGTTCAACCTGCAACTTGCCGAAATTCCCATTTCTATTTCAAAATCATTCGTGCTTAAATAAAAGCATGTCATCTGATCCTTCATGACAGCTCAAACGTTGTCTTGTAATGTCAGTCTACTGTGGTGGTGCCAGTGATAACGTCCCCTCTGTGACCATCAGAAGGGCTCTGACAGATGCTTGCCTGGTCTGCTAGAACATACCCCCTTTTTTAGCGTGTATTTAAGACTCACTAGTATCTAAAGTCAGGGAGGGACTAGGTGTCATAGTGTTTGCACTAGAATTTGGCTTTGATAACGAGAATTCAGGATCCTCTTTGTTACTGCTTTGGGTGGTTCTGAAATAGATGTAATTACCTGGGATATTTGAGGAAACTTTGCGAATATAAAGACTGGGAAATAGTATGTATGGCTGTGTGCCATAATTATTTGTGACTTTTTTTTTTCCTCCATGCTTGACTCCAAGTTAAAGCTGGAATAGTGATGAGTATTCTTTCTGTTATGTACAAGCAATAGTATCCATTTCTTATCAAAAACCTCTTGTTTCATTTTGGCTCAATGCTCTTACTGATTTCAGAGGGGTTTTTGTTTTGTTGAAGATTGAAATGATTTGCTCTGTGGCAGATGGAAATGTTTATTCATGTTGAGTGAACCAGTAAGAGAGTGCCTAGTAATTTTCATTTCCTTTCTAATGCTAATGGTACATGTAAAGCAAAACTGGACAACACCAAAAGATGTATTACAGGGAATTATATTAAACAGGTAGAAGATGCCAAAGGATACAATAATGTAGAGAACTGATAAGGGCATACAAGGACCAGTCAAAGATGATGCTTGAGACTGGTGTTCTGAAAGAGAAGCACCAATGCGAATTTCAGTGGAAGGAAGTGAAATGGATGTGTGCTTAAGAACAGAGATGTGTTCTTATCTCTGTTAAGAAACACAGGCTTAAAGGGAAGTGCTTTGAGCAACCTGATCTAGTGAAAGATGTCCCTGTCCACACAGGGGAGTTGGACTAGATGATCTTTAAAGGTCCCTTCTAACCCAAACCATTCTATGATTCTGTGAACTGTGTTCAGTTTTGGGCCCCTCACTACAAGAAAGACATTGAGGTGCTGGAGCATGTCCAAAGAAGGGCAACGAAGCTGGTGAAGGGTCAAGAGAACCAGTCTTATTAGGAGCGGCTGGGGGAACTGGGGTTGTTTAGTCTGGAGAAGAGGAGGCTGAGGGGAGACCTTATTGCTCCCTACAACTACTTGAAAGGAGGTTGTAGTGAGGTGGGTGCTGGTCTCTTCTATCAAGTAACTAGTGATAGGGTGAGAGGAAATGGTGTCAAGTTGCGCCAGGGGAGGTTTAAATTGCAAATAAGAGAAAATTACTGAAAGAGTTGTCAGGCATTGGAACAGGCTGCCCAGGGAAGTGGTGGAGTCACCATCCCTTGAGGTGTTCAAAAAGTGTGTAGATGTGGCACTTCAGGACATGGTTTAGCGGGCATGGTGGTGTTGGGTTGACAGTTGGACTCAATGATCTTAAAGGTCTTTTCCAACCTAAACAATTCTATGATTCTATGAAATACAGTGCCAGAGACGATGTGGTTGGGATTCAGGGGCAGACATAGAAGTCTGTGACTTTTTGGTATATAGTGATGGGAATTTATAATGATCCTCTGCAAGGGGATTGTTTGTTAGGAAATGTTCTCTTTTTCCCTGGAAAAAATGTAATCCTGATTAATAATCATGAACATGATGGATGAGAAAGAAACCCTTAAAAAAAAATGAAGGATCTATTAAGTACAGTAGAAAGTGTCTAACAATGGAAGGTGAACAGAGACGAGTAGTTAAATGAAGTCCTAAAAATGAGTAGTAATGATTGTTTGTCATGCTAAAGCAGTAGGAGAAAGCCTTTTTAATGTATTTATATTCTTCATTATCTCATCGTGATAATATTTACAAATATGAAATGAGTCCAAGGTGATGGCAACAGCAATATGAAAGAAGAGTTGGGGAGAGGCATTGACTATAAGTTGACTAGAAAGCAAAAATAGTTGCTTAAGGATTTTGAGATCTAATGAGGAACCCTGAGCAAAGCAACTGACAGTTTGGGAAAGGCAGCTAGGGAAAAAGGTAGGGATTGAAGGCAACAAAAGAAAGCGGGAGGAGGAATGGGAAGATCTTTCAGATAGTTGATTGGTGGTAAGTCAGAGGAGAGAGAAATGCCTGATATGCAATGGGATGGAGCAGTGGAAGGTGGAAATATCAGGAATGGGAAAACATGAAACAGTGTCATCCATGTTATTGTGTTCCCCTGTCCCCCATCCTCATCCTCCTTGCCCCAAGAACACGTGTCCTTTTGGAGATTTTGTGGTGATAAGCTGTTATTTGTAATAATAACTGGGAAGCTCTCTAAAGAAAGAGTTCTCTCCTTGATTGCTGGTGCAGACTATGATGATCAAATATGTTTACCAACATTTGAATGAGCCTGGCCTGGAATGCCTTAAATAGGTGGAGGTGACAGGAAAACAAATGAACATTTGTCCTTCTTTGTCCTTCTTTGATTCATTCAGGCTTTACTCTATTTCAGAACAATACAAATCTGTAGCAAGATGTTAAAAACCAAAACCAAAACAACCCAAGAATATACTAAATATATTGGAGGGGGAAAGATTAACATGAAGAAGTGTTTTAAGATCAAATATACTGATACATTGGTGACTTGAAGTGGAAGCAAACAATCCATCCTCTTTTAAATGTAGTTGTTTGCATGAAGCTGTAGCTGCTGGGATGATAGATTAAGGTCATCTTCCTAATTTTCTAGCAGTTCCTTGGAATGAATTTCTTGCCAATCTTTTACGCTCAAAACCATGGCAAAGATCAATTACTGTGCATGACATCAGAAACAACTAAAGAGGAAGTAACTTGAATTTTGTAAGAAAACTTAAAAACTTTTTTGCTTGTTGTGCAATACAAAATGAATGGTTACAGGAAATTTTGTTGAGTGGGTGAAAGGTTTATTGTTGTTCTGACCATTACTTCTTCAGTTTAAAACTCATTGCAACCCTACTCCAAAAAAGATTAAAAAAAAGATTTAAAATAATATGCTATTGAAGTAAGGTGGTTGAATCAGACAAGATAAATGTGTCAGTGACCACCTTTACGAGGAAGATCTGCATTGTACATTCAAAAATAATTTTGTGGGATGTTGTTCTATGTTGCTGAAGATATTATTAAAGAACATGGAGAAGGGCATAAACAGGAATTCTGTCAAAGAAAAATTAAAAAGTTAATATTAATCTCTAATGTGCAGTTAAACTTTGGCCTGATGAGGATTTTATTTTTCTTGTTCATTTGTTTCTATGCTATTAAGATCTCATTGAGATGTAAGTACACCTAAAGCAATCATGAAACATGGTGGAAAGCCTAATGCTTCCACAACAATCAGAAGCTTCATGATTAATTTGATTTGGGGTGGAGAGTAGGGAAGGAGGAAGGAAAAAGACAAAGTTATCAGCTTCTCAGTAATGCTCAGTCAAGCTTTCTGGATGACTAATACATATACAGCCAGCTACCTTGATCATGTAAAAATTAACAGTGAAGAAAAGTAGAATTTGTTTGAATATTATGAAGAAAAAAGATTTTACAGAGTGACACAGCATGTGTAAACAATTGAAGAAGGTTTTATGTCTACTTATCATAAGGTTATAACATTATTAATGAAGTATTGGGGAAATCTGTTTTCCTCTAAGAGTACTGGAATTACCTGAGAGCATTATCCGTCACTGTACACGTTATTTGCATTTAAGAACTACTAGCTTGGCTTCAAACCCCAAGGTAAAATAATCTATTGGATCAAAAGCCCTACATATAGGAAGCAGAGCATCACTGTGTGTACTTTCATTTATAATGGTAGACCAGGTCTGCGTTTATTTATTTATTTTAAATCACATGAACAAGTAAATCTGTGTGTGTGCATATATATGTATATATACACTCCAGTAATGGATAGTTTTCTTTTTTGTGTGGGTGCAACAGGAAGGTTTGAGATGACAATGAAACGGAAAAAATAAGTATTTTTCAAGAATAGTTACATCTCTCTTCTTTCAATAGCTCAATATACTGTGGAATTAAATGCAGCTAGAATGTTGTTTTGCACCTAGCTGATTCCTGTTTAATTGTAAACATATCAGTCAGCTCTCACAGGAGACATGCTGAAAAACTACTCAGAAGCTTTGGTTTGCTTTTTCTCCTTTAAATTGAGGTCAATGTAAAACACATTTTTCCTATCCATCTGTTAGTTCTGTGGATTTGCCATGTTTGGGACAGAAGTAACTTTAAAAATACCAGTGGCAACACTGATTACTTTTTTTTCTTCAGCCTGCATCCTTTACTTCAGGTATTTAATTAGTATAGCTGAAATATTAATATTTGTGTAAAGTTGCAAAGTGGTTACAACAGTGAAGAGCAGAGCATTTCTGAGGCAGTGTAGACAACATATCCTCACTGAAGTGTTCTTTCCACAAACTTAAAGATAGGTACAAACATATGTTATGATGGTGTATGTGAATTTCATTTCCTAATTAGTTAAAAATGCCATGATATGCCATTGCAAATTTTTAATTATTTAGCATATATCTTCTGTTATCGACTTGCTATTTTTGAAATCTGTTACAACTCAACTAAATGCAGTTTATGAATTTAATCTTTAATTGGTGTGGCAGAGCTCGGACAATTAATGTCACAAAAGAATTTTTTTTTTTGGTACATTGCCTATATGATAAAGAGCTAAGTTGTATGGATATCCTTCTGTGAAAGCTAAACTTTAACAGAGAGGTGAGACTATTCTTTTGTCCAGTCTGAAGTGGAAAAGGAATGTTCTTGAAGACCTTAGGATTTGCCTAATCTATGATGAGTATGATCAGATGACCACTGGCAGTCAGATTATGATGATTAAAATGTTCTCCTTGGTTGCAATACTAAATAAAATGGATTGGCACGTACCAGCAGGAGACGAAAGAGTATGCCTGCAATTCATTAATGTGCCTTGTAACTGACACTGTAATGTCTAGAACCCTAAGCACTTAAAAGCAGGTGATTGATCATAATGCCTTTAGCTTGCAGTAGCTGAACAAGCAGGAAAAGCAGTGTTCATAAAGAAAACTGTTTTGGCATTCATAGATTTCTGTTGTTACTTCATGATGACTTTCAAGATTGGGTGGTCTCACTTCAATCTCTGTTGGAGTTCATCAGGGTAAGGACCATTGGAATTTAAGATGCCCAGAATTTGTAGTCATCCCCCCCCACCACCCCCCTTCTTTTTTCCTTCATACTCTTTCACTCCTCACCCCTTTTTGTTACAAACAATTAATCAAACAGTGGATTTTGAATTAATCAAACTCCAGAACTGTTGTCTTCTGCACAGTGTGCACTGGAGATGTGAAAAGTATCTTTGCTGGCAGTGGAGAGAGAGCAGGTTGGAGTTGCTATTCGACTACTGAAAAAATTAGGCCGTTTGAGTTTTCATCAGTTATGCAAAGTGGATGATCTAAAAATAAGAATTATAAAGATGATCCTTAAAATACTGAGAACTTCAATATCATTGTAGCTTAAGTGACAATTTAATCTTTTGGACCTTAGATAAATTGTTTTTCATTTCTGCTGATTTCTTTATGTTGTTTGGAGCAGTACGGCATTGTTCAGATAATAACAAATCATTATTTTCTTTACTCCACTATCTTATATCTAAAAAATTTATTCTAAATAAATGCACCATCCTTACAGCAGAAGGAAGGAAATTTATGATTTACAGCATAGTAAGAATGTGGGGAATACCCCAGTGTGCTTTCTCAGCAATAATTTCTGTCCTTGGTTAATAAATTGCTAGGCCAACAAATTTGAACTTAATCTGTTCAAACTGAATTATTGCCTCATGAAACACTTCAATGCTATTGTTATTAAATGAAATTCTCCCTCTTAAATATTTCGCATGCAAAATAATACCTTGTTAGAGATGGCATGTTTTAAAACTCATTCATTAAAAATCAGTGTCTTACAGATATTTCCAGAAAACTTCACACAAAAGTTATTTCCATCCCAGCATGTGGGTCAGGCCCCCCCCCCAGATCAACCAGAATGATAGATTGATATCTAACACTTTAAAAGAAACATTTGAAAAATGTTACATGCGCTGAACTGTAGCAAAAATCAAGCTTTGTTACCTTCACTTAAGGTGGAAGGTTGCTAAAACAATTGGCAGTGGGCAGCTGGAGGACCATGTGAACAGGCCTGGGTAGCAGTTGAGAAGGAAAATATATTCAGCTTAATAACAGAAGATGGAAAACAATGATTCAGGAAATAAAAGGTGGAAATAATCTTGTTTGTATTTTAAGTGATGCCAAGTGACATTAGTATGTTTTGAGCGTTTCAAACAACTTCTATTCAGTTGGGGATTTTTTGTCTTTTTGGGGTTGTACTTCTGCAGTATTTCCCATAAAAGTTGCTTCGGGGGGGGGGGGGGAAATGTTGAGCCAAAGAAAGCAATGGCTGATGAGTGTGTTTTACTCAGGGAGATAAACACTTTAATTATTGACTTTGCCAATCGTTTGGGGGATTCTGATATCTAATATTTAATTGAGTATTACAGCTCCTGTCCATTTCTTTGTTTAAGGTAAGTTAGGCTATTAAAAAAACAAAACAAAAAAACCAACCTACTGTCCATTGGATATGACTCCATTTTGATTATGGCAAAATTATTGTCTCTGTCTTGTACCGTCCAATGTTTTCAGATTGTGCAGGTTTCTATACGCCGCATCTAGGCAGAGAGGAGTCTATATCCACTATACTGCATTTGTTGACATTTATATGTGTCTACAGTCTAAGTCTAGTATGCAGAACTGTGTTAGAGATACATGAGTGAGGTCTGAAAAAGGTCTTGAAGCAGTGTGGCTGCATTGGTATAATTAATATGGCTTTGTATACTGCTTCCTGTTCCACAATCAGCCTGTCTGGCACTTGTTTGAGAGGCTCTACAGGATGTTGTGTGATGATGAGAGGTGTGATGTTTTTTCCAGCCAAGGGCTGTAATTCCTTGCCATGGGGTCATAAAGAAGTTCAAAGGCAGATAAAATGACAGCAGTCAGCAACAGCAGCTCAGTTCCTGCAACACAGGAGTAATTGCAGCCCATTATTACAATTGACTCTGGCTTCTCTCCCCTGAAGGAACTGAGCAGCTGCCAATTTACTGGGCTGCAAGAAAACTGATGAGCCAGGAGATGGAGGTCATAACAAAAGTTGAGAAACTGATCAAGGCAAAATTCATTAGTCCTGAGTAGCCATGAGAAGGAGACAGTGCTGTCTAGTCATCACTGATGCCCAGGTGGGAGATGGATCTGACTTCCAGGTTGGTTTGTTTCACCTTGCACTTCTTTTTTCACAAAGAGAAGGGAGGGGGATTCTAGCATCTTTTGTCTTATTTTGTTTAAAACAAACCAACCACACAGCAGAGGTACCTGCCATTTTTATGTGACTTATCTAGAAAGGGCTTATTTCACCCTGAATAAATACATCAGCTGTTTCTCTATGTGTTTCCTGTGTGTAAGCATTCCTGTGCATTAGGTATTTACAGGTTTCTCACTTGTCTTCCACAGCTAAAGAAGGATTATATGTAACTTGCTTTGTCTTTTCTATTTTATTTAATGACAATGTGCAGTAAGTAAAACTTAGAAGCCTGATTTGAAGGTGATCTTAGGTACTTGCACTTGCTTACGGTAAATGTGCACAATTAGCAGTTTAGATTTGAAAGTTGTGTGTCTTATTGGTGTTCTCAGCTGTAAATGCTAATGTGGAAATAGAAGGGTTAAATCTATACAAAGCTCTGTTTTGGAGGCTCTGTTTCTTCATCCTTCTCTCACTGATGTAGTATGGAATATCAGAAACATATCTCAACATATGCACGTGGAGCTGTACTGGAATTTTACAGGGAGAAGAAAAAATAAAGGTTAGAGTGCACTGTAGGTACAAACCCAGAAGATGTTATCTCATCACAGTTCTGCATGATTCTGTGGTGCTGGCTGTTCAGGTCTTCTAATTGTGGAGGTCTTTCATCTGCAGACCTAAATTTCATTCTCCTACACTGCATGCAGATATAATTTAAAATTAACCTTAAGATGCCTGTGCAGATTTTGTTCTAGGCTGCTCGTCCTTCTAAATTGAAAAGTTAAAGATGCATTTTCAGTATATGCAGGGCAGTTTAAGGAAAGGTGTTGCTTGTAGGTTCTAAACATGGATACCTGGGGTGATTCTCCAGCTCTCTGAATGTCAGCTGGAGCTTTGCCATTAATGTCACAGTTGCCAGTTTTTCATTTTAGTCCAGCATTTTGTTTCATTGCTGAATTCTTGCTTGTCCTAGTTTCTTAAATGGCATGGTCATGCTGGGAAAATATACCTTCCTGTAACTTCAGTGTGTTTGCAGATTGCAGCTGCTCATTCTTGCTAATACAGAAAGATTTTTTTGGAAGACTTTCTGTTCTCAAAAATCATTGTAGCATGTTATAAGCCTCCCCACCCACAATTGGTACAAAATGCTGCTGCTGGGTTTCTGAATATCCTGAAATGGAGCAATTTTATAATTCTAATTCTAGTTCTATTTTACTGTTTGTGAGATTCTCTTTTACAGTGTTATCTTGACCAAGCATTTACAATTTTGATGCAACTTCTGTGTGATGAGATGCACCTGCATACCTTCAGGTATGAGCCAGAACAGCTTTTTCATAGCTGTACTTCACCATGACATGAAGTGGGTTCAGTTTGCTGGTGTCTAGGTCAGGATGTTGCTGTTAGATCAGCCTATAAATCAGTACTTCACTTTTTTTTGTCACTTTCTATGAACAAATTGCCACTGTAGGTGCTGTTCTTTACTAATCTCTGATTTGTAAGGCATCTTAGCTTATCTGAACATAGTAATATGTGTATGCTTCAGAATAATTTTTGTTTTTTATTATTGCATGATTTTGACAGCTGTTCTAATAGAACATGGAGAAGACAAATTTGTAAACTTGCAAAATGTGAAAGTTAAGCTTCTATTTGCTAAATTACTCAGAGTTTCTTAATGGTTTTAGAATAGCAATTTAAGTAGTGATCAAGGCCTGTTGCCCCACCCCAAGAATGTGCTCTGAAACAGAGTTAACATTGCTGTTGGCAAGTTTTGCTTTTTCAGTCTCTCATTAAATTCAGACAAACAAGATTTATTTCTTTCTCGTGTAAGGAGATGGATGGGAATGAGAGACCTAAGTGAAAAGAATGCAGGAGACAGGTGGAATCATTACGCTACAAGGGGGCCATGTGTCTGTAGTTTATTCTGGGTCCTACAAGACTTTGCTGTATTGTTCATTGTGTGACAATAGGAAGCTCAGTGAAACAAACAGGAGATAAATGTAGAAATGGTAAATGGAGATAATTTGTTAAAGATCATGTAATTTTTAGTGTTCCTTCTACCAACTAGCTATCTAGTTAGTAACACAGAGTATGAAGGTTATTCGAAAGGAGTATGTTGTGGTGTTTGTTTTTTTTAAATTATTTTTTGTTTGTTTTGTTTTTTAACTTTTAATTTGTCATATTGGTTTCTTTACAGTATGGTTGCTCTGTATTTCTACAAACACTTTATATTTTTCTGTTGGATGTTAGCCTTTGCTTCTCATTAGCAGAAAATAATTTCATTGCAAGCTTGAATTTACTTGATCTTTACATAACATGCTTCTAGCTCATAATTTTTGAGTTTTGGAAAACTGATATTCATAAAAAATTTAGACTGTTATGTTAGTTAAGACAAAGGCATTTTTGTTCGGTAAGGCTATATTAATTCTAGACCCGATCCTGAAACATGAGTATAGTGCAGCTGTTTTAGACCTGGACCCTTGTTTTAGTTTTGACTGTCATAAAAATATTTGAATAGCTTCTCTGGAATTCTATGGAGTTATTCTTTATTTGAGTTCTGAATGCCTTTGGTTAAATTGTGTAGCTGTGATGGTTGCCCTTCTTAGCTTTAATCATTGTAAAATCAAAACTAAAAAAAAAAAATAATAAAAAAAATCACTAAACCCAGCTTTTATATGAACTCGTAATAAAACTTATTTACGATGGATTTACTAGGAGTTCAGTAAACTCTATTAAGCATTTAATACTCTAGCCATTTCAGTATTTAAGTAGTGAAAAGTAGATTGCTTGTTTGTAAACTGCATTGATTTGTGAAACTCTTTTACATATTTACTTTTATAATAACAGTGCTTTCTTTATGTGGAATCATTACCTTAATGAAAAAAAAACCTAGGCAAATATGAAAGTGAATAGCTGCTAAGCAGTAGCTGTGCATGTGTCCATTAGCGATTTTGCTTTACAAAAAATCGAAAATACTTTCTGTGCATTCATCAGCTATCTTCATCTTTGTTTGTCTCATAAAGACAGATGAGTATCTGTGAATCCAAAGCCAGCAGAAGAATATTTTCTTAAAAAAAAACAGCAAAAAAAAGAAAAAACAAACACACCCCCTTCCCCCAAAAAAACGCGTTCTATTTTTGGCTGAATTAAATGTAAGGAGGATATCTTCCCAGGAGAGAAAATGCTGAAATGACTGACTGAGTTAGGAAAGATTCCTGCTTATCAAAAGCCACTGTACAGAGTTGCTGTTGTCATGGCATCAGCCCTCTCTTGGTCTGGGCACAGAAGAATGTATGGCAAAACTGTTGGTGCTGCTGTCCCTTCACTGTTTTAAAATAAATATTACAGAAAAATTCACAAATCATAGTTTGGTGTCCTTAGGTTTTTGATTCTAGGCGTTAGTGGGGAGTTGCTGCCTTACACTGGCTTCCAGAAAATGTCTGTACCTCCATGGGATCTGAGGCACATTCTTCAAAATTATTGGGCAAGCATGCATACGCTCAAAGTACAATTCTTCTACTAACTATGTGTTTGTCTTTCATAAGAAGAAAATTTATTTTGTTATTTTGGTTCAGATATTGCAAAAGTTTCCAAATTTCAAATTTTAAGCAAATCTGAAGTTTGATGGGGTTTAATGTCTCCTTTCTGCTAGGGTGAATATTTCTCAAACAGGTGAGAATTTATACTATCTGTCCAAAAACTTTTCTGTGGGTCTGTACTTCCCTTAGCTTATTTTTTTCCTCTTAAATTGAAGATCATAATGTCACTTGTTAAAGTGAAACTTTTCTTTTCACAGCTCTGTGAGCGGCAGGTGTCTAATATCTCCCTAGCTGGAAAAAGTACTGTTAGGTCAATGCAGAGCTCTCTGTATTTCATTAAAATACTCCTAATAAGGTTTTTCTGTGTGTTTTGTTGCAATTTGCATCATCTCAGAAGGGCCATTTGGTTTGATAGGATCAGAAATCTGAACTGTTAGTTTTATTAACATCAGTAGGAAAATCCCATAGTGATCCAGTTATGATAAAATGGGGTATGTTTGGAATACAGCGTATTTGGAAAGCCACAGATACTTTCTTTTTAAGATGTGAAAACGTCCATCATAGTTAATCCTATTTGGATGGCACTTTAAAAAGTGTTGAAACATTTTCTTTTATTTTCTTTTTTTCTTTTTGTTTTTTATTTAATTGTCCTTTGTAAATATTTTGAATTTTGCAGATTACTTGGAGATTAGATTCACGAGTGAAAAAAGCTTTGGAAAACTTTCTCCATCAGGAAGTGTTACTTTTGCTAATGCTTATTGAAGGAGAAATTATGAAATATTTTTACTTGTGAAATATGATATCATACTTTATCTTACTAAAGTAGGAGGTAGTAAATAAAATAATTTTTTATATATGCAGTGAGGACTAATTGTCTTAGCACCCTGCTGTTTGCAGTCAATAAGTAAAAGCATTGTGCTTGGTCACTGATGCTTTTTAGTGGTTAATGTCATACTTGTTTATCTCCACAGGTAAATTTGGAGGAAAGGAGGAACTCCATTATTTGGAGATTTTCTTGGTTCATTAGGGGATCTTTGCCGATGGGGGTATCATACCAGTTTTCTCTATTGTCCAGTGACAACTGTACAAAAAGGTCTATAAAGAGGTTCATCAATTTTGCATGACCATTGTTCTGGATTTTAAAATATCACAAAAACGTTCACAATCTGTCCTTCCTCTAGGAGTTCAAACACTTTGTTAGCAGTTTGGCTGGACTATGAATATATAAGAAGATTTTTGCTGTGTGTGTAAAGCTACAACAAGAAAATTATAAAGATGTGAATTCAGAAAACCATAACTGTATGTGGTACTTTTAAAATACACAGATCCTTCTGGTCTCCAGAGAACAGTCTTGATGAATCTTCCAAGAAGATTTCCAGTTGTGAAGCACTTTCAAAGAAGAGTCCAGATGGCTACTTAAGATTTTAATAGTAATAGCTATGTTTAAAAATGTCCTTGTATCAACAAGAGGTGCTGTGGATGCTCATCACAGGGGAAGTGTTGAAAGCTATGTGTGAGTTTGAGATGGTGGCTACAGGGATACCTATTTAAGCTAAATGAAAAACAAAAAAAATCTTAGGCAGGTGGAAGGGGTCAAACAATAAAAGTGAGGAAAATTGAGGAATTTCCAGGTAATAACAGGTTTCACATATGTTAAACTGGCATCCCTTTGGGATGAAAAATGTGCGAAACGAGTAGCAAGAAATGAACTCTGAAATGGAATGAATTTCTATGTGTTATGAGTTGTGTATCTTAAGGAACACGATTGTCTCTTTTAATATGAGGCAATGTTATGAATAGCTGTTGGAATAAGAATAGAGGTGAAAGCCTTGAATATAAGCTGTACTTGCTCATGACAGGCTCTGAATTTTATTTATTTGTTTATTTAGCTGCACTATCTTTATGTCATCTCATGATGTTTCATGAAGCAGCAAAAGTAAAGATCATAGACCAGGCAGGCTGCAGTTGCTTCAGCCTCTCTAGCTAGTAAGATGCTGATTTCTGAATGAGCTCCATGCTGCAGAGGAGCCCTGCTGGAAGGGAGTTACCATAATTGTTCAATTTGGAGCTTTGTCTGCACTTGTCTTTCAAGTGGAGGGGTGGGGTTGGCAACAAGAGAGCAGTTTTGTCTCTCTTGCTTGATATCTGTCAGGGCATTTGGGAAGATAGCAAGGCAGGTTTTGTATGTAGTGCTACCAGCTTGCTTTTGGTGCTTGGTTCTGTCTTGTGTGCCTCAGATGTGAGACTGTTGCTTTCCTAGTATGTTGAGTGACAAGAAAAAGAAAGCATGTGCATGCAGAATGGAGTATGGTCTGAATCACACTTCTGTACCTCAGCTGAACTCTGAATTGTAGAACAGTTGAAGAATTCAGTCCTTTCAGTGTTTTTCTAAAGCAGCAAAATGCAAATGGCTATGGTATCTTTAGGTCACGAACTCTACTTTCCAGTAGTAGCTTTAAATTGCTTTGTGTTAAATGTACAACTTCATGTAGAATTCAGTTCCTTACCTTGATGCAACAGCTCACACAAATTGTTTCAGAAATAACGAAAAGGTTATTGGACCATCACTAAATGGCATAGCATACAAATTATTTGTAATGGCAAGGTGTGGTTGCATCATGGATATTTTTTTTTTAAATTTTTTTCCCCCCCGTCCTTTCAGCATGTTTCTGCACAAGTGAGAAACTTGTGAATATTTGGAACTGTAACATTCCCTCTCCTCTCTGTTGTCATCTTCTTGCTTTGTTTTTGAGGACTAAGAAATTGAAGCTTTTAATTTATGTATGTATTTGTTTGTAGCAGTTGTCTTTGAATATCACTCTCCAGATTGTATCATCTTGTCTTAATTCACTGTGACCATATACTAAAGCCTTTCCTTCTGGGAAAGGATGGGAGTAGGGAAACTTGAGTCCATGTCCTCTGCTCTGACTTAACACTCCTTAAATCTTGCTAAGACCCGAGGTATTCAGTGGCTGCTATCATGTGGAATTTGATGGAAGCCAAGCATCTATCTAGAGTAAAAACTTACTTAGGGTTAGGTAGGGAGATAGATGCTCCTGTCATTATGTAAGCTTCATTTTTGGGGAGAACTTAGCTAAAAACCTGTGAAAATTCGAAGAAGATCTGTCTGAAATAACATTACCATGATTAGAGGTTTGTGCACCCGCTCTAAACGTGGGAAAACTGGGTGTATTTCTAAAACCTTAATTTCATCTAATTAAATCCATACAACTTAATATTGTGCAGTATACTACAGTATGCTATTTTCTTCCACAGGATCGCTACCTCATTCAGTGCATTGTTCACTTGGTAGCTGTTTGATAATTTTAATTTCTTTTCATGGAGTAACCTGTGCCTTTTTTATTGCACACTGTTGAAGAGTGCCTTACAGAAAATCCTTCACCAGTAAAGGAATGTCCTGCGAGGAAATGATCAGTAATTGCTGTGTTTGGCTTTTTGAGGAACAATGATTAATTTATTTTTTTTTTATCAGTTCCTGTTAGGTAAAGGAACGTGATCGTCTCTTCCATATGACCACCCAGGTCTGCGAAACAGTATGAATGATTCAAATATCCATATATTTTGCATTCTCAGTTTTCTATGTCTTTTATGGTGGGTTGGAAAGGAATAGTTTTCTGTCAAACTATACCTGCTCAAAATACTGCTTTCATAAGTGTCGGCTGAAGTTCGAGTTGCTCAGCAGTTCTGCAAATCAAGCCCTAGAGCATAAAGTCAGGTACTAGGAAATGAAAAATGTACAGTGAAATGACTGTATGCTAAGGCTTTTGATTTACACTGAGTAGAATTGGCAAAGCCAAAGATAAGAGCTAACTCTCCGGGATAGTATTTAGTCACTTTAATTATGTGATCCTCCTTTTTTTTTTTTTTTTTGTATTTTTCAGCCTATATAGGAAGGTGGCTTTCATCTTCATGTGTCCTAGATCCATCCCATACAACAAGCAAGGCATGGGCCTGATGGTGCATAATCGAGTGATTTAAAATTGTATTGATACTGCAAAATACACACACATAGCTGCTAAAGTGAGGATTCTGAATTACTTCTGTAGTAAGTGAATAGAGAGATTTGTAACTTTTCATATAAGTTACATCTAAGGTTGTAACTACCTTAGAGTGTTGGTCAGGAATGCATTTTTGAAACAAATCTCTTGGTTGTCCCCACTTCTTATGTATTGGCTTTCATCATAGAGCCATCTCAAAGTACATGTACTAGATTTCTTTGTAATGTAATGATGTGGAGTGATGTGGAGCGGGATGTGCTCCAGTAGCATATACAATATACTCCACTGCAAATAAGCCTGCTGCATGGCACTGACTAGAGCTAATCTAAGTGGCCCTTCTCACCTTTTGCTCTCTTCCTTCTTTTTAACCTCCAAAATTATGGATGTCAGGTTGTCATTACAAAATGTTTTGCGATAATAGCTTGAATCATTTTCAAGTGGTTCTGTTATGGGACACAGGAATTTTGCTTAGCTAAGAACCTAAAATTGATGATGCGACTACTTCACATATCGTGACAGATGAGCACGAAGCTACAGAGTTAACATGCGTAGACAACTTGAATTCTAGCATCTCCTTGCTCATCAGGGCTTGAGTTGGCAAACTTCATGTTCTTTTAACATCATTTTTTTGTGTGTAATTATATACTGTATGCTTCACTGTGGTTTCATTTTGAGATCTCATTAGGAAGACTGTAAGAGAGAGTACATATGTCTTTACTCATGGCGGTTTTTATTCCAATCCATGATATGTAACTATCACCTAAAATCTATATTAAAAGATTTTAGGCTGTGTTGAGGGATTTAAGTCTCTAAAGATTTGAAAAGCCTGATGAAAGGTAACTGGGGAGGCTAAGCCTAAGTATAGTTTAAAAGGAGAGGAAATCAATATAAACTTGTGGAGAAGAATTAATGTTATCAAAGCAATTTCTGCATTACTAGTCACTCTAATACATAAATATATCTTAGTATTTCATTAACATGGAAACAAATTTTTCCCACCTTTCTGTTGCAGAAATTAGCCTTCCTTAATAGCTGGAAAGGCTGAAATATATACCTCCAATTAAGGAGGAGAGGAGAGAAACTATGGTTGCTTTATCTGAAGGATTCTAGTTACTGGCTTTTAATCTTTCTGGAATAATTTGGTTGTTTGAAGGGAATCAAGTGCCATGGGGCTAGAATGAAGGAAAAGTCTAAATCTTGTTAAATCGTTAAGGGAATTCTCAGATCTTTCAGTAATAAGTCTTAGTCGAATTGTCACAAACTTTGTGGTAGTTTCCCCAAAGTAAACCTAAAGAGCTTTTGCAAATAGCAAAGGTAAATTCAAGGAAACATGTAAGGTTGTATTCGGAACTCTGATCAGAGATACTGTGATTAAAGGTTAAGAACCTTCCATGTATGGGCAGTAGGACAAGAGTAGTGTCAGAAGTATGGATGGGCCTTTTGTAAATTAGTGGTAGGATGGTAAGAAAGATGGATGTTAAAAAAAAAAAAAAAGCACGTGTGCATATACAAACACATACATATACATACGTGTGTGTATATATATGTTTATATGTAGTATATTCTTCTTGTATTATCTGGTACCTCTCACCATTATTGGAGCCTTATTATATAGGTATGTGTGTGGAGACCCTTGGATACTGCATGACCTCAAGATCTGACAGCCAAACACAAAAACAGCAAAGGGACCATGATCTCTTAATTCACAGGAAGGAAACTGATGTGAAGTGACAATACTTAGTTGATGTAGCAATTTCCGAAAGTGCTATGCTCCCATCATACACTAGTACTATTTCTGTACTTCAGGATTCTGTACTTTTGTACTTTCTTTACTTCAAAATATGCTACAAATGTATATTTACATAAGTATGTATATGTGTGTGTGTATGTGGAAATATATTCTCATGAAATCATGGCAGCAATTTTCCTTTTTCTCTGCTGTTGCTGTTATCCCCTTAGTCCTCCAGCAAAAAACTGAGATAAAAATATGGACTGATATTTCTAATGTGAATATAATAAGAGTTACTTACCCTTTAAAATAAAACTTGGAATTTATTTATTTATTTATTTCCAAGAATTATGTGCGGGGTAAGGGCAAACTTATGATTGGGGTTGGGTTTTTCTGAGATGTTTTCCTGAGACAACATTATTTTTTTTAAATCAACTTTATGTATTGTGGAAATAATGTTAGATTCATAACAGACAGCACATCAAAAGACATGATTGTAACTGCTAAAACGGTAAAAGTTGAGGAACACAAGCAGCAGCTCTAGAACTCCTGTGTTCAGATGAATTTTGGTTTGACTAAACCAAAAAGAATGCCAGCCCAAGTGTTGCTAGTGTAAAACTGAGTGGAAGGGAAAAAATAAAAAAAAAGAAAGAAAAAGTATTATACTTTACGGGGAGAAGAAGAGTAATTTTGTAGAGAAGGTCTGTTCATTAACCAAAAGCCACAAGATTCAGCCCCTCATTACAGATTTGTTTAAGAATTCCAGAGAGAAAGATGCCTAGGCCTTTCTTTTTAAGTCAACATACCAGAAGTTATGTGTTCAGCAATTCTGAAATTAGATGTGTTTAGATGTAGCTGCATGATTTTATTCATACATGTACTTAAGTTTTCCTTAACCTTGGTTTTTATTTCTGTGTCTGTAAAATAGTGGTGATATATTAGAAAAGGTACAAGACTAATTTTGAAGCTCCTTTAATTTCATCCAGAATAGAATCAAAGAAAGGTTAGTACAGCCTGTCTCAGGGTAGCTTTTGCCTATGGAAAGATAATACATAATAGAGAAAGCAATTTTGTACACTTATACACAGTTTATAGATTCATGTTAAAGGTATGTTTTTAAAAAAAAAGTTGTTATATAATTTCACAGTTTCTATACAGATAACAGGTTTTCATAGGTTATGTCTTTTTCAGACAGGGGTGATAGTGACAGCAGGACTCGGACATTATTATCATTCCTCCTTCAGGAAGGAAGAACAGCTTATCAGAAAGCAAATAGTCATCTCATAGTTAACTACTTTCCCCATTAGTATTTTTAGCCTTCAGTTAACTGTGCTGTTTAGTGAATACTTTTGTTCTATTATTATATCTGTAAAGAAATTTTTTTTAAAAGCTCTTATGTTCAACCTGTTTTTCAGCCTTTCTTCAAGTTTGTGAAGGTAGTAAAAATATAGACATTTAAGACATGTATATTTACAAAAAACCAACAACGCTCAGCTTTGTGCATTTTTTAATCTTCTTATACTTTTCTTCATTTGTCAGAAAGTCTAACACAGTTTAATCTATCTGAAACAATGAGCTTTCAGTCTGTAGAAGCAAGACAATTCTTATTCTGAAAAGATATTGCTTGGTCTTGCAGTCAGTACATTTTTGTATAGTGCTTGAATGGCCCTATTGTCCTCTTGTGCACTCAAAGTGAATGAATTTATCTTTCAAAGTGGAGAATTTCTTTCTTCCCTGTACCAATTCCCACTTCTGTTTCTGAAGGAGAGAACAAGACTGCACTCCTGAAAGCATATAATTCTGAACCTTGAAAATTAGATTCCAGTGTACCTGTCGCTCACAAAGCCTGGTTTATTCCAAGTGTTGTACAGTTACTGTAAAGAGTTTGTTAGGATCATTACAGAAATAACTTTGCTCTAATGTAGCAATGAAATTGGTTAATTTGCCACAGTCTTCAGTTCTGAAAAGTATATTCCTCACTTCTAATTTCTTAACCTTTCTGACATTCCTCACACTGAGATTCAGTACTGTAAGTTCTTATGCACTTGCTGAATTTAAAACATAGTTATTCTCTCATCAGTGGGACTGTTCATACACTGCATATGTGTGCAAATTTTGGAGGGTTGATGCTCCAGCTAAAGGTAAAGACTTTCAAATTAATGCATTTCATTTCTAGAGCGCTTTCTTAATTGTGCATTGTTAAGTTCAGTACAACAAAGTTTGGTGTCTGTTCTCACAGACATAAATGTGTGCAATCCTGGCCTGCAGGGTGCTTCCATGCAGCCTGCTCCCTTTTTGTTCCAAGGAAAGTGGGTGCAGCTAGCTGCTTGAAGGCATAAAAAAGAAGAGGCTGAAGGGAATATAGCATAGAGATTTTCAAGAAGTAACAGTATGAAATAGGTAGATGAATAAAGTTCAGTTACCGTTCATTTTCTCTAATGTCATTTAATGAAATTCTCGGTTATCAGGCAGAAAAACCCTAACATACGTGCACAAAAGGAACTACTTTTTTGTGCAATTAGTATTTGGGAAATCTATGAAGTAGGTTGCTGCGGAGGCCTCAAAGCATGAATTTGTTTAAATTCCTTGCGGATGTGGCATCTATGGCTAGTAAGTATGATGGCTTTGCTGCAACTGTTGGTTTAGGGACTTTATGAGCTGGAAGTCCTTAGATTGCTGGAAGCTTATTTGGGAAGATGACAATGTACCTTTTCTTATTTACATTCTTTTTATGACAGTTGCCTCTAGTGAGTGCTTAAAGGGAAGCTATTGCACCAGGTGAACTTTTCATCTGGGTCAATATGGTAGTTATTATTTCAGTTGTCTTCATTACTTATCATTTACCTTAAGTAAACTCTAATCTGGACCTAAGAGTATATTGAACTGTTATTAACCATGGCTTCTTGCAGTCATTTAGCTGTTATTTAATAAACAAAGAATGCATTGCACTGTTGTTCAGGTGCAAGTATAGTCTTGTTACCTGTCCTTTAAAAATCAGGACTTCTTAAGGCCAATTAATTGAAACCTGCATCCAGTTTACATCTCAAAAGTGTAAACCATTTAATTCTAGAAGGGTAAAGGTTTGGGTTGTGGTTTTGGTTTTTTTTTTTTCATTTTGCCCATTTGATTTAAGACACTGCTGCTAATAGAAATAAAAATTTAGTATTTTTCTATCCTCATTCTTTTTTTTTTACTGTGTATTTCACGCTTCTGTTTTTCTCACTGGTGATGTCTGACTTTAAGAATGCTTCACTGTTACAGAGCATGCTGTCAAGTTAATGCTCAAAAAGATTATTCTGCCCACTCCTTTCCCATAGAACTGATCTTTGAGGATGAATTAGGGACTGTGTAGGCTTCACAGAACTCTCTGCTGTCTTCTAAGGCAGATGTGTCAGTGGGTCTGAAGATGAGGGGAGAGAATAAAAATGTCTATGTTACAGGATATGAGGGTAGAAGAAAGGTAGAAATATTAAAAAAATATACTATATGAGGAATGGCTAAGCCAGGGTACTTGTTGAAAAGTTACTACTTTTTATAAAGGTTTGTGCTGAAATCCACACCTGGGTTCCACACTATTACTGTCAAAGGTAATGGAAGGTAAAAAAAAAAAAAAATTCTTAATGAGAAGTCTGGCAGGGAAATATTAGCTGACTTATCCCACACTATGTTTAATTAATGGAAATTATGGCATTTTAAAAATCTTATCTTAAAATGGACATTATAATGCCTTTCAGGGCATAATTCTCTCCAGCACTTCATGTGATAAAATTAGTACTTCCACTTGTGCGTAGACTCATATGTGTGTTTTGTGTCAGATTTAGCCTTATCGGTCATGGCTAAAATAATATTTTTATTTGCTCATACCTGAAATAGGGGAATGAAGCGAAAAGAGTTTTGTGCAGTTGTGGTGGGTCGACCCTGGCTGGACACCAGGTGCCCATCAAAGCTGTTCTATCACTCCCCTCCTCAGCTGGACAGGGGAGAGGAAATACAACAAAAGGCTCATGGGTTGAGATAAGGACAGGGAGATCACTTGGCAAGTACCTTCATGGGAAATTAGTTTAATTTATTACCAATCAAATCAGTGTAGGGTATTGAGAAAATAAAACCAAATCTTAAAACACCTTCTGCCCACCCCTCCCTCCTTCCTGGTTTTCTGTCCCTCCTCCCCCACCAGCGGTGCAGGGGGGCAGGGAATGGGGGTTGGGGTCAGTTTGTCACACGTTGTCTCTGCTGCTCCTTCCTCCTCTGGGGCAGGACTCCTCACACTTTTCCCCTGCTGCAGCATGGGGTCCCTCCCATGGGAGACAGTCCTTCACAAACTGCTCCAGCATGGGTCCCTTCCTGGGCTGCAGTCCTTCAGGCACAGACTGCTCCAGCGTGGGTCCCCTGCGGGGTCACAAGTCCTGCCAGAAAACCTGCTCCAGCGTGGGCTCCTTTCTCCATGGGTCCACAGGTCCTGCCAGGAGCCTGCGCTAGCGTGGGCTTCCCATGGGGTCACAGCCTCCTTTGGGGGCATCCACCCGCTCTGGGGTCCTCCCTGGGCTGCAGGTGGATATCTGCTCCCCCGTGGACCTACATGGGCTGCAGGGGGACAGCCTGCCTTGCCATGGTCTTCACCACGGGCTGCAGGGGAATCTCTGCTCCAGCGCCTGGAGCACCTCCTCCCCCTCCTTCTTCACTGACCTTGGTGTCTGCAGGGTTGTTTCTCCCACATATTCTCACTCCTCTTTCCAGCTGCAATTGCTGTTGCGCAGTAACTTTTCCCCTCCCAGGGCTGCTACCACTATCGCTGATGGGCTTGGCCTTGGCCAGCGGTGGGTCCGTCTTGGAGCCGGCTGGCATCGGCTCTGTCGGACACAGGGAAAGCTTCCAGCAGCTTCTCACAGAAGCCACCCCTGTAGCCCCCCTGCTACCAAAACCTTGCCACGCAAACTCCATACAGACATATCTTCTCCATATGAGCTTTATTGGTCACAAAATTTGAAAATCTTACAAAGAGAAACTTGTTAGTGATGCAGGTTTAAATATGTATTTACTAGAAAAACAATCCCCTCTGCTCGGGCAGGTAACTCTGAAGCTTTTCCCCTCCAGGGCTCATACATTTATCAGCCCATACCCAACCACCTGTTATGTGAGAGGTAACTTAGTGAACATCTTGCAGATGGTAAGGTATGTGGATTTGGCTTTTTGCTTGGGTGATGCAGTTTGGTTTTGTTTCTGATGCAGTTACTGTTTCTAAGAAGTAAGCTAATATTACCAGAAATTAAACTTGTGGAAGTGACTACCATTAGATGAACATCTAAATCAGTTGGAGGAGATACTGATGGTGTTCCGAATAGATCAGAAATAACATATGTGCCTATCAGTGTTTCCAAAATGCATGCATTTGAGAGAGCCTCACAAGAGCTCACTGAACATTTTATCTCCCAGCTGTGTTAATGTAAGATTGATTTTTATTTTAAGTATGTTATTACATGCAGGGGAAAAAAAAGATCATTTCTCTTGGTTTAAGGCAAAAATGCTTAGCATTTCTAATAATTGAGCCACAGATAACCCTTTGTCTATTTTAGCTGCTGTATAGTACTTTTTTTCAAGGACGTTTGACATATTTAGTTCATGTAATACATCAGAAGGATGAGCAACCAAAGGTTTAAGAAAGAATTTCATACCTAATATATTTTATTTTGTTAAAACAGTCTGTTTTAAAAGCAGACTAAAGTGCTGTCAACAAGAAGGATTTAGATTTATAAAACTTATTTAGTCACTAAAGCACGATCTAAGCTAGATACTTCCATAGTTTTGGATCCACATTTTAATGCAATCTGTTAATTTAACCTTTTTTTTTTTTCCTTTATTAATGGTTACAGTGTGCGTTTTTTCTCCCACTAACAATCAAGTAAGGTTATTCTAGCAATTAGAAGCATAGTGTTTGGACAAAATTTGGTATAGGTTTATTTATCTGTTAATGAATTAGAAGGACCTTGCATGTTGTGGCCAAAATGTGTATTGCTGACCTTGGATTTTTGGACCATTCTGATTTAATTGTTCTATACGTTTTTGATTCTTGAATGACAAAACCCTGAACTCTTATTGTCTTTTCCCTAGGATTTTAAGACAGGATTTGGTATCACTATAATCCCTATGAACGTGGCAAATGTAAAACAAGTGGATCGGACTGCAAAGCAATCTTTTGAAATAATTACTCCTTACAAAAGCTTTAGGTGAGAACTTGAATATTATATATTACAAAATATGCAAATAACTAATGCACTAAAGAAATACTTGCTTCGTACTACAGTGACTTACCTAGTTTGGATGAAAAGGTAATGTTTTTATTAAGAATGCTCAGCATTTAAAAAAAAAAAAACAGAAGGATTTTCTTTCTTTTGTTTAGCTGTGTGCTTCATCTGTTACCTGCCTGACTAGACATCTGTGCCCACAGATTTGTATTTTTATGTAGCTGCCTTTGTTCATTCTGTGCAAGGGCAGAAGAAAAAAAAGGTCATTTTAACAACTTGACTCCATCTTAAAAGAATAATAAACCGCAATAGTGAAATAATGCTGCATCCATTTAATATTAAGCATTTTATTCAAAAAGAAAAGAATCACTTATGCCATCCCTTGTAGAAATCCTTTATTGAAATCAGTAGAAAGTTTCACTTTGGCTGATGCTGTGACTTGTAATGATTTTTAAGAAAATAAAAGCATATGCTAATAAAAGCCTTTTGTTAGGTGTTGTAGTGTTTCTTAAATGAAATCTCAGTAATGCAGGAGAAGAAGAAATCACTTTGTTCTCCTGGGCTTTCTAAATGTTAGCGAAGATTCTTCTTTCATTCTCAGTAGACTAGAGTAGCAGGTAAATTAGTCTTGAACAGTGATTTGAATCTGTGGCTAGTTGGTAGATAGCTAGTTCTTTGACTTTCTCTAAGCTATCACCATTTTGGTGCTTGCTTATTGTTGTTTATATTTTTCAAAAAGATCAATTCAAACGAAAAGCATTTTTTTGGATGTTGTAGTTAGCAAGACCATTTTTACTCATCAGTAAGTCTCCCTGTTTCCTTTGGTCATTCTATGCTTTTGTTAAAGTTCAGGCTTTAAGTTTGGTACGTGGTAACACAAAAAGATTGAAAGTAACTCGGGAACGTAACTTGAACATTACCAAAGCTGTGTAGCTCATGCTAGTAGTGGTTTTGTTGAAACCTGAACACAAAAATACAGGGAGTTTTCATTGACTAAAACCAAAAAATAACACATTTCATCTCAGTGTTTATATCTATGTAGGGGAAGATTTTTTTGACCATGATTTTGAGTGTAAATGTAATAAATAAGAGAGACTACAGACTATGTTTAATTGGGCTTTAAAATAAAGATCAATAACACAGAAAAGTCAATTGTTTCAGCTTTACAGCAGAGTCGGAAAGAGAGAAACAGGACTGGATTGAAGCACTGCAGCAATCGATAGCAGAAACTCTGTCTGATTATGAAGTAGCTGAGAAGATTTGGTTCAATGAGTCCAACAGGAGCTGTGCTGACTGTAAAGCTCCCAGTCCTGACTGGGCATCCATCAATCTCTGTGTTGTCATTTGTAAGAAGTGCGCAGGTAGAGTAATTAATGACAGGCTATGTGGGTTCTGCAAAATGTCATATTTGCATATGTGTATGTCCTTGAATTGGCTTTTTTCACTTTTACAGTGCCATCCTTGTGAAAGTTTTGACAAACAAAAAGTGAACATAACTTTTTTTTTTTTAAATAATACACCAAGGTCATTTTATTCTAAAGCACTTCCATGCATAAATGACAGATCTGTAAGGTGATCGGTTTCCCTCAGATGAATAATCCTTCACAATTAGTGGAAATTAAGACACACTAGCACTTTGTGGAAAATGGCTGGCTTCTGCAAGGCTGGATGCCAAAGGATAACAATTTTCAGTGTTTAATTTTGGGGTATTAATTCTATTATATCAGGGCATATTTTACTGCTAATAGGGATATCTTTTTCAGATACTACTAGAAATCTAGTTCTATCATGTTTTATATTTAAATATGTGCTTAAGTAGTAGATTCAGGGAAGTAGTTTATAAGTCTAGGCTTTCTTTCAAAACAACCCCTCCCAAAAGTATTTTATATCAGACAGCCTACTTTGCTTATTTATTACTATCAAATGTAATCCACTTGTTTGTTGTGTTGTGGTTTGTTTTTGTTTTTTTAATTTGGGGGTGTTTTGCTGCTTTTATTTTATATTCAAATTTCAAACCCAGCCTTTTTAAAAAACAGCAATTAGAATAAATCTGTCTTCATTAATTTTTTTTGTTACCTCAGCAGAAGAGAAACCAAGTTTAAGTGCTTTAGTTCAGTAAAAATACTCTTGGAATTTCAGGGCAGCACAGATCTTTAGGACCAAGAGATTCGAAGGTCCGGAGTCTAAAAATGGATGCTAGCATTTGGAGCAATGAACTTATTGAGGTATGTTGTGATACTCTTAAGTCTTTGTTCCATCTTGAAAACTGCTGTATCACTAGGAGTTAGTTATTGCTTTAGTCACAAGAAAACTGAATATATAGCAGCTAAATAACATGCTGCTGTTATAGTAAACTTGATGTTTCCAGGAATAATGTACCTCTGTGTTATTCAAAATATTCATTTTGATAACCTTCTGTACAATTTCTTTTAGTATTTCTCTAAGCATCTAGTTTTTTGGGAGGAAAAGAAATTAAAAGCTTTTGGAGAGCAATCATGATGGGCAATATTGGGAAGGAAAAAAAGAAAGGAAACTTCTCACTACAGTGTAGTTGCTTGAGGTGTTAAAAAGTGATGCTGATTGAGAGGATTGAGTCATCAGTATTTTCTTTAAAACATATGCCAGTCTTTTCTGATGTTTTACTCATATTTTCTAATATGAATTGAAATGTTATAACTGGTTAGCCTTGTAAAGCTTAGTTGCTATTGATGGCAAATGATGACTACAGACTTTATTATTAATTTATAGATGGCCATAGGCAGTGACTGAGAAGGGCTTCTGTCTCCTGCAGGCAATTTTCTTTTCTTTAATAACTTTCAACTTTTAGCAGCTGAAAACTATTTAGAGGATAGCTTCATATCCTTCATGCTATTTTGCTTATTTTTTTTCTTGCACCTCATCTAGCTCTTCATCATCATTGGAAATAAGAGGGCAAACAGTTTTTGGGCAGGAAATCTTCCTCCAGATGAAGAGCTGCATATGGATGCCCCTGCAGAAAAAAGGGTAGCATTCATTACACAAAAATACAAAGAGGGAAAATTCAGGAAAGCACCTTTTCCCTACAAAACCAAGGAACAGTTGAATAAGGTAATACTAGAACGGGTAAGCCCATACCATACCTTTTGCATTTTATTGTATCTGTGTGCAATTTCATCATCTTGTTAATCTGGTGAGAAATAAATTTGGAATCCAGAGTGACGTTCTCACAGTGCTGAATAAGGCTTGTTTTGGAGCCTTTGCAGGAGTCATTTTGTGATTTCTTAGTTCCTAAGTTTTTTCCAGTTAGTTTGTTTGTAGAAGGTTATGGTATCTACATGGTGCCTGTGATACATCTTGCAGAGCCATCAATGAGTATGGATCTTTATTTTTCTCCAAATGTACACTTGAGGAATGCAAATTCCCACTTCACTTCTTTAGATTCCTTCTTTACGTGTTTTTGATATCTTGTATGTCTGACATCTAACATTCCAGTACATTTGATGATTCAGTGTTATGGTGAAAGTAGCTCATGCACACTTACGTAGTAGCTTTTAGCTAATTGAAAATGAAACAAGCTAAAATTCATGATGAAAAAATGTGTGTTCTCAGTGTTTCCTTTTACACAAATAACACAAATTCTTTACAGTTACAAAGTGGAAAATGCTAATTATAATTATCAATTTCTGTGCAATTTTTGATATCTGTTGATTTCAGAGTCATGATTGTTTAGGGTTTATGAATATAGAAGACTTTAAATGCATATATATTGCAATGCTAATGCATTCAATTACATGAGTCAAATTGTCTCAAAGGGTATGCAGAGATTGTGGGGAGGCAGTAACATTTAGAAGTTACTGTGGCTTGAACTTGAAAGGTCTCATTTGTTCAGTGGTTATTGTGTTTTCTGTATGTTTTATAAGTTGTATGTTATTTATACACATAAAAAGTTAAAATAAGGGCATATAAAGAATAGTTGCATTAAAACATCTCTAGCCAAAGTATAGAACCATCTCACTGTATAGTCTGAATTTAGGTTTTCTGAATTTAATTGGAATTGGGAAACATTTTTGAGCTTCATGGGGAGCTCTTTATGTCTTTGCAAAATAAAACATTTGGTTTGTTTTCTATTTATTGGTAGCAGCTGCGCAAGAGACTTTATTTAACATTGTAACTGAGGACCACAGAAAATTACTTGGTGTTTTACAGGCTTGATTTTTCTGAAGTCTGTATTTTTTGTTGGTGGAAGGGGGAAGGGTGTCTGTCAGTTAATCATTTCACCACTGGGAAAAATATCAGATGTAATGGTCAAATTCTCTATAGAGACGTGAAATTGCAGTGTAATAAGGTGGTCATTGCCGAGCAATTCTGGAATTTTTACTGAACTGTCTGCCCTGTCATCTCATGCTTACTGGATGCTTGTATGTTTATTAGAGCAGCTGAATTTTAGAGTAGTATTCTTGTGTTGAGTGACTTCTTAATCATTTCAGAAAAATGCATTCATTAAATAATTTAAATACATATTAAATCATAGAAATTGTTATGGAGTTGATTGCTGTAATTGTGGAGCTACTCTTAGTTTTAAGGTTTTGGACCAACTTTTTGAAAGAAAGTTAAAAAAAAAGGTTTGTTATGGTCATTATGTTTTTGGGTTTTCTTTTGTTGTTGTTGCTGCTTTTTTCTAGATTCAGACCATACTTCATGATTCCTGCTACTTCGTAATGTTTATGGTCTTTGAAAATGCAGGCGAACTATATTGGAGGTGAAGGGATTTGCATCTAAATTACATGTACTTGTTGCCAATAACTTTCTAATTTGAACAGACTTCTTATTTTCTCTCTCCATGATAAGGCCCTGTGTGCTGCCGTGGTTAAACAAGATGTGCTAGAAACTCTGATGTTGCTGTTTAGTGGGGCTGATGCTATGTGTGCCACTGGAGACCCTGTTTACAGTACTCCATACTTACTAGCCAAGAAAGCTGGACAAAGACTGCAAATGGAATTCCTGTACCATAATAAGTTCTCAGGTAGGATACAATGTATTTGTTTTGATCTTCTAATTTTATATTGAGCAAAAGAGAAGGAAGGAAGGAATTCGGAAGAAAAATTGGCATTGAGTTGAACAGCAGTGGTATAGCGGAGGGGGAGTTGTGATGCCATTAACTGTATTTCAGTAGACAGTGTATGTAATTGTGTACAAGTTACTTTTATTTTGCTCAGAAATCAAGTTTAGGACTTTAAAGAAATAATAAAAAAGCCAGTGATAACTCATAGGCCTTATACCCTTATTTATAACAGAGATGAAAAATGACATCTGCTCTGCCAGTATTATCAGGCTTTTACTGGAAAAAATGGGTATATACAGTTAACATGTATCTAAAGTATTCATCCGGGGATTTGTTTTTTTCTTAAAAATTCTTTAATTTGATATCTACCCGTACTGCACACAGACTTACCTGTCTTTTCACAAACTCTCCTCCCCCCAAAAAACTCATTTCTTGAACCTGTAATATGATCTATCCCAGGAAACTTTTTTTTTTCAGATCACAACTTCTGTACAGCTTGGAGCACATGATAAACTTCAGCCTTGAAAGTCAACAGTTCTGGCTGCAGTGTGTGACATTTATGAGGCTCTTGAAAACAGAAAGCTATTCTTAAAAATAAATAAATAAATTGTAGAGTATGGATGTGCCTGAGCTTACCTTTTAAAAGGGCTGTACAGCATATGAAGCAGTCTGGGAATGAAAGTTCACATGCAGATTTACACTGGAAAAAATTATCTATGCTATACTGCAGCCAGCGTTGTGGACATACTCCTGGACCAGCTTTCCATTGTCTTGTGCCACTCTGCAAAGTAACACTGCATAGGCTGAACAGCAAAAGTTTTAGTGGGAAACGCAGGAATGATTTAGGGCTTCCTAGAGCAAACACAGTGCTTTAAGTTGTGCCTGAGCATTGCTGTGTCACAGGTGCCAGGCACTGGATTGTAGGATGTTGAGCTCAGTCACGTGCAAACATGCAGCTATGGTTTGTTTTGGGTTTTTTTTGCTGGCTATGCTCTCAAGTGGTCCTAAGGCTATAGAGAGAAGTTTGCTTGTCTTGGCTCTGTCTTTTCTACTTTTAGCCTGCCAGCCAAGGCAGCATCACCATGTGCTGGTGCTAGTGTTTATTCTTCTCTTCAGGGAGAGGGAGGTCATTGCAGGTTGACAGTCGTTCTCCGAATCATTGTCTGTCTGCTGCCAGAATTGGTGGTAAACTTCTAGATAAGCCCTCAAGAGAAACAATTCCCTTCTGTTGAAGTGTGTTACATAAGGGATGAAAATAAAAGCTTAGTACACCAGAAAACTGTGTTTTAGATTACACTGGCAAGCAGTGGTAGACAACGGCAATGTTGTAACAAATGTGAACCAATTTTTTTTATGAATTCGTAAGAATTTTACTCTAATTATAAAAATAAATCAGTAAGATCTATCTGTGTTGTAGTAAAAATATTACAGAGCAACTACATAACTACAGATACGCAGTTAGAAAGACCTGTGGAGAAATGGTTATAACTGATAGAACTGAAGTTCTGTATGTTACTTACTCCTTTTGTCTTTTAATAGATTTCCCAAACTATGATACTTGTTTTGAAAGTGGCTTCTCTGAAGATTCCTCACATTCCACCTTTCTTTGTGAATTCTTATACAAAGTTTCTTCTAATACTGCTAAGGTTCTTACAGAGAAGAAATTAAAAGAAGGTATTTCACTTTTACTTTATGCATTTGAATAATACAGGAATATGTATGGTTTGGATGAATTTGATTCTTTTTAACTTCTTGCATTACCTTTTAAAAAGATAAAAGGTCTTTGATATGACATATCCTCTTTTGATTTGGTAGACCTCTTTCAGATAAAGAAAATACTGATTGTCTTGTTCTCTTTATGCAGTGGTTGACAGTAGAAGAAAACTGAACAACTGAAAAATTACTCAGTTAACAACAGTTACTGATAAATAAAAAACACTTGGAAATACTTCTCAGTTTAATTATATTTAGATGGATGCTACTAACTGCCAAAAAGTAGTTTCCATCTAAAATGATAATATTCCAGAAATCATTTAAAAGTATTACTGACTTCTTAGTAAGAGTCCAAATGGCTAACACCTAGGATATTTCTCAAGCTCACAAATTTTAGAAGTATACCAAGTAGAAATGAGTACTTCCAACAACTTTACAACAAATTGAGTTTTGTAGGGTGAAAATGTGTGTATGTCACAGTAGATATACATGGTCTTCTGTGTATATCAGTCTTCTGTGATTTTTTTTTGAGAGATGTTGTCAGATAATTTTCCTAGCTTTTTTTTCTTCCTTTTTTTCTCCCCAGTTGTGTTCCTATATTTTTCTTCCATCTAAACAAACAAATTATGTGGATTTTTAAAATCCAGGCTGATTCATGGTTGAGTTTATTACTCCTAAAATCTTGACACAGCATCCTGTGTTGGTATATACATATTTTTGTATGATTATGTCCATATTCTCATGGTGTATGCTTTTAAGACCTTTAGTGGAGATTAAAGCATGTTAAAGCACATAACTTCTATTTAAATATGCTTTTGAAGAATCTATATGTTAATGTGAGTCAAAATTCTTGAAAGCATCAGGGGATAAACAGAACTAATCCCTGATCACAGGCATTTCCTAGCAACTTTGCAGTTGTTAACAAAGACACCTGTTGTGGCAGAGGACTGCTGCTAGACAGGACTTGCTTGAGGATTGTTCTGAAACTGCACTGAACTTATTCAGGAAAGAAAGGAATAACTGCAAACCTCACTACTAAAGTAGTCCAGACCTTGTCCTCTGTGTTGTGGGTATCTATATC
The DNA here is from genome assembly GCF_947461875.1 of Haliaeetus albicilla. Classification (NCBI taxonomy): domain Eukaryota; kingdom Metazoa; phylum Chordata; class Aves; order Accipitriformes; family Accipitridae; genus Haliaeetus; species Haliaeetus albicilla. The sequence continues at coordinate 60,583,123 of NC_091483.1, forward strand.
TGTATTAGTAAAAAAACTTTAAAAAAAAAAAAAAAGACCCCATAAGGCAATACTACTGTTCTCTTCTAACACAATGGTATGCTAGAAGTGCAGTATAAGTTTGTAAATACCTGTCTAGATTGAAGATTTAGCTATAAATGCTCACAGAATGTCTCCTGTAGTGGTTTTTGGGGAGACGCAGTGGGAGTGAGCATCATTAGTAGGATACCTTAAAAATATTTATGAAGAAACCCCTCAGACAAGAAACAACTGAATTTTGACTGTCTTCCATCATAAGTTTTTAGTGGGCAGAAATGAAGCTGCTTTGAAAGCTTGTAGTCAATTGCTTAGCATTGCACTTAGTACTTGGAGGAACATACAGTAAATGGAAAGGAACCAGATTTCGTTCTGCTCAGGTTTTGGCCTCTGAAATTGTGATGGTGTTTTGTAGATAGTAGATGTTCTGTGGTTTGGTTTTTGGGGGGATTTTTTTGGGGGGTGTTTGTTGGCTTTGTTTTTGCATTAATGTTGAATTACCCATGTGTTTGTCAGGACTGATGTTTTTGGGATGGTGCTTTACAGATACTTAGGAAGATAGGTTTCCCTGACCATTTGCAGTTCAGGAAGACAAATGACAAACGGGACAAGGGAGGAAGGTGTAATAATAACATCCTTTCAACAACAACAAAAACCCTCTGCAATTTTGAATTAGAAGCTGCTCTTGCTTGAGGGCTCTAATATATCTCAGCCATGTGTAAGAAGTATTATGACAAAAGGGGTTTTTTTGCTATTTAAAATATAAAACACATGATCTTTTTTTTTCCCTTCTGTATTAATTTTTTGCCCTACATCAAGAACTGTTTCTACATTTATAAAATCTCATTAACATGAAATAATATGGGATATGCATATCGCAGATTGTTGGGATTAGGTGGCAATATTTTTTTTTTTCCATCTTACTGTCTTTAGAAAATAACTTGATGGTTAGAGTACTAATGTGTGGGAGATACAGTTTCAGTTCCCTCCTCTGCTTGTAAAGATCCAAATAAGAAGGTCACATTACCCCCCAAAATGACCTAGCTGTTTAGTTCTAGAGAGGAAAAAAAAATAAGCTTTCCTGTTGAAACAGTTCTGACTTGCTGCGAACTAACTGGGCCAGAGAGGGAGCCACCATTCTCTCACTGGGGATTACAGCACTTGTCTAAATTTTGGGCCTGGTCCCAAAGCACTTTGGGCTTTTGATCTACTGATTTATTTCTTTTTTTTTTTTTTAATGCTGTTTGTGGAAAGGGCTGCAAGCCAGAATCCTGTTAAGCTGTCTAACCATTAAACTACCGTTAAGTTCTTCCTCGGTGTTACGAATCTCTGAGGCAGTTGTCAGCCTTGCCTTTAGTGCCAAAGGCTGAAAATTAAGTGCTGTGTTTGTTGTCACAGAAAACTGTTATCCCTTTGTGGGCTGAGCCCTAATGGTAAAAGGATACTCAAGAAATCATTCAGTGCTGTGAATTGAACCCAGGTTTTATAACAACCAGGTGGAACACCTGGCAATATGGTCTAGCTTTTCATTATGTTTCAGATAATGCAGGAGAGAGAGTAAGCCAGCTTCGTGTGTACTTCTCATTATAGCAGCATCAGTGGTTTCAGCAGGCGTGCGTAACTTTTGAGGAAAGTTGTTGTTAATTAATAGCTGTTGATGATCAGCAGGAAGAGAGCTCAAACATTGGTGCTATTTTGATGTAGCAGATCCAAAAGTAAAGGTTAGAGGTTTAGTGGCTCAGGTTGATTTTTTTTTTTTTTTTTGCTTCTGTTTTTAGTGTAAAAGGTTTTATGTATCCCTGTTAAAAGCCTTGAGGTTCCAAAATCGTCCTTGGGCATTGTAACAGTTTAATGAATATTGAAGCAGTGAGCTGTTTTGTAGAATAGGCTTTGTGGGATGGGAGGGCGGAAAGCTGGGGGACGAAAAAACCTAAACAATCAAAACCTCTGTAAACCTATACATTTTCAAATGCTTTGTCTTTTGTTTATTTTAGTATTTAAAATGTGTATTTAGACAGAATATAGATAGAACTAGATAGCAAATAGCATGATGCAAATAAGTACTAATGAAATAGTACTGAGATTTATAAAACATGTATAAATCATATAGCAAACAACAGAAAAACTAATATCAGATAATATACTAAGTATTGGCTAACTACAACTGCAGTTTGTTTTTTTGTTTGATTTTTTTAATGTTTTTTTTCCAGAGCTATTTTACCAAATTCTCACAAATACTTTACCAGAATATTTGCAGCTGTATAGGAATTTTAAGACTGTAGAAATAAACAGAGTATTTTCTCTTAGGACCTGCTTCTGTGCAGTGGTGGGAATAGGTGCACCTCAAATTATATTCTAAGAACTAGATGTAAGCTAGAATGAATGCATGAATATTTTGAGTAGCAGATAGTCATTAATATGCTATGTCATGTGCTGTATTCATATTTTAGGTTCATAAGAGGGGGTAGACATTTGGTCTTAATTAAATATGCCAAATAATACTTTTAAGTTGCTCTGCAGATTTTTTCCGCTCCACCTTGGTTGGTTTGGGGAGGAGGGGTTGGTTTTTGTTGGGTTTTTGTTTGTTTGTTTGTTTTTTCTTTTTAAAACTGCAGATGGCAATTACTGGATACTCCAACATATCTAATTCAAAGTTATTTGAAGGTAGAATTCTTAACTATGTAATTTAACCATGCTCAGCAACTGTAAATTGTTACATGTTGAAAGCACCCTACAAATGTTAGCATCCCGTAAATGACAGTATTGCTAAATGAATTTACCCTTGCCAGCTATATATGTGAATAGCAACAAGAGAGATCTCCAATTCATTATAATGTGAACATGCCATCCTGAAATGGCTATAGCTACCGCCTGTCTATGATGCATCCATTTATCTCCCCCAGTATACAGGAATAAATTCTGTACAATTTCATTACTATCTGACACTTAGGCCTGCAGTAGGAGAGAATTGAGCTCAACCACTGATGTACCTAGAAAGGGTTGTTCTGTTAGTTTTTCTTCAGTTTGTCATCCTGGTAGCATATTTTAAAAAAAAAAATTTAATCATGTTAAATAACACAACTTCTGATAGTGTTTTCCTTGTGTTTTCTAGTAGTGTGCAATGGATACAAGTTCTGGCATGTCTGATATTATTTTTTCTAGACTATTTGAAAGGCTTAAATTGTTTTCCTTGATCTTGTGACAGTGAGTGGACACCCAAGCATTACCAAACAATGGAAGACAGATTGACTTGGTTTTGGCCTCTAGCTCCAGTAACATGAAAGAAAGAGTAGCCCTTTTTTGCTACTGCATACCATGATTCACTCACTCATTTTGCTATCAACTCTTGTCAGAATATATTGTTCTTGTAGCTTTTAGTGTTTCTAACTTTGTAGCATGATTTCTTTTTGCTTCTTTAACTCTCTTCTGCTAAACATGGTAAGATGGTATTGTGTACTAGCTTTTCCTCCATCAAGTTCCACAGCAAGTGAAGTAAGAGCCCTGTACAATGGTAAAGTTAACTTATGAAGCCATTTAATATACTTGTGCAGTAAAAATAAGTGTTCTATTCTTAAATTACCATGTGCTAGCGTTTCTGTAGGTTAAGTAGCATCAGGACGGACATTGAATTCCTGGCCCACTGAAGTCAATGAGACTGAGGTTGCATCATAATTGTATTACTGTTACAACAGAGCTATGCATCCTGTGAGGCAACTTCTATAGGAAGAGGTAATTTTTATTATTATGCCAACTGACTGTTCTCTTACTTCTTTAATTGCAGATTGCAACAAAAGATGGTGCACTTTGGAAAGTGGCTTTCTGAGCTACTATGAAAATGATAAAACTACCACTCCTAATGGTATGATTGACGTCAATGAAGTTATCTGTCTTGTACTGCACAAGTCAGGCTCCTTTTTAAATAGAGGGTAGGTTCCTATATTAATATTTCAATAAACAAACTCAGGTATTTCAAAGATTTTATTCTGGGTTTTCAGAATTGTTCATTTGTTCCTGAATTTTGAACATGCAATTCAGAAAAAAAAGCTGAGTTGTTTTATGTTGACTTCAAGAAATAAGTGCAAAGTGGTATTTGGGGATTTTTTAATTATTTTTTTTTTCCACAGTGATATAATGAAAACATTAGGGTAATTTAAAAGGGCAGCATAAATTAGATACATCTGTTTCTTATTAGAACTGTAATGCATATCTCAGTGCTTAAAAGGTTACATGATGATAAATTGAACACTTAATACTCATTTTTCTTTCTGGGATTGACCTCTGCCTCAAGCCAAAATGCTTGCTTTGTTTCTTACTGATAATAATGCAGCAGATTAGAGTTCGCCACAATGCTTTTCGTTTTGGTCACAGATCTATTGGTCTTTGAAACCCATTCTTTGTTCTGCAGCTGAGGACAGCAGTGTAACTGTTGAACGTTGTGTTAGTTTGAAGATAACTTTTTTGTGGTCTTGTTTTTCTTTTATACCTCTCTCACATCCCATTTGTGCATTAAAAACATGTCGTGGAGATTCACCTAAATCGGAGTTGCATCCCAGTGATACTTGATTTCTTTAGGGCAACATTTTTGTTTATACTTTGGATCTGTCTAACAAACTCCGTAACACTTCCTTTCAAATTTCTTTATGTGTGTGTGTATGTAAAATAACAAGATCTTTCTACAGTATACTACTGTAATGCTTGTAATTACAAAGCAAAAGTGTCTGCAAAGAAAACAGAGTCTATTCAGTAAGCTTCTGGAAAAGATAATGGGAAGAAATGACTTTAGCTACTATAGAGATAAAGGGCGTTCACAGGGGAGATACCCTGAAACATGGCGATGCCTTGACATGCTGTAAAATACAGTGGAGATGGCCTTCACTGTTCTGCAGTAGCATAGCTTTGTGGTATCCAGAAAAAAGAAAAATACCACTTTCTTCTTCTGTCATTGAATCCAACCTATTGCTTGCTACAGCTCCGAATGGGTCCGCTTCAGGCTAATACCTAAATTAAAAACATGTTGGCTGAATATTTCACTTTCAGGGAATGAGTAACTTCCTGCTGTACTTTACCTGTAATTGGGTAGTTTTATGAGAAACTTTCCTAAATTTGATATTTCATGTAGTGAAATAATCAGTCCGTAAAATGTCTAGTCTGTTAGTCAGAATTAAGTATTTACATATGATTTTCAAAGTGGTTATTAAAAATGAGAGAACTGACTCATGTTCAGTTCTCCAGATGTAGACAAATCTCAGTCTTCAGCACTGAAAGGAAAAAGCATACTCCATCTATATGGATTCTAGGGAGAGGGCACAAATGAAATCATACTATAAATTGGTGAACCATAATTTATGAGTTAAAGACTGGCCCTAAGTCCAGCAAGACATTTATTTCTTGAATTCCACACCAATTTCAGCTGGTTCGCTTTTTCTTCTTTTACTATCCTTATTATTTGTCAGTTAAAAAAGGGAAAACAGGATCCATCTGTTTAAATAATGATATACTTTTTAAAAAGAAAAAACCCAAGAAACATCCCCCCAAAACCTTTAAGAACTTCTTGAGCTACAGCAAATTCAAAGCATAGTCATAAACACGACAGAACCAAACTCTTCTTGGTGGTGGCAGGCATTACAACAAGTGGCAGTGACCACGCATTTCACCCTAGGAGGTTCAGGCTGGATGATAGGAAAAGCCTCTTCATTAGAAGGGTGGGTGGTGGAGAACAGGAAGAGGTTGCTGAGAGAAATAGTAGTCTCCATCCTTGAAGGTTTTCAAAGCTTTTTATTGCTGTTCTATGGTTAGTGATAGTCCCGCTTTGAGCAGATTAGACCAAGTGACATGTAAAGTCCCTTTGAACCAACATTTCTATGATTCTGTGGTAGCTTACAACTTCCCATTCAATGAGTTGGTCTGCTTATATTAAACCTTAACAAAATGTTTTGAATGCATCATAAAAATATACTTGCTGAAATCACATGAACTTGCAAAAGCAAAAATTTCCCATGAATTTTAATGACTATATGTAAACATTTTCATTAATTTCAGAATTACTGAAAAAACTATTATACAGTAGCCTCTAAACACATATTATTGACCTGAAAAGCACTTTGATTGTGTTGTGTTATAAAATACTCTGTTATTAGCTGGGTTGTACTTTTAAGATTGGAGGAGAAATGCAGATGGATTCCATTCCATAGGTATGAAATAATGAAAAAAGAGAGAGAGAAATGGGACTCTTGTGTGTCTACTGTTATGAAGACTAAATACAGCTGCCTTTTTCCTCTTGCTTGCTTTAGGGACATCTTTACCTTTGAAATCTACTTAATGTCAGAACGTGTTTTTCTATTTGGAGCTGAAACTGCATATTCACAAAGAAAATGGACTTGGGCAATAGCTAAGGTAATACTGATAATTATCTTTTCCAGTTAGGCCAGGAGCCTTTGCACAAAGAATAAAGTGTCATTGTTAGCTTAAAATCCTCTGAGAAGCCATTCTTGATGAATACTGATCTATCGTGTGTGTAAAGGTTTCTTGTGCAGCAGGAAGAAATAACTTCTGTGATTTAATGTTTGAAACAAGATAATAAAATAAAATGGAAAAAGAATTGAAGCAACATTTTAATGCCAACCTTAAGAATATATTAAAGGTGCTCTAGTATAAAGACATACGCTATATGAATTTATTTCAGCCAAGTTGTTTATGGTTGCAATTCTATTCCTTTATTTGCTGAAACAGAATTCATAAAGCAGTACTGTATTTTATACAGTACCAAATGCTAATAGTCCCATTACTAATTAAATCAATTGTAGTTGAAAAAGCAAAAATGGTTGAATTGTAGAGTATGAATGGAAAAAATGTTATACTTGATTTTATAATTTAAATTTAGTGTATATATGGGTTTATGAATGATATATCTGAAAGTCTTTTTTTTTTTAACTGTGGCTTTCATCCTTGAATCTTATAGATTTGCAATATCTTGATTTTTTTTTTTTTAGGGGAAGAGGGTTTTTTTTCTTCATCTGACTCACCCCATTTTCTTTGGTAGCATTTTGTTCCTCCTGTGGCTGAATGCTTATTAGAGAGAGACTGTGACCTGATTGGCCAGCTGTACTACAAAGATTGCCATAACCTGGATCAGTGGAGAAAAGGCTGGTTTGCTATAGAGAAGTCGAGCCTTTATTTTTGTCTTGAAATGGAGGATGCTGAAGAAGACTCCATATATCTAAGGAGGCTGCAAGAACTAAGTAAGAATTTTGCTTAACATCTAGAATTCAGGAAATAGTGTACATAATTAATTCACTGTTAAGGACATTTCTATTGCATTTTAAAATCATAAACATTAGGGAGCTCAGTAACTATTACTTTGCATGAGCCAGATGCTCTTCCAATTCTCATCTATATATGGAGTTGGTAAAGTTCTGTCTTGGATTTTTTTCCCTACTTAGTGTCACACGTTAGAGAGATTTTTCACAGCTTCATAATGAATGAAGACAATTTTTGTTCCAGTTGCAGCACTGTCTTTCTTACAAGAGTATAGAATTGAATAATAATATATAACCTTTTGGGATTATTGTCTCATATTTTTGACAGGGCAGAAATACTCACTGCAGAACGTATTCTTGAGGTGATTGACAGGCCTACTTTTAAAATACTGAAATGTACTAGAAAAATTATAATTCTCTTGGAAAACTGTTTCACAGACTAATAGACTTTTCTTTTTTTCTGATACTAAAAATATTCTTTGCTCAATATCATGATGTGGAAAGATAAGAATATTTATACAAATGGTCTTCTATGACCAATTTTATATCGTTGTCTGTAATTATGCTCTGAATTCTCTTTAAGCATATCTGCCCTACTTGGTTTTATATTGAACAAGGCACTATGTTATGTAGGAAAGTAAAAATAATATGAGATTTTCTGTTAAAGTAACATAGAGAAGATAGTTTATGTCTTTATTGATGATCCTCTTCGTAAATGCTGTCAGATTGCAGACTGTTTTGCAGGAACTTGCCTAAATGCCATTGGGCTTTCTACTGTTTATTTACTGCCACCTTACATTTGCTGTGAATAACACTGTGAAGGTGGTTTTTAATCAGGAATATTTTTATGCCTCTAGCTATGTTTTAAGTTGTAAATACTTTTTGATCTTGATTCAAAATTAAAAGGTTAGGCAGTAGGAGAACTGTTCTGATATTAATTTTTATAATGCAACTGTAATTGCTCCTACCCTAATTATATAAAGCATCCAAAAACTGTGTGTATCTCAAGTATAGAAATGAAACACACTTTTAGCTTTCGGTTGAAAATAGTTTTTGCTTGGGTTTTAATTTTTAAATATTAGTTGTATAACAGAGTTGTATTTCTTGGAAATATTATATATCCATACTCCTATCTTTTCTTTGATTTCTGGTTTCCCCTAAATAAATCTGTTCCACTATTAAGACTGAATTGTATAACTGAAACTTGCCGAATAATGAATCATGAGTGGAAGTATGGTCACTTATCTTCTTGATATTTGACTCAGTAAATGCAAATGAGGCCAGGATTATGTGTGATACAAAAAAATCATATAATATGCATCAGAATAGGTTTATTGAGCTTCATTGATATTCAGGGCTTTACTGTCTCTGGGAATTAGTTGAGATAAGATGTGGATTATATATAAGACCTAAACTTTGAAAGAATTAACTTTTCAGAATTTTAAATTAGTAAACAGGTTACATTTAATTTACTGTTCGTAGTATAGTGTACAATATAGTTTTATAAGCGCTGTTACTTGAAACTATCCAGATGTATTTTCTGTATTATGTAAAATGTAGGTGTTTTGCAGGGTGCTTTTTTTAGCAGGAATAGCATAATGCAACATAAAGAAGGGTGGCAGTGATCTTCACAGTATAAGATAACATATGTTATTCTAAATATCTGCAGCCATTAGGGTACAAGTAGATTAATGGATTAAAAATTCCAGCTTACTTCTGAATCTTTGTCTTCTAAAACTTGTATTTACAAGTTTAATTTTAATATAATAAAGCACTGTAGCATGTTTTCACACTTAAAGTATGTGTTTAACCTTTCTTTATAATTTTCTGTATTATTTTTTCTTGTAAATGTGAGTGTATTGTGGTGTTTTGTGGAGTATTGTTTCTATTGTCAGCAGGATTCTTTATTTATAACGTTTAAGAATTCCATGTTCCTTTTGTCACTGAAGAACATTTTGAAAAAACATATCTATATGTGTATGCATGTGTTTGTCTATATATATGTGTCTGTGTAGATCATATGACTGTGTATGTGTTTTGTTTTCAGCAATCAGTACTGTGATGCAAAATGGAGAGAAAATAGATGTCCTGCTGCTCGTTGAAAAAGGAAGGTAAGGTTCCCATCTGAATAAAGCTTTGATCTGCTTTTATATTGATGTCTTAGAATTCTTGCTGATCAGTCATGGAGCTTTTTCATTTGTGGTTGCTAGAGAGAGTAAATTTCCAGACTTTTTAAAGGAGGGAAAGTCTTTGTGTATTAATTACATTTTATGTCTGTGTCAGGAAATGCTAACAAGTACTGCTTAATTAAAAGCAGTTTTCCCACTGAGAAAATTATTCCCAGTCAGATTAGTCTGCCAATAATGGTTTCTTCAAAAGGACCTAACTTCTTTTACCCTGTAAAGAAAGAGTACCTCTTTGGAGCATTTACCACTTCTGAATTTTTTAATCACTCTTATGTCCCAGAATTCTGTGTCTCCATCTGTGTAGGTCAGGATTGAGAGGGTATGTATGAGTCCCCTGGTTAGTCTTATTGTAATGTCTGATCTCAGTTAACAACATACTAGCTAGAAAAAAACATACTTGTGAAGCAAACATACCTGCTTCCCAGTAGGTAGTATTCTGATGAGATGACTCCATCAAATATAGTGATATGGGAGGTTGAAACCTGAAGTGAGGTAGGATATTTCTGCCTCATAATAGGGGTACAAATTTAAAGATGAAAATAATTCTTATTTTGTAATAGGTTTTTTTTTTTTTTTTTTTTTTTCGGGGATAGATTATTGGGCAAACCTCTGTGTAAGAAGTGGTGCAGTGTTTACACAGTCTTATGAACAACCAATAATAGGTTAATAAAGGACGATTGTTTTTTTCTTTGTTGGGGAAACAAAAAAACCCCACAGATACCTTTGACATCTATTCAGATTTGGAGAAACTTGGAGAAGCTCATTGTAACTTGTGTGTTCTAAATTTTAACTCTTCCTGAGATACTGTTCTGGAATTCAGTAAGGTGATGCAGATCAGAAACAAACACTTTATCCTGTTGGTTTTTTTTTCAAAGAAGAATATTGAAAGATTCAGCATTAAGTAAGCTGCATAGACCAACAGGGAACCCGAGGTATCCTATTCAAGGTGCAGTCCAATAGATGAATCAAACTGTGCAGCTAATTTCATAGATACCAGTGCTGAGCAAAACTTCTAGCTCCAAGTCAACTTTTATTATTTCTTTCATTATAATATTTCTGTCAAGTGGGGGTAAGTTTTCCCCAAACTGCTTTAATAGTTTAATGGAAATTCTGAATTATTTGAAAATAATTTCAACAGGGGCACTGGCTGATTTATGGTGGCCATGAATATATTTAATTTTTCTTCACTGAAGTCTGCCATAAAGAATTTAAATGCATAGTGTTCACATTATCTTAACCATTAAAAGCCATATGGGTGTATAAGCTTTGGCATAGTGATTCTTTCTTAGGATATTACTCCAAAAGTATCCAGGTGTTCAGCCAGTTGCATGTTACTGCATCTTGCAGTGATAGGAAGTTTAATGTGTGAACGGGGAAAATGATTAAGTATAAAATCACCTTTATCTTGAGACTCAATTATTGTAAATGGAAACAAAACCAGCAATCCTCCTTCTGCCCCTCCAAACCCTAGATAAATTAATTAATACCCTTGAGATGTCAGCAGCAGCAACTAAATGAGATACCATACTTTCTAGGTTTTCCTATTTTGTGTGTTATTTTATAGCAGTGCTTGTCTAATGCCAACTTTGGCACAGATTGATCACTTGGAAGGGACCCTATATACTGATCTATTGACAACTTTCATGTTAATTTGTTAGTCACTTGAACACAGGTTAAATGATAAAATCTGAAAAAAACAGTATTGCAAGAATGAAACGAAACAAGAAAGATTTTTCCAGAATTAAGTTGGAAAAAAAACCAAAACAAACAATGCCCCCCTTTTCTGCATGAAGAAATAAATGTGGTTGATGTCTTACAGCATCTTGCTAAATTTTATTAGAAGAAACGATGAAAATACCTTGAGTATTTTCCTACTGAAACTCATACTGTTCTGTTGTTTTCGTTACTGACTTCAAACTAGCTTCCCATTACTTACAAATACACCTTTTTTTTTTCAAGTCTCAGTCATTGGGTTGATTAATTAGGGAAAATCATACATTACATGTACCATGTACCTTTTTTTGACACTTTTTCATATGGCTACTCTAGGCGAAAGAATTTCTTAAGTTGTTACAAATGGACTTCTCACTTAAGAGTTATTGCATACACAAGTAAACAGTTTCAGAACTACAAAAACTTCAACTCTTACTGCTGAAATAATTATAATGTAAGAAATCTATGAATTCTGGACTTTTTAAAAATACTTAGTAAATTTATGTGTATGTTAAATTCTTGGGGTACATAAATTTAACATTCATCTGATCCATAACTACTGAGAGGAAGAGTTTACATTGATTTTTGGGATGCAAGGTGCATAACACTTTCCAGCCTGTATAAAATATAAGAATTCAGAGAGAATACTACCAAAAGGCGTGTGAGATTTTTCTGAAGTGTTGTAGGTATGAATAAAATCCAGTCCTCCCCCTTTTCCCCCTTCTTCCTCTACCTTGTTTTTTACTTAGAGAATAAATGAACAGCAAGGTGCTATCTGACATGTTCAGCGAATGAAGACTACCAGCTCAGAAATACGAAGTGGTAATCGTGTTATACATTGCAAAGTAATAGCATATTATGGGAGGCTGAACCAGGCTAAAACATTTTCAAAGCAACAAGACTTCCTCTTTTGAAGATTGTTGCTGTTTTTGAAGCTCAGTGTACTTCCTAAATTTTCACAATAATCCTAGACTTTTTATAATTCTAGACTATTTTTTTCAGATTTCAAAGATGTTTCGTGTTTGTCTTTGGGTATATTTGCTAAAGCAAATTAGAGAGGAACACACTCCCTTTTATAGCACCTATTGAAATTTTATTGCACTCTGATCTCTGTTGGAACATATTGTCCCAACTATCTCCAACCCAGCTGGAAATCCTGACTTTCACAACGCTGTTTCTTTATGCCATAATCAGGTGGTCGTTCACCTTGTCTTATGTTCCGCTTTCATAGTTAAGATGCTTCTTGACTTCTTGCTAGAAGTGGCAAACCATTTTCCAAATTTCTGTGTCTGACAGTTCCCTTTGTCACACAGAGATGTCCTCTGGTTTGCTCCATATTCAGTTTGCGTTTTTTTTCCCCATTATCTCTGCTATTTGTAAAATTCATGAAGTGACTGGTGATACTCGATCTCTTGTTGCCATCCAGGTAGAAGTTGCATAGTAGAGAGGTGAAGAAGCTATTCCTATGTAGCTCAAAAGAGGTCAACAGAGAAACCTGTACATTGAAGAGAGGAAAGGTGTCTGAAAACAGCTGTATACAGTAATTTTGAAATACATCTTCTATATATAATGTAATGTAAAATCTCTAATGCCGTACTTTAAGGAAAAACAGTTGTGCAGACAATTCAGTTTCAAATGTTTCTTTTTTTCTGTAATCATTTAAGTGCTCTCTTAGGTGTCAGTGAATGTTTTCAGACCATAATGTAATCCAGATGGTGCTTTTTTTTTTTTTCTCTGTTACACTTCTTTTGTAGTTGGCTCTTTCTTATTATAGATAGTAAACCTTCCCTGCATACTGGCACAATTTCTTTATGCTGATGGTTCATTAATCACAATGCTTTCTTCTTAACCCTTTGATGATAGTAGTAAGATTTCTTGTAAAATGCAGTTATGAGCACAAAATTCTAGAATCCAGAAATAATCTAAGACTCAGATGAGTGAAAGGACTTGTGCTTCCAGTATGAAGTGCTGGATATAAGACCCTTAATATCCTTTGAAGAAGTATTGCTGACCTTTGTTATATATCTGTAATTATTAGTGGAATTTCCATTCCACTAATTCCATTCCATGCTTTAGTTGCAGTTTGATTATTCCAACACCATTTCATAGCAATGCATAGCTTCTTGGTACCTCTGTTTTCAGACACATAGATGATTAGAATCACTTGAAAGTTGCTGGAGGGCACTGAGTTGTGCTGATGTCTGTTTCTCACACTTCCTCCCCACAAACCTTACCCAGAATCACTTAGTATCACTGCTTTCCCAATGCAAGAGTTGTGCAACAAAGCATACAGACATAGCTAAAGCTAGTGGACTTTGCAAGATGGGGTAAAGGTAAGCATTTGCACTGTTGTGGATGAAGTGTGCTCACGTATGCTGTTTGTCTGACTATTGGTGCAGAAGGATGCGATGGTAGTCCATGAGAGAGTTGAAAAGCTTAGCAGTAACTTCCTTCATGTTGAGACTAAGTGATCTTGGACTGCTACAGTCATTTGTGCCAATTCAGTTGCCTCAATTCACTAAGGCAGAAATCTACACTGGCGGGCCTTCTTGTTGGTTTGAGTACTTAAATTATTAATTTTTTGGGTGTGGACTGTATGTGCTTCACACTTAGCAGAGCAAAAACTGTGCCAGTATTCACCATATAGTCACTGTTGCTATTTGTTACGAAGTGTGTGCCATTTATCAATTTTTTGAAATGGAAGAAGTAGCATATGTATAAACATACTGTAGAAGGTGCTGAATTTATATTGTAGGAATGCATTTCAGTTCAGAGTCTGCAAAGTGGTCAGTCTGCATGATAGCTAAATCTTTGTAAACATTAAAGTAAAAACTCTTTCAAACATGAGCACTTCTATAAGCTTAGAAATATTCTTGACATCAGGTTGCTCAGTTTTGTGGTACATGGGACATCAGTACACTTCGCCTGTGTTTATATGCTTAGTCTTAAGCCTTGCATTTAATAGAACTTTACATTTTGGTAATTTGTTCAGTGAGAAATACAGGTATTTGTTACTACTTGTTACTATTGTCTCTTGAAAACTGTGTGGAAGAGATGATGACGTTGGCATGAAAAGCAGAAGGTAGATCTGCAGAGCTGTCTCTTACCTCATGAAATTCCGTAGCACTTCTGCTGTGCTTTGAGTACAGTTCTGCTTAATGCCACCTTCCAGGTTCATGGTGATCAACAAATGGTTTCCCAATAGGAAAAAACCCTTTAAGTTTGGCTGAAAGTGTTAAAATTCGAAGGAATGCTTAAACTTCTTATTTGTACATTGTTGTATGTTTTAGTGATTTAAATGCATCCTATGTGTGCTTGCTCTCTGCCAAAAATACTGTGGTTTGAGATGAGCTTTCTAAGCCACTTCCACAGTAAATTGACTGAATTCTGAATTGTGTCTGGTATTGGTTTAATTTCCTTTTCTCCCTTTTCTTTTATGGTGTTGTAGTATATGCTGAAATTGTTTCTCTGACTTGTCTAGCTTTCTTAGGTGACTGCTCTAGAGACTTTTGACTAGGCAAAGTTAATAATTTTTTGGAAAATAATTAGTTGGCCTTATGAATGCACAGTGTGGGAGCAAGATTGAAGAAGAGTAATTAAAATGTTGGTCAGGTCCTTTCAAAGGCCTGTGACAGTGTTTGTGGATCTTCTTTCATTTATTGTGACACTGCTAGTACAAATGTAGTTGGAAAAAACCAAGATGCTGTAACAATAGGCCACCACCACAGCTTTATGGGGTGGAAGGTGCCCTGATGTTTTATTCTAAGTATTTCTTATTTTTCATGGACATCTGCTGTGTTGCTGTAGTACAATAACATCAGTTTTCTATTCCTTTCCTGCATTCAAAATATTTTTATACTTTTCAGAACTCTGTACATCCATGGCCATACGAAGCTGGATTTCATGGTCTGGTATACTGCAATTGAAAAAGCAGCAGGTACAGATGGTAATGCATTACAAGATCAGCAGCTCAGCAAAAATGATGTTCCTATAATAGTGAACAGCTGTATAGCATTTGTTACACAGTATGGTAAGTACAGTGGATTTTATTCAAACTAAGATCATTTGTATAATACCTAAGGCCCCACACCATCAGATCTTATTGAATGAGTTTATATATTATCTAAAGTAAACCCATACCCCTCGTTAGCCTCACCGCTTTTTGATGTGATGGTGAAGTACACTGCCACACATCTGAGAATGGGCAGTTTGGGGAAATACAACTTGGTAGATGCCCCTTATAGACACCTTCCTATTTTAGAAATTGACTTGTTTGCCTGATGTAGCTCAGCCTTGGGGTCCAGTGCCTTGGTGCAGAGCACTTCATCCCTGAAAATAAGCTATGTGAACTAGGAAAGGCTATGGCCTGGACTGGTCAGCAGATCTTCTGGGAAACTGATATTATCTGTGGAGCTGAGTTTGGTCTTAAGGCTGCTGGTTTTTCAGCATAATAACCTAAGGACACACAGTCAATTACTGCTTAAGTAAATTTTGCCAGTGTAACTTTCTGTAGCATTACATCATATGCAGATGATGTCTGTGTCCTTTTTACTACTGCAAATTCATCAGTTTTCTTGTGAAATGCTAAATGTGTATCAACCCTGTACAAATCTGTCTTCAGCAAAAATGTGTCTGTAACCTCCGTCAGTATGAGAGCGCCTAATTTATATTTCAGTGACTGAAGTTTAAGTGAATAACTTTTGAATATGGCAACACTGCATTATCGTCAGTAATTGTGTCTGGGTTACAACTGTTGCCTAAAAACAAGATGAAAAACATGTTTTTGCTAAATTATTTTTTAATCATTAGCAATAGGAATTATTCTAAGTATAGTTTACACTTTCATGCACTGAAATGTTGTTAAAGCAGGGTAATTATGTCCGCCACTCAGAACAATCGCTTGTGTGTGTTCTAAATTAAAATTCAATTTCCTGCTGTCTTTTAAATAAGTTAGATCTTTATTGGAAAAAAATATTTTTTTCAAGATCAGCATTACTGGGTGTTTAAATACTCATGTGAAAGCTGAAGGAATTATTTGTATGCGTTACCTGTATGCATACAGGTTTTTGTGTTATCATGGTAAAGGTTCTGGTTTCAGTTGTGGTCTACAGATAACAGACACTATTGGGTCCCACAGCTGTTCCTGACAGTAACAACACAAAGGCAGTGCTTGTGGGCATTACAGGAAAAGTGAATTGCAAGAACATAAGACATGATTCCATAGGTTTTGACAGAGTGCTTAATTTGACAGGTACAGAAGAAAAGCAGGGTTTTGTATAAAATACGATTCAAGAAATGTGGGGAATGTGGGAAACACCTCTGTAAAGAGAAACAGGTCTGCACATCTATGCCAAACTTCTAGGAGTTTAAAAAAAAAAAAAAAATAACGTTTTGGCTACTGTAATATACAGTAATTAGAGGTAGTCTTGACTGTGTTTTAGACTATGAATTTTCTTTTAAGTTGGCTTTTGTGGTGTTAGTTGTTAAATACAAGAATAGTGGCTGCCTGATGTCTTCCTGAATGTGAGAAAAATCAGAAAAAAAGGAATACTTTCTTCTAATCTTGAGGCTTTTAAGAGTGAAATGTTTCAGGTTGGATGAATAGAATAATACTTTACTGAGTCCCAAGCTGAGCTGATCAGTAGGGTAATAAAATAGTGGGAGTTTTGCTCATGAAAGCAGCTTTTTTTTATGCGTAATACAATAGCAGTCATCAGAACTTTTTTCCTTTACTGTGCCTTCTGAAACTATTATTTTAGGAAGTTCTGAAGAGATATGGGGATTTGAATTGCCTGTAAAGTATTCCTGAAATTGTGATCCCAGGCTTGCTTAATATTATGATGTGTATTTTTGCAAAGAGGTCTGGTTGGGTGTAAGCAGGCTTTGCAGTGTTTTTACTGACAAAGTGAGTATGTGCAAAAGGTCAGTGAGATTTTAGTAGGAGATATGATATGTTTGACAGCCAGATATGCTTTTCTTATAATAACGTTTGGAATTTTTAAAAGAATACTTGATTTTACATTTGTTTATTTTTCTGTCCTGTATTTCTGTAACTTAGGTTTAGGTAGCAAGCACATCTACCTTAAGAATGGTGATTCTTCCAATGTGGTTGAACTGCTGGAAAGCTTCAAAAAAGATGCAAGGAGTGTTAAACTAAGAGCAGGAAAACATCAGCTTGAAGATGTGACTGATGTGTTGAAGAGTTTTCTTTCTCAGATAGATGATGCACTTCTCACTAAAGAACTTTACCCATTCTGGATCTCTGCGTTAGGTAATGTATTCAGTAACACTCAATACAAGAAAGGTTGTATGTACGTTTTCAGTATCAAATTTGAGGGGGTTGTTAATTACTTGCCCTGTGTCAACCTATGTAATTTGATAATTGGCAAAACAATTGTAGTGAGGAAGAAAAAAAGTTTAGAGCTTGGCTGCAATATACTTATGTTAATCAGAGATGATTTTATTGCCTTTAAGTGAACCAAAATAATAATAACAACAAATAGTGATGTTTCCTTGTAACAGTAGACCAGTATTGCACTGTGTTGTAGTTGGATCAGCCAAGGTAAGAAGTGATGATTAATATTTTACTGAAGCATTGATGGCAGAATTCAAGAAATAGACATATGTTAGAGTAGGAAAAAAGTGTGTACTCTGTCTTTTGACCATATGTAGAAGTTTATGCCACTTTTGAACTAATGTTAATGCTATCATCTGCATGATAGTTAAATGACAGTCTTGCTGCTTAAATTCTTCAAATATCTTTTATGAACATTCACACAATGTTATGTGTATTAATAACAATGTAAACTTGTTACCAACAGTTAACTTGTTTTTTGTTTCCTTAGAAATATTGATTTAATTTGAAAGAAAAGTTAAGTAACTTCAACCCAAACTGTAACTTATGTATTTAAAACATGAGGATGTGTATCTCTGTGGTTGAAAACAGAACCTTGAGATTACTAATAAATTAGTTACTCATTACATAAATTGTGATGGTTTCTATAGTGTTCATACAAACCAGCTATATTTCTATTGGTTTCTATATTGCAGTATTTACAGACTTCAAGAAACAAACTCTTTCCATCCAAAACTGTGCTATAAATTTGCAGATGATGCATAGCAATAAGAGATGCACAGGAAAAGCTAAGACAGAACAATAATTTCTGCCTTAATGCATTGAAATCATATAGGCTTGTTTAGTGTGGTGAGTTTTGTCTTTAAAAAAGATATTAAAAGCATATTCCTCTCCGATTTTGCTTAAGTTCAAACTTATGGAAGTTGCTTTAATGTGAACCACTAGAAGTTTGGGAAATTCAAGTATCAATATTACACATTTTTGAACTTTAACCTTAATTTGAACAAACTAGAGGAAAGAATATTAAGAATTTATTCACTTACCACAAGATTGATCCGATCTTATCATAAGTCAAAAAAAAGTTGTATCGGTAGCAGTTTAGATTTAAGTTAGCTCTTTTGTGAATAGAGGTGTTACATAATGGTGTTACAGTGATTTAACTTCCTGATTTGTATGTGGGGCTAAAATTCTGCTTCAGTTTTACAGCAGAGAATTCTGTCCTGTTATAATTAAGTGACACTACTTGTGGGAAGACTAAAACACTTAGGAAGATCCAGTAGAAGACCTTTAAACTGTTTTTTTGTTTGTTTATTTTTTCTTCCAATTACCAAAGAAATCATAACACAGTGCAGTAGTTAGTGGAGAGTGCTAGCAATCAGCTGGAAGAGATGAGAGTTCTTATGTGCTTTTTCCTTTCCGAAACTTGAGTGAAGCAAGGGACTGATAAGAAAAAAGCTAAATAAATAAAATTTACATTAACTTTGCTCATGCCCTGAGCAGGATTATGCTCTGTAGTATCTATGCAGCACAGGGAGGCAGGCTTAACTTGAAGGTAGGGAGCTGTGACTGTCTCATACTGCAATTCCGAAGACTGGAATTCCTGTCATTGGCTCTGCCACTGTCCAGCTATGTAACTTTGTACACCTTATTCACCACTCCTTCCCCTTTACTCTCCTCTTACCAGTCTTGTATATTTGGATCTTTAAACTAATTTGGGCCTTGAGACACTTTACCAATAAAAATTAAAAATATGAAAAGGTCTTTTCCTTTCTTATCTCTGGGAACTCTTAGAAGTACATTTGCACATGTGTATACACAGATGCACTCACACATGTACACACACAAACTACAGACTAAACAACCTTTGAGAAGAAAAGCAATTGCTATCCTGGGATTTAGTCTTAAACTGTAACAAATGGTGCTTGAATATAGAACTGTCCCTCATCATTGCTGATACTGTTTCCCTGAACTGGTGTACAATAATAGACTTTGTTAATAGTAGATTGTCAGTATTGCCTTTATGAAGAAGAGGTTGATTGGGTAAATTGTAATTTTAAATGACTAGGTGATGCAAATATAGTTAATGAGAACTGCTGTTGATTTTTAGTGTGCATTGTTATTAACGCTCAATGATTATTATTTTCCGGCAGATACACAGAATGAAAAGGAACGTGTGAGGAAGTATGGAGCTTTTATTCGGACGCTTCCACCAGTCAATAGGGCAACTTTGGCTGCTTTAATTGAACATCTTTACAGGTCAATGCAAATGATGCACTGTAGCAGAGAAATTCTTGTAATGTGTTCTCAGTATAACTCTACCATAGATGAAATGTGGCTTGTTTCATTAACTAGTAAGCATCAAAAGGTTACCTAGTTGTGGCGATTAATTATATTTGATTCCTTTTAATTTATAATGTGTTTTTTCTTTGGTTGTATTTTTAGCAGTAGGTATCCATAAATATTAATGGGATGGAACAGCCTTACAGCAAGAGGGCTGCCAGTGTATGTGTCCAAATAGGGTAATTTTTGAGGTAGCTTCTTTATACAAATTCATTTTACCCCAGTCTGCTAGTCTTCCAGAGGATTATTGCAAATGGTTCTTGAAATTAAAAGACTTTTCAGGGAAAATGTCCTTCTCCACAATCTGTATTGCACTTAATAACTTTGAGAATTAGCTACCCTTTCTGTTTTTCATCAATGCTTCATTTTGCAGCTGAGGTAGCGGTAGACAATATCCAAAATATAAACTTGTTTAAGCAACAAAGGTCATGTCTTATTCCTAGATCAAATAAGCAGCAACAAATGTATAAAAAATGTGTGACTTGGTGTCCTGGTTTCAGCTGGGATAGAGTTAATTTTCTTTCTAGTAGCCGGTATAGTGTTATATCTTGGATTCAGTATGAGGAGAATGTTGATAACACT